>NC_091694.1:53653863-53956893 GCF_041296265.1 Equus caballus | reverse complement strand
CTGCATATCTATTTGTTTGAGTAATGTCTATCTCTCTCCTCTAGACTCTAGAATATAAGCTCCAATGAGAAAAAGATTGTTTCCTTACTTGTAATTTTTATTGAAATTTTTGTAAAATTACTCTTGTTGACTGTTTTATACTTTACAACACACACACACAATTTATTTATTAAATGTTTACTAAGTCCCAGACACTGTTCTAAGCACTTTATATGGATTAACTCACTTAATCCTCAGGAAAACCCTGTAAGATGAGTACCAACATCAATCCCATTTTCAGATGGAGAAACCAGGCATGGAAAGGTTAATTAAGTTGTCTGAGGTTAGGCAATTAGTAAATGTCACAACCCAGCTTTGAACCCTTACAAGTCTAGCTCCAGCGCCAGACTCTCATTCACCTCACCACACGCAAAAAGACTCTCTGGGGAAAGCTCTATTATCATCACTATTTATGATAGTGAGACCCAAGCCCACGGAGCAGAGGGAGTACATTCAGTCACGCTGTGGAGAACCCACACTCGCTCACAGGGACGGGGGCAGGACCCAGTTCCTGACCAATATGCTGGCTCCCTAGAGTCCATTTGCATCCACATCAACCCCCTGACATAGTTTTCATGATCTCTCCTTGATAGCTTAGGAAATTGAGGCTAAGAGAACTTAAAAGCCTGTGCCAAGGTTGCACCACTAGTAATTGACAAAGTGCTTTGAAAATAAATTGCAAGTCTCACCAAAAAAAGTGAATGAGTTTTTCATTTATTAAAAAAAATACATGCTTTTAAATTTGTTACAACATGTGTGTGTGTATGTGAGTATGTGTAATGCTTCTGGAATAAGTCTGGATGGAAGAGCTTCAATTTTTAATTATCTTTTGTCACAAGTTTATACTTCTTTCCTTCAGTGTCACGAGACTTATATTGAATTTATCACGGCCACTGCTGACGAAGATTTCGTGAATAAAATAGACTGAGCTCCTCTCTCCTCCTCTTAGAGGGTCCTGAAGCCTCTCTAAACTGGAGCATCAGGGAATATCTTGGTTCAGCCCTCCCATTTCTCTGATGGGGAAACCGATCCTCAGGGAGGTGAAATGACTGGCCCAAGGTCATCCAGCTAGTGAGCAGCAGAAACATTAACTACAGAAACCCAGTCACGGTGTTCTTTCCAAATCAGAACACCATCATGCTGTTCCACCAGAAACCATCTAGGAATAGATGATCCCTTTATCCTGGGTGAATTTGGAAGTGAGATAACAGTTACTCTGATCTCTGACCCTGCACCCCAGGTTTCAGACACATAGTTTTTAAGTTCATCTTCTCAACATCATCTGCGTGGACCCCACCCCGGTCAGATGATGCCCCTACACTTCGTAGGTGCGCTCTAACCCTAGAGCTCCTCTCACTCCCACCCAGACGAGTAAAATGTCCACAGATTTTTAGGGCAAGGACATATTTGGACACTGATGCTAAGAGATGGGCACTCTCCTGTGTGAAATAAGGGATTAAAGTTATTTGGGTCCGGCTCCGTGGCCGAGTGGTTAAGTTCGCGTGCTCCGCTGCAGCGGCCCAGGGTTCGGATCTTGGGGGCGGACATGGCACCGCTCATCACGCCACGTTGAGGCGGCGTCCCACATCCCACAACTAGAAGGACCTGCAACTAAGATATACAACTATGTAGGCGGGGTTGGGGAGATAAAAGCAGAAGAAAAAAAAAAAGATTGGCAACAGTTGTTAGCCCAGGTGCCAATCTTTAAAAAAATAAAAAAAAAAAAAAAGTTGTTACTTTTATGGGAAGATGTTTATTTCAGGATCTTTGTCTTAGATTGTTTCCTCAAGTCCTACTTTGCTGTCGATGTGGTAAGATAAGCGTGGGGCTGGGGTGCGGGGGGCTGCTTGCTACTTTCGTGGAAGCTCCCTACTCTGGGATGTTGGGAGGGAAGAGTGTGGCCCAGAGGAAAAGGCCTCTAAAGTCTGCCTGCATTCTTAGCATTAAGTAATTCAACAAACTCAAACTAATTCAACAAGTCTCATTCCAAGGCCAGGGGGATTGCCCAGGGAGATCTGGGTTCAAAGACTTCTCCTACGCTTGATGTATGTTTACTGAGATGTCCTCTGAGCACATAGTCCTCTGGAACCAACTAACAAAGACAGGCAGATGGTCTAGGATTCTGAAGACTGGGGCACTGGCCAAATATGGTGCCATACCATTATGAACGAATGAGTAAATAAGCTTGGCCCCAACTCCAAGGACTGCCCTGTGGGTGATAAGCTATAGGATTCACTGGCTACTGGCTATCCCTTCACATTTACATTGCCAGGAGTTTAGAGCCCTCAGTGCTCCAAATGAATGCACGCTGGATGCAGGAGTGAACTGGAGAGGGTATAGACCCCAGTAAGAAAGGAGAGAAGGCAGCTGACCTAAGCCACCTTCCTTGTCCTTGCCCCACATCCCCCTCCCTGGGCCTTCGGAGACTGCTCTGTGGGGCCCTCCACTCACTAGATCTCTAAGCCTTCTGGGATGGGGAGCACATCTTTACAGTTGCTGTCCCCTTATTGTTTCTTGGCATTGTTGACTGGAGATAATGTATAGTCATGGACTTTCAGAGCAGGAAAGACCCCTAGAGATCGCCGAAGCCAGCACTTTCATTGTACCACTGAGAGAGTTAGGCCCTGAGGGAAAGTAATTTTTCCAAGTTTAGCAACCCAAATCAATGTCTCTTGATATTGAGCTTTATCCACCGCGCCACGCACCCCCCACCCCCGAGAGCATGGCACACTTTCCTACAATGATTTTGCTTCTCTAGACTATGAAACACAAAAGTAGATGGGGAAGATTTATTGTCATTGCATTTCTTAATTCTATTTTTTTTTTTTAAGACAGTCAAAAAGCCTCTTTCCCCTTATTGTTTGGGATAAGCTTCCTGCAACAAGAATGGGCTTCATTCCATCTGGTGTTGTAAAGCTCGCTTCCACCTAGAGAGCCTGTCTTGTCAGTGCCCCGGAATTAGGGGCTGGAATTCCAGATGGAGCCGGACAAGGAGATGACCATTTCTGGGTCACCCAGCTGCCCAGTGCCCTCGGGTGGCCGCAGCAGCGGGGAGGGCAACCTAGTTTGCTTAGGAAATATTGCAGATGTCCCAGTTTATCTGATGCAGTCCTAGAAAAGTATTGGCACTGTCCTGTTTCTACAGCTCGTGCAGTTAACCTGACAAATCCCCGCTGCCCCTTCAGCCTGATCAAGGGAAATGGAGCCCAGCCCTGACTTCTACTGTGATTTGCCCTAAGTCTTCATCTCCCTTTGGGGTGATCCCAGCTTGCATCAAGGGTATCCTGACACGTCAAGGATGCCATTTGAGAATGATGGCACATTTCTCAGAAATATTTCTGGGCACATGCAGACCCTATTGGGTGAGGAAGTGGAGCCAGAAGCTAGGACTTCAGGGTTTATGCCTGGGTTGGTCAGTCTGCTTGGCTGTGTAGAGCAAAACTGATGGTAGTGGAAAGAGGTGGGGCAGAATCAGTGGGGTGGGGGAAGGCACCTGGGATCAAACATGCAGGAGCCTGGAGTTTCTGTCCTTCTTGTGCTACAAACTAGCTGTGCCACTTTGGGTATCTCCTGTCACCTCTCTGAGTTCCAGCTTCCCCATGGATAAGCTAAGGAGACCTACCTGTAGTGGAGGAATGCTTAATAGTTTCAGGTTTCAGAGTAAACCTAGAAGTCATACCTTCCAGATTTCCAGAATATGGTTCCAGATTCTCCAGCTCAGACTCTCAGAGGTTTGTGGAAAATCCCAGATCGGGGGTCAGGAGTCGGGGAGGAGGGAGAGGATTACAGCTGGCCTGGTCTCCACTATCCATGTTCCCCATCAGGGGCATCACTGTGTCCTCTTGTCTTTCCTCTCCAAAGCACCACCCAAGGGCATTTATGGATTTCCAAATGAAAACTGCTTCTACTCATGGGGAAGCTTGGCACCTAATTTCCTTGGGAGCTCCATGAGGGCGCAGCCTCTGCCTGCTCGGACCCACCGCATATCCCCCTGCCCAGCACAGGCTGCAACACTCAGGCAGTGCTCAGGAATTATTTACTGGATAAACAAATTCATGTGAGTTTCTTCTTTACCCTTTTACACCAAAGACAACTCACAGATAATTTTCTTTCTAAGTGCTGTGTTACAGGGGAAAGGAGGGGTGTCACAGACAGAAAAGGAGTCCAGGGAACGGACTGGGAAGTCTTCCTCTGTGTATGGGCATCAGATCCGACAGCCTACAGTCTGACACACTTGTGTGAATCTTAGATAAGATGAAAACCCAGTACCAAAGCTGAGAAGAGCTGCAGATGGAGAAAAGGTTCCAAGAGATGTGTAGCCAGAAACTTAGAATAACGAGCCTTTTGGGTTGCTGTTCCCATGAAATAAGGGTGCATCTCCTGCTGGGTATATACCCTGAAGTGTTGAGGCATCTTCAGTTGTCTTATCTGGAATAGCCTTCCTTCTCTAATTGACACTCTAGGATCTAGAATGATTTCAGGCTGCAGTACAAAGTAAACGACAAATGGGTACATCATACAGTATATACATTATATCTCAACAAAGCTGTTTTAAAGAGTTAAGTGAGGTCCACGTAAAGCTGGGACTGCGGATCAGGGAACTAAGTCCATGCTGGGGCCCCTGGAGCATAAGGAAAGGATGGACAGGAAAGAGACGGTTGGTGAACTGCAGCATATGATGCCCTGGCCAGGAAGGCAAAGACGACAGGTTCAAGCCCCAGCTCGGCCGTTAACGAGTGTTATGACCTTGAGCAATCCTTTGTGAAGTCTCAGGCTCCTCATTAGTCAAATAAAGCTGGCTGGAGTGCCAGCTTTCTATTATTCTTTGGTTTGGGAATTATTTTAAGACAAGCTAATGAAGTTTAGATAAAATTAGAACTGAGTGAGTTTTAAAGAACTCACCCTGTTCTCAGGGACAAAGCACGGAACAGAATGGAATTCCAGGTTCCTTTGCGAACATTCCTGATGAAGGACTTGTGAAACATTTGCTCCTGTGGGCCTGGGGTGAGAAGAACTGGTTAAACTGACCTGAAAATGCTTTTTCAAAAACAATAATGTCAGTGAGTCACTCCTCTCTTCTCCTGGTCTCTTTCTCCCTCTCCCTCAAATCTTCAAACGTTCCCAGAAAAACCTAAAGAAACACCTCAAAATTAATTTCTAAAATAAGCATCCTATTGATACTCCCCTGCTCAATTCGCCCTTTAAAAGATGGATGTAAATCCACATTTTTACTGAGGCTGAGAATTTTTAGGTAAGAGACTTGGTGAAAGCATTCTAATTGAAACCTGGCATTTTACATTTGGATCAACTCAATGATAAATACAGTAAATTCCCCCCCTCCCACCCCCCGTGGACCAAATACATGGGGCTATTATCCCCAAGAAGAGAATGATGTACTGCAAAATAATTAATAAAGTTAGGTTTTCAATTCCAGTATAACTAAAAAGGAATCATACTCCAGTTTCTGAAGTCCTGAGTTCCAGTTCCAACATGGTTTGTATTGAACTAATTCTAATCTCTGGGCAAAAATAGAAAAAAAACTCAATTATTTGAAGGTATCGGAGGAAAGACGAAAAGCAGCAGAAACTGGAGGGGATTTGACCCTTGAAAGAAAAACATCATGTCTGGTGAGATGTATGTTTATACTGCTTTTGTCCTGTAGGAACTCACCAGCCCACAAGGAAGAAAGCACCTAGGATTCCAGCAGAAAGCCAGAATGTCATTGGCCTGAGTCAGAAGACAGAGTTTGGGGCTGCCAGAGGGACTGAAAATAGAAGGGGGAAATCCTGGAAATGAGGGAGCCTCAGACGGAGGGACCCCCAAAAATCTGCACTTAAAGTCCCCTCCAATCCTTGGCTTCCCCTGAACTGTACATATGGAAACAAGTCCGCCAGGGTCAAAGGCGAAAACAAGAGCTGCAAAGTTAAAGGGCTGGGCAGATTTCAGCCCAGTTCAGAGGAGATCAAATTTCATGTCCTACTGACTTAGAGAAACGTGGTAAACATCTGAGACTTTTTAATATAACCCCAGAAAAGGCCATGCTTTAGGGGTAAAGACTACATCTCTTGCCCTTAGGACTATGGGCAAAACCAAAAGACTTGCCCAGGAAAGTGCAAAACCCAGCCTCCACAAGTTCATGATCCACCAGTAATCTCACCAGTTGCTAGAACAAGACACATCACCCTTCAGAAGATGATAGCAGAATCCAGAGTCTCGACAATCCATTATCCACAATATTACAAATATGTTCCAATACTAAAGGAAAATATGGTGATAATAAATGAATAGGTGAAAATCTCAGCAGAGGAATGGAAACTCTAGAATCAAAGAGTCAAACAGAAATTCTATAACTGAAAAATAATGACACCTAAAATGTAAGAAAAAATATTAACGGATATGCTTAACAATAGGTTGGAGATGACAGAAGAATGGGTCAGTGAGCTTGAAGACAGATTATTGGAAATGACCTATTCTGAAAAATATAAAGTTTTAAAGGGTCCGGCCTGGTGGCATAGTAGTTAAGGTCACACACTCTGCTTCAGCAGCCCAGGGTTCAAGGGTTCAGATCCTGGGTGTGGACCTACACAGCGCTCGTCAAGCCACGCTGTGGCGACATCCCACATACAAAATAGAAGAAGACTGGCACAGATGTTAGCTCAGGGACAATCTGCCTCAAGCAAAAAGAGGAAGATTGGCAAGGGATGTTAGCTCAGGGCCAATCTTCCTCACCAAAAAAAAAAAAAACGTTAAAAAAAATGCCTCAGTAACCTGGGGAACAATATCAAGCAAACTATCATATATTCAATTGGAGTCCAAGAGGGAGAGAAAAGAGAATCATGCAGAAAAAAATATTTGAATAAATATTGGCTAAACTTTTCCAAATTTGAATTAAAAAAACAAACCAACAGGGGCTGGCCCCGTGGCCGAGCGGTTAAGTTCGCGCGCTCCGCTGCAGGCGGCCCAGTGTTTCGTTCGTTCGAATCCTGGGCGCGGACATGGCACTGCTCATCAGACCACGCTGAGGCAGCGTCCCACATGCCACAACTAGAAGAACCCACAACGAAGAATACACACCTATGTACCGGGGGGCTTTGGGGAGAAAAAGGAAAAAATAAAATCTTTAAAAAAAAAAAAAAAAAAAAAAAACAAACCAACAACCTCATATACAAGAAGCTCAGTGCCTTCAAGCAGAATAGATTAAAAAAAATACATAGACACACCCTAGTCAAACAGCTGAAAACCAAAACTTAAGAAACAATCTTTAAAAGTAGTCAGAGGAGAAAAATGATATATCACATACAAAAAAAAAGAGAGAGATTACTACTGATTTTATTGACAAACAATGGAGGCCATAGACAATGGAATAACGTCTTTAAAATGCTCAAAGGAAAAAATAATGTCAAGCCACAATTCTATAAACAGTAAATAACTTTCAAAAATGAAGGCAAACATGCTGGAACAATCTGACCAAGAAAGTAAAGTAGTATTGGATTATAACCCAAAGTATAAAATAAATATCCGCAAGTCATATTGATATACCTAAGTGGAAGAGAACAGACAAATCTCTCATGTGGAAGATTCTGAAATGGAGACATTCTCCATTTCTTAAATGTGGGGTGCACATACCGACCTCCTTCCACAGACTAGAATACGGAAGTGGAGAGAGATGGAGAAGAGCAACCTGACAGTGGAGAAGCTCACAAACACGACCGAAGCCAGGTAATCAAGACTAACACCAATGCGGTAAGTCATAGGGATGGTACACACCCTTGATTTGCTGTGATGAAAATGATACTTTATCTCTGTGGCCTTCCTCTTCAAAGCACATAGCCCCAGTCTACTCATAAAAAAACACAAGACAAATACCATTTGAGGGACATAATACAAAATACTAACCAGTCCTTCTCAAAACTGCCAAAGGCATCAAAAACAAGGAAAGTCTGGGAAACCATCACAGCCTATGGAGACTTGACAAATAAATGTAACACAGTATCCTAGATGGAATTCTGGAGCAGGAAAAGGACACTAGCTAAAAACTAAGGAAATGTGATAAAAGTATGGACTTCAGTAGCAATAATGTACCAATTCATTCATTGTTAACAAATGTACCAGACTAATGTAAGACATTAATAACAGAAGAAACTGGATGTGGGTGTATAGGAACTCCTGGCACTATCTTTGCAACTTTTCTACAACTCTAAAGATGTTCTAAGTTAAAAGATTATTTTAAGAGAAAGATAATAAAGACATAGACAAAATTTTTTTGGATTATGGCCAAAAAAAGACAGTTTTTAGATCAACATAAGATGAGAGAATTTATCACCAGCAGATCCACTCTATAAGAAACCGTAAAGAAATTTCTCTCCACTAAAGTGAAATAGTACTAAGGGGAAATGTGGATCCCTAAGTAGAAAGAACAGTCTTTGGAAATGGCAAATATGTACAGATAAATACCAAAACTATTTTTCTTTCTTTTGTTACATTCTTTAATTGACTAAAGTGAAAATAAAACAATGCAGAATGGGGTTTAGAATACATGTAAAAGTAAAATTAATGTCACCAACAGACAAAGGATGAGAAAGGTATAAATGAGAGCACATTGTTGTAAAGATCTTACATTATACATGAAGGATATAATATTAATTCATGGTAATGGTAGACACTGAGAAGTTTAGGAGACATAGTGTACTCTCTAGAACAATGGCACACAAAAAATTATTTAAAGACATATAGGTGAAAAGCCTATAGAAGAAATAGAATCCAAGCAAAGAACAAAATGACGACAAAAACAAAACTTGATTAACCTAAAAAGAGGCAGGAAAAGAAGAAAAAAGGAACAAAACCAGAGGGGACAGATAGAAAACAAATAGCAAGACAGTAGATTTAGATTCAACTATATAAACAATTACATTAAATAGAAGTTGAGTAAACACTGTAATTAAAAGTTAGAGATTGGGCTGGCCCAGTGGCACAGCAGTTAAGTTCGCACATTCCGCTTCTCAGCAGCCTGGGGTTCACCGGTTCAGATCCCAGGTGCGGACATGGCACCAATTGGCACACCAGGCTGTGGTAGGCGTCCCACATATAAAGTAGAGGAAGATGGGCATGGATGTTAGCTCAGGGCCAGGCTTCCTCAGCAAAAAGAGGAGGACTAGCAGTAGTTAGCTCAGGGCTAATCTTCCTCAAAAAAAAAAAAAAAAAGTCAGAGATTGTCAAGCTAGCTACAAAAACCAGACTTGTCTTATGCTGTTTGTACTGGCTGCCCTTTAAATATAGTCACAGACAGGTTGAAAGTTAAAGGACGTAGAAAGATCTACCCTGCAAAATATCAAATTCCTGACCAATACTATTGGTTGCCAACCTGGAACTCATTCTCATTCACTTTCTCATTGCCTGCCTTTCCTAAAGAAGCTGAGAAAGTTAATAATTCACTTTCCTGGCCTCCTTTGCAGCTAGGAGTGGCCATATTTCTAGTTCTGGGCCGCAAGATGGGAATGGAAACTTGATGGGCTGCATTAGCTTTCCTGGTAAATAGGATATATACAGCTAAAAATCATCCTTTAACTCCATTGTACCTGCCTTGAATACAAATGTGAAACATGGCCATATAGTAGCTGCAAAGAGTTCCCTGACCCAATTCTGCTATGTGTACATGGAGGCTTCCTCACACCAACAAGAGCTTCTCAGACACCAGCAGGGTGTCCAAGAATTCAACTCAATTCTGACACTATCTACCAGGAGATAGAATCAGATTCCACAGGTGAAGGGCTTAGTCCCACAAGATCGCCCCCCACTTCAGACAGTCAGATGCCCAGGCTGTTACTTTTGCTTCTAACCAACGGGCTACAGACTGGGGGTCCCAAAAACCCCCTCCAAATCAGGATGCCAATCCCAAGTCCAGGTTGTTACCCATACTTCTGACCAACTGGCTGTAAATCAGAGGTTCCCACAACTCTCTCATGGGGTTTGACTAATTTGCTAGAATAGCTCATAGAAGTCAAGAAAACCCATTTACTCACTGGATTATCCATTTATTCTACAGGATATTAATGGACACAAATCAACAGCCAGAGGAAGAGATACAGGGCAAGGTCCTGAACAAATGAGCTTGTATCTTCGTGGAGCTTGGGGCCCGGTATGGTGGCACATGGAAGCATTCTGGCTCCCCACTGTGGAAGTTCTCTGAAAAAAAGGCCAATGAGCCATCCTTTTTGGGGTTTTATGGAGGCTTCATTACATAGCCATGAGTGACTAAGTCATTGGCCACCGGCAAGCGATGCAAACTGAAGCCCCACCCTCCCCAGAAATGAGGAAGCGGGACTGAAAGTTCCATTCTTCTGATCTTACGGCTGGTTCTCCCGGCAACCAGCCCCTACCCTTTGGGGGGGGGGGGGGGGTTGGTCCAAACTTCACCTTCATCAACATAAAGGCTTTTCAGGAACTGAGGACAAGAGACCAAATATTACAACAGAAGATGTTCCCAATGCTCTTATCGCTCAGGAAATTCCAGGGGTTTTGAGAGCTATGAGCCAGGAATGGTGGACGAAGACGAAATACATCTGAGAAATATATTTTGGTCCTCTGAATGACCAAATATATATTTCTTATAAATCACAATATTGCAGTAGCAATCATGTGACATAAGGAAAAAAAATCAAGAAAATGACAGAGATGTTGGTGAGTATATTATTGACCTGCTTCATAAATACTTGATGCCTGTTATTTTTTGAGAAAAAATATCTCAATTTGTTTATGCGACACAAGTTAGTTATTTTGTTTTGCTTTAAAAAAGCAATCCAAACTGATACAATTTAATACAGACATGAAAGAGAATTTTCTTGCATCTGCATATATTTATGATCAGTCTGGCATCATATTTCCCACTCTGCATTACACTCAGAAAATACATTTTCACAAACGTTGGTTCTCTGGAATACAAGTTCTCTCACACTAATACATGTTTATTTCCATATGAGAACCACAAACAGGACCATGAAGAAGAAATGTGCCAACAGCTGGCACCTTGCAAATGCAAAAATGATATGTGAGGAAGTAGAGAAAGTCCCTCTCCCCTTTCCTGCATTTTTCTGCTTCCTGAAAGATGTGATCACGTCACACAAGAGGACAGGGTAGGGGTGGAGGCAGTTTGCCAAAGTGCAAATAAAAATGGGCACTCCTTCACAGATGTCCCTTTACTTGACTTGTTTTTCCCCTCCTCCTCCTCATCTCCTCATCCTTCTCCTCTTCCCCCTCCTCCCGCTCCTCCTCCTGCTCTTCCAGTTCCCCTGTTTCTCCCCTCACCCTTCCCCCCTCCTCTCTCCCACCACTCCCACCCTCACACACAAACACTGAGGAATTATAGATTGGGGACTTAAGACCTAGTACTTCCCAATTTCCCTGAAACCGTTTATTTGTCACTTACTTGTTAAGCACCAAAGATATTTACAATTCACCCTAAAGAGAGTCAAGGTATAACTAATGGCTGGAATTGTTTTCTCCACTATGTCCAGATAAATAATTGAAAATATTAAGAGGACTTCTGTTCTCGTCCTACATTCATTCTTTCCATTCTCTGAATGTCCATTCATGCATTGAAAATGTATCAAGTATTCAATATGTTGCAGACAATAGGGACTCAAAGAGGAAATAACCACTTATTTTCCCTTTCAAACATTTTAGAATTTTTCCACGTTCTTATCTTCTAGTTTTCTTTTTAGGTAATCCATTATCATGATTGTTTTAACACCGCAGTATTGCAACTATTTACCTGTCCTTCTCCCCTGACTTAGTCGAACTGACAAGGGAAAGAACAGAAATGTATTCGTTTTTCTGTCTCCAGTGCCTAGGAATGTAGTATACGTTCAATTAATGTGTGTTAAACATTTTAACGAATTGATGAATGCATGTTGAATAATCCTTGTATCCTCAAGCATGGAAAAATAAAATAATTTGAATAATCCTAAAGCTATTATGCCATTCATTTTCCTTCAGTTTGTAAAAGGGAATAAGGCAGAACTGACTGACTTAGATGGTTAGAGTATTAATTTTAAAAGTGAGAAAGCAACTCATAATTTCCAACCCTTTAGGGAAAACAGTAGCATGAAAACGAAGTACTGGACTGAACAAACTGAAGAATTCCTAACAACAGAATTAACTCGAGAAACAGAAAACAACTTTAAAATACGTAACATTAGTTCCCTCAGAGATTTGACAGAACATCACACTATTAAATAAGAATACACTAACACGAAGACGAAGTAAAGTTCGTGGAGAATTTGTTGCTATTAGTACCATCGAGTCGATTCTGACTCCCAGCCACTGCGTACAGCAGAGCGGAACCCTGCCCGGTCTTTCTACGCCATCCTCTCACCTTCCACGTTACATCAGACAGTGCTCTGCTGCTGTTCACAGGGTTTCATGGCCAATATTCTCAGGAGTGGGCGGCCAGGTCCTTCTTCCTAGTCTGTCTTAGTCAGGAAGCTCCGCTGAAACCTGTCCACCATGGGGGACCCTGCTGGTAGTTGAAACACTGATGGCACAGCTTTCGGCATCACAGCAACACACAGCCACCACAGGACGACAATCGACAGGTGGGTAGGGTGGTTCCCTGAGTGGGAAATGAACCAGGCCACGGAAGTGAGAGCACCAAATCTTAACCACTAGACCGACATCTTGGAAAAAATAAAACATCACAAAAACAAAAACCCAGGGAGAGCTGAATACCAGTCCCAGAAAAGCTAATGCAACGCTGAAGCACAAATTGGTAAACGCTATGGAAAAAAATAACAAATTAAAATTATGAGAGAAAAGTAGCGTAGATAGTTTGAGTTAAATCTGGTATCCATCTAATGAGAATTCCAGGAGAAGAGAAACAATAAGATGGAATGACAAAAATCCAAAAATAAAGCATTCAGATAATAAAGACACAGTGAGTACCTTATGAAGATATCCGTCATTCATTTATTCAAGCAATTCAAACATTCAAGTGCTTAATAGATGTTTATTGAGCATCTACACGTGCAAAGCACCATGCTAGATACTGCCTATATAATGAGGAGCAAAGGTAATTACAGTCGCTGCCTTCCTGCAGCTTATCTACGGTGTAATAGGAAAAATAGATGCTGTATCAACCCCGCACTACACATACACACACACACGTAAAATGCACAATTACAGTTCTGATAAGAGGATGAGGAACAAGCGAATGGTGTTATCTAGTACAAGACTGGAGGTGGCCAGGCAGCAGGCAGGGAAGTGGTGATTATGCTCACATCCAAAGGCCATGTGGAGTTACAAAAGCAGGGAGTGGCAGGACAGTGTATGTGGAGAACACATTCCAAGAAGAGGAAATAGTCTGCACAAAGGCCCTGTGGCTTGGCATAGCAAGAAAATAAAAGGCCAGTATGGTCAGAGCTCAGAAAATAATGAAAGGCATGAAATATGTGAATCCCAAGTATAAAAAAATCATATATTGCCAGATTCCAAAAAGCAAAAATAAACTTAACTTACAAAGAGAGCTTGGTATTATACTTCTCACCTGCAAGACTAGGTGTGAGAAAATAATTGAGCAATGACTTCCAAGTGTTGAAGTTCAAACATTTGAATCTAATTCGAAGGTGATAAGGAAGCAATGTTAATTTTTTTAGTATGATAATGGCATTGTGGTTGTTTCCAAAAGACTGTCTTTACCTTATTATCTTTCAGAAATACATACTAAAATATTCACTACTTATAGACGAAATCGCATGATCTCTAGGAGTTGCTTCCTAATAATCCAGTGTGGGAGAGTGAAGCAGAAGGAGGTGGGTCATGTGAGATAAAACAAGAGTAGACAAGAGATATGCTCTTCATACCATTCTCTATAGACGTGTATACGTTTGCCATTTTCTATAATAAATAAAGTAAAAACAGAAGTTTTAAAATTAAAATCTAGAAGAGTAAATAAAGATGTTTTTCAGAAATACATTCCTAGGCTTGTCACCCAAATCTCAGTCTATTTTGTAAAAGGAAGGGGGACTCCACCAAAACAAAAACAAAGGAAGGAAGGAAAGAAAATAAGGGAAAAGTAAATACTTAGTTATACTATGGCTATGAAACTCATTTAATTATTTTTCGAGGATTCCTAGGAAGTAAAAACAAATGTGTATATATAGACAAACACACATATATACACATACACATATATTCTATAAATAAAATGATAGAGAAAGGCAGAAAATACAGGACTGAACAAAGATAAACTATACATTATTAATAAGGAAACAGGACTAGAAATATTATATCAGATAACAGATACTACAAACCAAAAAACAGCATCAAATGGGATAAAAAGGAAACCATGTTTTGGTAAAAACTACTGACCAAAGAAGCAACAGTAATCATGCCTTTTTTTGAACAAAAGAAAAATACAGTAGAGAAACATTTAAAGCAAAATCCAAAGAAATAAAAGAGAGTTTGACAAAACCATAATCACAGTGAAAGATATAACTAATTCACTAAGGTCTTCAAAATATGATGCAGAAAAAAATATATAGGATATGTACATTATACATAACAAAACTTGCAACCATGGATGGATAACCAAACAAACATAAAAAACGTTTTTCCCAAATATCCATAAAGTATTTAGAAAAACCAGTCACTAAGCCACAAAGAAAAGCTATACCTCTCAAAGTAGAAATCATAAAAGACACTAATCCTCAAATCAAAATCATATATTAGTAAGTGAGCAATGGCCAAAATGATAACTATCTGGAATATTTTTGAATGCAAAAATAAAAACTCTGCTAAATAATTTTGGTGTAAAAAGGAAATTCAGGCTAAAATTATAAATTCTCTAGAAACAACTTTTAAAACTGAGATATTTCAACCTCGATTAGATGTGGCCAAAGTCTTATTTCAAGGAAAAATTATACCCTTAAATGCATTTGTTAAGAAAGCAAGAATGAACAAAACTGAATAAGCCTAAAGAAAAGAGAAGGATGGAATTAACACAAACACAAGGAGAAACTAATTGAATACAAAACAACAGACTTGACCAACCCAAACCTAGTTTATTGAAAAGTCCAGTAAACAACATGTTGCAAAATCAGGTCTCAGTTGGAAGGAGCAAATGCACGGAAACCCATCCAATGTCAGAGCTGACAAAGGAAAATTAACAAGACTCCTGTGAAAACCTTACCAGTAATTTTTAAACATACTATGTTCAACTTTATACCAATAAGTTTGAAAATTTAGATAAAATAGACAAAATTGGCTCAGGATATAATAAAAATTAATCCATCAATAACAATAGAAGATAATAAACAGATAGCCAAAGAGATACTTGCCTCAAAATTCACCATGCCCAGATCATTTTATGACTGAGTTAGATCAAACTTTTAAATAACATATAATTTCTTTGTTATTTAAACCACACGAGAGCAGAGAAAGAGATTAAAACTGTTTTTCAATCATTCTTTGTGTCTAAATGATAAATGTCTTGTAATAAATACAAGAGAAGTGTCAGACTCATTTGGTTGCTCATACCAAAACCAAACAAGAATATTAGGAAAAATGAAAGTTTAAACCAATCTCATTTACAAATTTCAATGCAAAAAGTCTAAATGCTAGCAAACTAAATCTCAGTGCAAAAACACAATAAAGCATGAAGCTCAAGGTGACTTCATTCCAGGAATACAGGGAAAGTTCAACAGCAGAAAAGCAAAATAAGTTATATAATTCACAACATTATAAAGAAAAGCCATATGATTGTCACCCTAAGTGCAGAAACAGTCATTTTTTTAAAATTAATTTTTCAGTAACCTAAAAAGGTTTAACTTAACAACAAATCCCAAAAAACAATTCTACAAGGAGTGCCTGTTACCACCATAATTATTTATCTTTTTTTTAAAGTCACAATCACTGTACTAAGAAAAAAAAGAGAACCAAACATTGAAATGCAAGACATATGTGTCAGTATTTGTAGATGACATGATTGTTTACTTACAAAATCTAAGACAATTAACTGCACCACTAGTAAAACTACTGAGAAAATTCAATAAAGTGACCAAATAGAAGAAAAGCATGTGAAAATAAACAGCTTTCCCGCACACTGGCAAAACCCAGTGAAAAACAGCTCTATTCATTTAATACTAAAAATGACAAAACACCTTGTGATAAACACAAGAGAAGTATCAGAACTCTATGACAAAAAGTTTGCTAAAAGAAATAAAAGAAGGAAGGTCTGGATAACTAAAAGACATACCATATTCCTGGATAGGAAAACTTAAAACATTTAAAATGTCACTTCTCCCCAAATTAAGACATCAATTCCATTCAAGCCCTTTTAAAATCTCATTCTTTAAAAAGAGAACTTGACAAGCTGAGTCTAGAAGTCATACAGATAAGAGAATGCACATGACCAGCTGGCAGCAATTCTGTAAAAGAATAATGATGAAAGGATATCTGTACCTTCAGACACCGAAATGTACCACAGAGTTCCAATTTAAAAAGCAGCACGAATGATGCAACAGTCCACTGAAAAAATACACACAATAAAAGTTTCCTACCTTATTTATAAACCAAAGTCATTTCCAGATTCATTTTAAAATCTATGGGAATTTTTTCCAATCTAAATATTGAAAAAAGAAAATATGAAAGCATGTTTTATAAATTTGCAAATAGGAAGATCTTCCTAAATGAGACAAGGAAACTCAGAAGCAAAAGGGAAAAGATCAACAAATCTGACTTCATGAAAATTTAAAACTTTGATACTTTGAATCATGAAATTGGTTATAACCAACTGTGAAAAAATATTTGCAACATATAATAACCAAAATGTATCTATTATTCAAAACATAGCTAAAAATCAGCATGGAAAAAACAAACTGTCATTTCCATGCATAGGGCTGTCAGTTACAGCAGAGCACAGAATGCAGTTTGAACGGCACCCCTTGTTCCACATGACCATCCTGGTCTAGAACGTTATTACTTTTCACTAGGAGTAGACAACAAACAGCCTCTTAACTGGCTCCAGGATTCCTTTTTGCCTCCCTATAATCCACTGTGTATACAGCAGTGAAAAGAGATCTCTATAGTTTTATTTTCAGTAGGATTACATCAGTTCTCTACCTAAACACTTCAGTGGCTAACCACTCACTTAGAATGAAATCCAGTCCCTCTCCGCGGTCTGCAGGCTCCTCCGTGGCCTGGTGCTTCTCTGTCTCACCCACTTCATCTGGTTCACCTCTCGGCCTTCATCCCTATGCTCCGGCCTCCCGGATCTTCTTCTAACAATCCCTGACTTCTCAGGGATTTTGCACACGCTATTGCTGGTGCTTAGAAAGCTTATCAGTGCCGCCTCTAACCTCCAGGCCTGAACTCCCACGCTCTTCCTGGCTGGCTCCTTCACACCTGCAGGTCTCAGCTTCAGTTCTACCTCCCAGAGAGGCCGTCCCCAAAGGTCCCATATAAGGAGGTGTCCTTTTATTATTTTCTAGCCCAGCTCCCGGGTTGTTAACTTCATAGTTTGTTTTCAACTTGTAATAATTTTATCTGTCTTGTTCCCTAGAACATGAACTTTTCTAGCAGAGAAGGGAATCTGTCTTGTTCACTGCTGGATCCCTACCAGCTACAGGACTACAGAGTAAGTAGAAGGTGCTCAACTAAAAGGCTGTTGAATGAAAAACAAAAGGGGTAAATAATATGAATAGACAATTCACAGAAGAAATAAAAGTGATATTAAATGCATGAAAAGAAATGCAAACTAAATAAAAGTGAAATATAATTTTTTAATCTATCAGATTGGAAAAATCAGGAAGATTCTTACTCTTCAGCGTTCCTGAAGTCATAGAGAGGAGTGCACTGTCACACACTGCATGAGTGTAAATTAACCCAACAATTTTGGGGGCAATTTGGTTTTTCACTGTGGTATGCTAGAACCAGCCTGAACTGGCTTAAACGAGTTCACAAGAGTCCACAGCTAAATATTCAGGATTTTTGGAGAGCAGTTGCTAGCCCAAAATTGGCCATGGTGGCGGTATTTACACCACAGAAATCAGCAAATACTATGAATCAGATGGTTGTTTTTGTCAGCTTGTTTGTTGTTTTGACAGCCAGTTTACGAGCACACCAATGCCTATATAATGTGTACATAAGAAGGAAAAATGGACATTTTGATCTAGTATTCCCACAGAAATTACGGCACAACTGAATAAGGAAAAAATAAATTTAAAAAAATAGACAATGTGGATGCCTAGATGCCCATTCGTAGGAGAATGACTAAACAAATTCATGCCATACTACAAAATAGCCACTTAAAATGAATGAGGCATATCTACGGACAGAGCCAAAGCTTACTGTTGAATAAATAAAGGAATTTGGAGGATATATGTAATTTTATCTTATTTTAATAAATTATATCTGCTTATGGTATATTATTTGATATGTCTGGACAAGGTCTATTTGGATGCATGCCAAACTGTTGAAAGTAATTACCCCTAGGACTGAGATGGGGTGGGAGAGGAGGTGGGGTGAGCTTTGCTTTTTAATTTATCCATTTATAAATTGTATGCATCTTAAAAACAGTAGCAGATATTTTCAGGAAAAAAACAACCAAGTAACTTTTGGATTAAAGAAGTAATCAAATTGTAATTACAGACTATTTAAAAATCATGACAATGAAGATAATACATAGCAAAAATTATGGAATGTGGCAAAAGCTGTAATAAGAAGGAAATTCATAGCTTTATATAATTTCATCATTAAACAAAAAGCACAATAATAAATTAACTAAGCTCTTGAGTTAATATGTTAGAAAATAAAACTCGGAAATCAAGAGAGAAGGATTCATGGATAAAACGCAGCAATGAATGAATACAGAAAACATGAAAAGTATAAATAAATAAGTCCTAGGCACCTTGTTTTATGACAAAAAAATCAGTAAAATTGGCACATTTCCTCGAGAAATATATAAATATATATATTTACATCTACCAATGAGAAAGAGGATATAACTAAAAATGTGAAGATTAAAATTCATGAAAGTAGCGATACACTTAAAAATTGAGAGCCAATAAAATGGATGTGCTATTTCTTAAAAAAAGAAATTTACATTTTAAAAAAGAAAAAAACAAAACCCAAGCAGGTTATTGACTAATGAAAGAATCTTCCAAATTTGTCCCCCCAAAATGAGGTTTTTGAAACTTCAAGGAAGGTATCACATTTACACTATTTAAATCATCCTCACAATAGAGAAAAAAGATAAGCATCCCAATTCATTTGACCAGTATTATATGACAATGGATCTGTAATACAATATAATTAGGGTGCATTTTACTAGTATAACCATGACTCCAAAACTTGACACTGTCACACACTAATAAGAAAACCTCAGACCAAATCCCATCCACACAACTTCAAAGATTCCAAAGAAAATCCTTTGGAGTTTCCTCTCCCCACAACAGCCAGAAGTGATCCTTTAAAGCATAGACAAGATCATGCCTCTCTCTTGCTCCTGACCCTCTCAAAGCTTTTCAGCTCTCTTAGGATAAACTCCAGAGCCTTCCTCTGGCCCTCAAGGCCCTTCATGAAGGGCTCTAGTGACCACTTTGACCTCATTTTCTCCCCTCTTCCCATGCTCCTGCTCCAGCCATTCATGACTTCTTGATGTTCCTCAAAGAAGCCCACTGCCGTCCAGTCTCAGGGCTTTGCAGTCTCTGCCTCTGCTGTTCTTGAGCATCCTATCTAGGTAGCAATGTTGGTCATCCTAAACCCCCTTACCAGCATTATTTTCCTTCATGGGCTTTGCCATTATGTCAAGCTATAATATGCACTTGATTATCTACTTACTGTCCATTGTCTTGAGCCAACAGCTGTGTCATCGTGGGGCCACAGATTTCGTTTTGCTCACTTTTGTAGTCTCAGCTCTAAAACAGTGCCTGGCAGACAGTGTCATTCTGTGAAGTTATATTATGATTTGAATATTTATTTACTGCCTCAAGTCAAGGTAAATTTCATGAGGGTGCAGACTTTATGCAAATAGTGTGCATGATGGAGACTGCTAGCTGTCCATCATAATCCATTCTCCCCATCTTCCATGGGAAGCGACCTGCAGTGCGACACAGAGGTGGCCGTGTGCCTATGATCTCACCTAAGAAAGATGACAAGAGAATCATGTGCCACTTCTGGTCTGAAGCCTGAAAGCTGGTGGTCCTGCCTCCTCCCCTTCCCCTCCCTTTAAGCTGGAGCACTGATGCTGAAGCCCAGCTCTGGCCATGCAGATGTGAACAATACCTCAATATGTCTGAGTGAATAAATGAATCCCTGTTCCTGACATTTCTGTTCTAGATTTGGAAATGCGGCAGGAAAATCCAAAACCAAGATAAACCACAGGAATCTGTCGGTACAGGAGGAATTGTAGAAGAGAAGGAAGCACTATTTGTAAAGGGAATTAAGGAAACCGGCATGCAAATACAGGGCAGAGCAATTGCTTGCGTAGCAAGCATCTTTACATTTGATTTAATGAAGCACTAAAGTTATTGACAAACCACTCTGTAAATTATTGATAAAGCTTTAGAGTATGGTCACTTGACAGAACCCAGTGATCACTCACGAGGGGATAAAAATCTAACATCAGAAGTTAACACATCAAGGCATCGCAGAGTGAAAGCCAAAACAAGCACAACAAAAATGAGGGAAACTTAGGGACTAACTCCGCCCAAGCAGACAGATGTCCTCCTGCCTCCAAAGAAGAACCAGAGCAGACAGACCACTTATGAAAGGGGATCCAGGCAGAACAGACACAGGGTCAGGAGGAGAAACAATCCAATGAATCAATTCAAGTTATGGCAGAAGCCAATTTGCAATCAGACCCAAGCAGCATCTTATTCTCCCTAAAGGACAAAAGCCAGTTACGTATGGTCTCCGCCATCAAACACTTGCTTCAAGAATGCCCATGTGGAAGATTTGTGCTTCACCACCAGTGACCAATCTTTGGAAGTTTCGTAGCAGGTGAAAGCATGAAACTGATATCCTACGTGTTTACTGAGCTCATTTGTCGTCAGGCCTTCAGATCCTGCTCTGAAAGGTTGTCTGCTCTCCCCTTTATGTAATATTCTCTTTACAGCTGTGGCCTGCCTTGCAGCCACCAGGCTGGGAGGGACTCCCCTGTGGATACTTACCAAACAGAACTCGAGTATTGGCTACAGCCTGAGCCCTGGGCAAAGATCAGCTGTAAGATCGCAGAGTTTCTTTATTAAAGAACAAATCATGCTGGACAAACTTGATTGCTTTTCGGATCAGCCTGTGAAATGAGGGGGATTAGCAAACACGGGCGAGCATGGTATCTGGGGTGTTCCGTGAGTTATTTAATGAAACGCTCTGGAGATTAGACTTGGGGAACCTGAGATGTTTGGCTCTAGGTAGAGGGAGAAGGAGAGAGCGCCCATGGTGCCCTTGGGTGTAGAAGGAAGAAAACTCTGCTTCTGCCGCTTTCAGGAAATGTCATTTTGCTGCACTTGTGTGCACATATGAGGTGGGGAGTAAGCACCAGGCATAGGCAGATGTCTGCGTGTTTAGGGGGCTGCGATCACACTGATGGAATTCTGGCAGATCTGTCCCTCTTGCTGTGCCTTCTCCACTTGGCACCTCTGCCCTCTGCGTGGCCATCCTCCTGAAAAGGAATTGTGAAAAAGCCCAAACACTGGGTGAAATTCAGGGCAGATGATTCCTCCCTCTGGATTTCTGGTTTCTCCTCTGTAAAACTAGCGGTTGGACTCGGCTTTCTCAGGATCTCTCTCACTCTGCCCTTCCACGATGAAACTTTAGTAACCTGAGCATGTGGCTTCCTTGTGCCCGTGTCCTTACCCCACCCCAAGCTGGACTGTCAAGACAACAGCTCAGACATCAAACTCACTTGGAGTATTGAAGGCACCAGAAGAAACTTCCCCTTTTCAATGACACTCCTTTCATTTGCTTGTTGATATTAAAAGTTTTATAGTTAATTTATCTTAAATATTCTCATCTCTTAAAAGAGGGGTTGGACTAGAATTTCTAGGGTCTCCCTACCCTATCTAAGTAACAATTTTGGTCATTCCATATCCCCTTAGCCACATTAATTTTCTTCAGAGCACATACCATTATGTGAAGTTATATTAACCATTTGAGTATTTATTTACCTCCTCAAGTCAAGGTAAACTTTATGAGAGCACAGACCATGCAAATAGCCTGCATGATGGAGACTGCTAGCTGTCCCGCACAATCCATTCTCCCCATCTTCCATGGGAGGAGAACTGCAGCCTGACACTCAGGTGGCCATGTGCCTCTGATCTCACCTAAGGAAGGTGACAAGAGTACCATATGCCACTTCTGGTCTGAAGCCTGAAAGATGGCAGACCTGCCACCTCCCACTGACTTTCCCATTTCTATAAGCTCAAGGACTGATTCTGATGGCCAGCTTTGGCCATGCAGGTGAGGACGATGATTTAAGGAAATCAGAGACACAATGTGAAAGTAACCTGGGTTCCCAAACCATCTCACGGAGCAGAGCTGCTCATCACTCTGAAATTGGACAGCTGTGTGAGCAGCAATTATCTCGCTGAAGTCACCGCATCATGTGGTCTCTTCATTAGAGTAGCTCAGACTCTGATGCAGAAACAGCAGTGCTAGATATATGGCACTGTCTTAATGGTTATTTTGCAGACAGAGACAGAAGGGAATAAAAATTTTCCAGAGATGGAGGGGCATAAGGTTGGAAAAGCCAACTGCTTATTTCTTCAAAGTCTCTTTCAAAGACCTGTTAAGACTTCTCCAGCAAAAGCATCAATCCTTTTGGCAAAGATCGACTCAAGAATGCAGCCTTCCCTTCCCACCCATCTCTACTGTTTCTGATGGCCTTGACACAGCCACCACTGAAATGGAAGAGACAGGCACAGGTACAAAGAAGCAAAGACAAAAAGCAGATTTAAGAACTATACAAAGAATACTGAGTGTGGTTCCTGGAATATGGAACTGACTGGAAGTAAGTCAACCAGAAGCCTACTAAATTTTCTAGGGGGACTGCATTGCCAAAGCAACACTGGACCTGGCCTGAAAAAGCTTGTGACTGTTCTATGCTTAAAACCACCACCACAGCCCTGACGTGTACGAGAGGGAAGCAAGAGGTGACGCTCTCAGTTCTCCAGGAGGACGCGCCTCCCAGGGCCCACTCAGGTGCTGTCACAGAGAATGGAGAAGGAAGACCCCCTCCCAGGCAGGGACTGGGGGGTAAACACAGTCATCACAGAGCATGGTGGCCATGGATATGGGAGTTTTGTTCAGAAAGCAGAACCAGGGTCTCAGTTAGAAACCTCCTCCATTCTCAAGGCAAAGGGTCTTCACAGTTCCCACTCAGCAGAATCCCATCATTGCTGTGGACTCCCCCTCTTCTCTTTTCTGAGTGAAAACTGTTACTGTGATTTCTTCTGCCTTGGCTCCACCACTGTACACTGTGTGGAACAGGAGGAGAGTGGGGTGAGACGGATGAGGGGCTGTGGTGGAGGGAGGGCTCAGATTACTTACTTTAGTGTCTAGACCTCTGGACCATAAACAGATTCATCCAGACCTCATCAAAAGAGAACTGCTCAGGGTCCAGAGACCCTGGACCCTGAGCTGGATGTGCTAACTGATGAGACTCTGGGTGGTTTCCCTTGGGGCAGGGTTGAGTGTTCTGTTTGCAAGAAGAAGGATATGCACAGTTGTTTGATGGCCAAAAGCAAACTGTAGGGACAGGGACTGCCAGTGTCCCCCAGTAATGCCTTCCCCCTCCCTCTGTGGTGATAAAATCAGCCTCACTATGGCTGGCCAGTTCATTTCCCAGCCTTCCTTGTAGTTGGGCTTCCCAACATAGGGAAGCAGAAGTGACAGTGTCACACCTAGGCCAAGGGCTGCAGGAGGTGGATCTGCCTCCCCTACTCACATTCATTCCTTGAGGGCCAGAGCACAGATGGCTGTGACTCAACTTCCACCACACAGAAGACGCCCTATGCTTAGGGAATGGCAGAGCCACCCACCAACTCCATATCAGACTGTTACGAAAGAGAGAAAGAAACTTCCATTTTTGGGATGCATTTTGGGGTGTCTCTGTTAAAGCAGTTTAGCATGTCATCCCAAGGGGCTTCATCAGCCAATTCCAGTTTGCTGTGCATAAGTCTGTGTGGGGACCTGGATGTTGCAACCTGGCCTAGGCCTTTCCTGCCCCCACATCAAGGGCTCCCAAGAGCAAGTTGCTTTTTGGTTTGGGTTTGTTTAGCTTTGTTCTTCCTCTTCCTGTGCATTGTCTATTGATCTTGGAAATTTATGTAAACTCACTGAATCTGGGTTTCCTCACCTGTTGAATATGAATATGAATTCATGGTTAACATGGTTGTACAGAGATTCAGGAAATAGCTAGTTTTGCTGAATGCTGGCAATGTACTGAGTGCTTTATAAATGCTTGCTTAGGCAATGCAAACAATACGCCCCCAATGAGGAAACCAAGGCACAAAAGCTACGAACTCACTTGTCCAAGAGGACACCACTGGCAAGTGCTTTGCTTAACCTTGGGTGAGATGTGATGTACGTGGAAAAGCCTCAAAAGGCCCAACGCTGCAGGCCAATGTGACATCCAGGCCTCAGCTGTTGAAGGATTCTTTGAACCATGTAAAGTCTGAACAACAGGCTGTCCATGGAAGTACATCATCTGAGAATGCTACTGTCACAGCAACTCCTCCTGGTCCCTTGCTCTTCAACCAACTGGTCAGCCAGCAGCCAAGCAGGAAGGAGTGGTCTCTTGCTAGTGGTCAAGGGTGAAGGGACCAGCGTGCTACTGCCCTCAGCCCCACCCCTGCCAGGAGCTGCAGCATGTCCCACAACAGAGTTCCCCTGCACTCAGTCTTAAGTGTCTCTGGAAGGTTCCCAGAGTTCTCCTCTCCTCTCCTCCACACCTCGCTGATACTCCTTCCTCTGCGTCATCACTGAAGCATAGCCCTAAAGGGCAGAACTGACTGTGGGCTGTGTCTTGGCTTCGGGCCTTCCTCATATCCTCCTCTGACACCCTCCAATGTCCCCTACTCACTCCCTCTCCAATGAGCTCAAAATGCCTCTGAAAAAGTGCCCTTCCTCATACATCCCAGCACATGCATGCCCCTTGTTTCTCTCTGCTGGCTTCCCCCGTAGCATCCTAGTAAGATGGCTTCCCATGCATCATTCATTCCCACCTCACAGAAACCCCAAGGTGGAGGCTCAAATGGGGGCTAAAAACCCTTCTTTTGACTGTAGGTTTTAGGATCAAATCTGTATGAGGAAAGGGTAGGTCTTGAACCCAAGACATCAGACGCCATGTGGCTTTCTCACTAGATCCTTCTCTCTCTCCTCATCAAGGTTACATTTCCTTCTTGTTTTCATGACATCATGCTGGCTCCCCTTCACCCCCCTCCCACATAGCTTTCATCAAGCTCCAGGCACTAGCATCTCTTGAGGCCCCTATCCTCGGGGCAGAGCAGGCTGGGCAAACCCTCAGGAGGCAGAAACTCAGAGCAAAGCGGTCACCACCAGTCAGCTTCTTGCCACTCTATCAGGACCCCCATCTCTCACCGGGAAATATGCAAACTACCCAAAAGGTTCCAGGCAATTGCTCCCAAACTCAAGGGGGCGTTTGATTCTTGAATGCTTTCCATTCTCCACTCTCCTTTCTAGAAATAAGAAAGTCTGAAGAATTCATTCATTTGGTCACTCATAGTGAGCACTTCCCAGGTCCTGCTAGAGGCTTATGTATGATACAGCTTCCTACAATGGTGGGCATCCTGCCCCCCACTCCTGTGTCCACCTCACTCTCTCTGAAACCCAAATGAAGGGAACAGACAGACGGGGAAAGCTTGTCATCCCCAACACTTCTCCCTGTCCCTAGGTCCATCCCCGAGTCACAAGGACCCAACTCAGCACACTCCTCTTAGGAGACAGTCCCACCAAACAGCTTCATTTCTGCCCTTCAGTTCTGCAGGCATCTGGGGAGAGAGGAAGGTCATCTCAAGGACATGTAAGGTCAACATGGATTGCAGGCCTCTAGAGAATCACAGCTGATGGCTCTCTTTGTCCCGAGTCCTGGAGATGATTCCCCCAAGGTTGGCCCCTGGGTACCCATGTGGGTCTCAACAGATAGAGTTTTCTATCTACCTCCTGGTGGGATAAGATGACAGCACACTCATACACACTCTCACACAGTCACATGCACATACGATTGCACACACAATCACACATTTACACACAACTACACAACCTACACTCATAAGCACTCACACATGTAATCCCATACTCAGTCACACAAGCACGCAGGCGGATCACAGCACTGTACGGCATGCGGCCTTGCTCACCCTCACGGGGAGTCACCACGCTCCTCAGCCAGACCTATGAAGACCCCACTGCTGCAGCACACCTTGCTGGGAAATGACAGTCTCCAGCGTTCAACTAAGCTCCAGCAGAGCTGGCAGAAAGTTCCAGTTTCCATCAAGAAGCCTCTAATGCCAAGCCTCTCCCTGCACTCTACCTGGATTAATCTCTGCTTTTTTCCCTCCCCTCCCCCACACTGTTTCTATAGCAACCTCCAGCCCCTGGATATGGCTGTGCTGCTGAGAGCTCTGACCCTTGGGGGCTGCCTTCTTGGCCCTACCCATAAAATGGCTGGGCTATGAGCCAGGTAGAGGTGCTCCAGGACCCAAGCATTATCATTCACATTGGAGGCAAAAGAGGGCTTAGACCAGGCCAGATGTTCTAGAGGCCACCAACCCACTCAGGCTATTTCCTCAACATCTGCTCCTTTCTCTCTCTCCCCTTTCAAATACACATCCCTGGCAAGGAAAGGCTCGCCTGTTTCGGGCGCTTTTATGTACAGAGGCAGATGTCTAGGTGCTCCTGTGGAAAAGGGAGCCGAACAAGGATCTGGATGTCCTGGGACCTGGATTCTGGCCACGGGTCTGCCACTTGCTGGCTGTCAGCCCTTGGGCAAATTCCTCATCTGTAAAATTAGGGGTTTACACTGGATGAACTTGAGAGGTGCCTTCCAGCATAATGTTCTGTGATCTATTTCACTCTCCACAACTTCTTAAATTTTGCTGGCAGGAAACGGAGCCTGACAAAAATTTGGATTCTTTCAGAAAACTCCAACCACAGGCCTAAGGTTCAGCTCTAGGCCCCTCAAGCAAAGTATAAGCAAAAGGAAGGGACCGTCTACAGCTCAGCGCTTTCCCTTATGGGGCATCTATCCCCAAAAGTAGGGCACCTGCAAGCCCATCCCTCCTGCCTGCATGACCTTGACTTGGGGATCCACAAGGATGCATCTAGACTGCAGGAACCTTCATGGGAAAAGCAGCAAATGTGGGATGTTTCTGGAAGCTGCCCCCAGCTGGAAGAGGCAGGAAGGAAGGGAACAGCAGTGCAATGAGACTAAGGACACTCACAAGAGGAGAAAGGATCATTCATGCAGAGGATGACCTGAGGGTGGACAGCCGCCACACAGCCCTCCAGCCAGCACCCCTGCACAGGAGTGAAGTAAGGGAGAAAGTGACCCAAAGTACTGCAATCATTGGGACTAGCACATTAGGCTGCAGCAAAGCCTGAGGGCCCCCAAAGAAGTGGGAAATTGGAAAGACAAATAAAGGTCAATGTACCATCCCCTCTGATTGAGATGCGATTCTACCCACCTGGGGATTCTGATGCTCTGGGGAATGTGTGGTTAATGGTCCAGGAGGTTGCAGGGCAACCCGGGGATAAACAGTTCAGCTTCTACTTGAGATTCCAATGTGCCCAGCCCTACCTCAGCACCCAGCACCACATTACAGGCCGCAGGGGAAACAGAACACTAAGATTTCTTCCCGTTTCTGGAAGGCCCAAGATGAAGCTGAGGATGAACTCCAGGAGGCTCTGCTGGGGACTTCCTTTGGCTTTGGGCCTTGAAAATGCCCTTTAAAAGTGTTTCCCCTGCCTGATACTGAAGGCTGTTTGTTTTCTCTTCTGAGTGAACATGTTGTGATTTTTCTCTCCCCTCTTCACGCAGGGCTCAGCAATTACAGTATGTTCTCCAAGCACAGGCAGATGGGGCAGGAGGCTGGGGCTGCATTCTCCCCGTAGGCTCCA
Organism: Equus caballus; assembly: GCF_041296265.1. NCBI lineage: Eukaryota > Metazoa > Chordata > Mammalia > Perissodactyla > Equidae > Equus > Equus caballus. The sequence continues at coordinate 53,928,729 of NC_091694.1, read as the reverse complement.
CCTCCCTCCCCAACTGCCCAAATTCTGAAATTATCAACTACCATTTCAGGGAGAGCTGTGGTTCCCGGCCAGCACATCAACGAATCAGAAAATAAGAAGACTGCTTTTCCTACAACCAACTCCTCTTAAGAAGTTAATGTTTACACCCACAGTTGGTGACTTACAACAAATGGCCCTGAACTTGCAATGAACAATTCTCCCCCTAGAAGGTCACACAGGCTTGCCACAAATACCCCTCTTTCATTAGAACCACAGAAGTCTTGGATGTCCGATCCAGATGGGACTTTAGAGATCAAAACTGAGAGTGGCCCAAAGCCTTCATTGTGCATGTCAATTCAGATCAATTGATTGAGCTGCCTGGAGAACAGTGTTGAGAAGGATTCTGAAGATGAATTTGGATTCTGAGGGACAGAGGGCACGGTCAACTACTGATGCTCCACGGGCACAAAAACAAGAGTGGTGGCTCACATTCCATGCACTGGCCCTTCCTGATGCTGCAGCAGGATGATGCCCAGGGCCAGGACTACGCTGGTTGGAAGCCCATGCCTTGGGCAAGTAGACAGAATAACGGCCTCCAAAGATGTCCACATCTTAACCCCTAAACCTGGGAATACATCACCTTATAGGACAAAAAGAACTTTGTAGACTGGATTAAGTTAAGGATCTTGAGATGGGGCGATACATTCTGGATTCTGTGGGTGGGCCCAATGTGATCACAGCGTCCTCCTAAGAGGAGACAGGAGGGTCAGAGTCAGAAAGAGAAGGTGATAGGGTGGTGGAAGCAGAGACTAGAGTGACTTACTTTGAAGATGGAGCAAGAGGCCACAAACCAAGGAATACAGGCAGCCTCCAGCCCTGGAAAAGGCAAAGAAATGGATTCTCCTCTGGAGCTTCCAGAAGGAACCAGCTCTGCCAACATCCTAACTTTAACCAAGGGAAACTCATTTCAGACTTCTGGCCTCCATAAGTGTAAGAGAATAACTGTGTGTTGTTTTCAGCCACTAAGTCTGTAGTAATTTGTTACAGCAGCAATAAGAAACTAATACGGCATATTACTTATTCTCTGTGTCTCAGTTCCCTCATCAGAAAAATGGGAGTAGTAATAGTCTCTACCCCAGATGGAGATGTTGGGACAATTATACAGAATTCAATATATATAAAGCACTTACAATAGCATCTGGCACTCAGCAGTTCTTAGTAAATATTAGCTATGACTATTCTGATCCAATTGCTTTATTTTATAGGGGAGAACATTAAAGTCCAAACAGGGAACATGATGTACTAAGGGTCGTGATGACACAGCGAGGAAATGTGGTCATTCCTAGTTCATTACTCCTGAGAAGCTCTCTCGTTCACAAAAGGGGACATGGGACCTACAGAAGATGCAACTCTTCTGGGTCATAGGAGGAGACAAGGTCCAGAACTGAAGCCCCTTTAGCAGCTGACTCTGACTCTCTACTGTCCCTGGACGAATCTCCCACTAACGTCAACCCCCCTCAGACAACCGCCTTCGACAGGAGAAGAAGCTGGGCTCCTTCCTATCCTCCAACTCAGCCATGAGCTCTGCCGCTTTGAGTTGGCTGCCGACAGTGAACTCGGCACATGGTTTGCCCACTGGGAGTCACTTGTTAGTGTTCTTAGTTCTCTGTGAGCCTTCCCCCAGCCATCCACCCACCCCTAGGCTCCTATCTCAGAGCCAAAATCTGTACCAAAAAAAAAAAGTCACCATTTAAACACCCCACTGTACCACCTCCTCACAGACTCACTTTCTCTGGTCCCCCCTACTGCCACATTCCTCAGCCTCACTGGGACAGGCCCCGCTGCTTTCTCACCAGCCCTCACTCCTTCTTGTCATTACTCTCTCCCTGCTGGCCCAGTCTGTATTTCATAATCTATCATTAAAATATCTGCATTTCTAACAGTCTCCAATCTCTTGCTGTGTCTCCCTTTGCCACGCTCACCTGGAACCCTCTAATTCTCGTCAACTCTCTCTCCTCCAGTTCTGCACTCTTCAGCTGGACTTTTCCAGAGACGACGGCACAATCGGGCTTATTGGTTTCCCTTTAAACTCGTGGTCCCAGATCTCCACTGGGCACTCAGTCTTGTCAAGCAATCCCTCTTAGTGTGCTTCCCACTCTGGGAGCAGACTGTCCCACACCTCTGGTTCCAGACCGGAGGCAGTATGCACTGCGGTGAATAACACAGGTGCTGGGATGAAGCCACACAATTCAAGTCCCGTCCCTACCACATCCCAGCTGCAGGATCTTAGTTCAGTGACTGAAGTGCTCAGGCCTCAGCTCCTCATCTGTTCTTCAAAAGGTTACATCAATTAATACATGTAAAGATTTTAGAGCAGAGGCTGGCACAGAGTAAGCCCTCCACAAACACAAGCAATTATTACTCTCGTTTCAAAACTCTCCAGCATGGGATCCTCTCAGCGACTGACCTCACCTCGAAAGAGAGGAATTTTCTCGTCCAGTAGCCACCAGATTCACAAACCCTCCAGCATCGACATCCACTTTCTCTTTCTTCCTGCTGACACAAAGGCATTGCACCTTCTTTTGCTGACGGCCAACCCCTCCACTTCACCTGGGGATTCCATTCCTATGTGACTGTGACAGAAACTGCTAGAGACTCTAGACTTTGACAGAGGCGGACCCATAATAGCTGCCCCATCCTCCTTCTATGGTAGGAGAAACTCCAGTTTTCAGCTGACTACATGAATACTAGGAAAAAAATACTACACTTCCAGTCTCCTTGGCAGCTAGGCATGGCTGTGTGACCAAGTTCTGGCTAATGTGACATGAGGAGAAGTGATGTGTGCAACCTCTGGGATATAATTTTAAAAGGACAGGCCTGGCTCCTTTATTGCCCCTGCTTCCATCTTGATGCTTGGAATGTAGATATAGTGGTAAATTAATCTGGACCCTGAGGCCAATAACCTTAGAGATGGTGGAACAAACAGATTGAAGGAGCTGGGTCCTTAAACAACCCTGTATAACAGAACCATCATTCCAGCCCCAGAAAGCTTATCTTTGGCTATTAGTTGAAAAGAAAATAACCTTCTGTCTTATTTAAGTTACGTTATTTGAGGTCTCCCATACACACAGCCAAACCCATATCCTAATTAATACATTCACTTTTTCTTGGATTCACTCATCTATTTGTCCTTTCTCCATCTTCAATCTCCTGTTTTCTATTGGATGGAGCACTTTGCCATACATACATGTTCTGGTATCTTCCATCTGTACAAGACTCATTCTTGATTCCACATCCCCTCAGCACTACTTCTTCAATTCTCTTCTAAGCAAAACTTCCTGAAAGTGTCATCTATATAGTTTCCACTTCCTCTCACCCAACTATTTTACCCAACCAACCCAAACTGGCTCGAGTCCTTACAACCTGCCTGGGACGACTCTTTCCGAGGATGCTGATGACTTACTTCTGTGTCACACCCAAATGGGTGTCTTTGTGTTCTCATCTTATTTGACTTTTCCATGGCTTTGAAAAGGCTAGAAACACTCTCCTCTCCAGCTTCTAGAACACCATGCTCTCTAGGTTTTCTTTCTGCCTCCTTCATATGATTCTGTCTTTCTAACAAACCTTGAGGTGTTGGTGTGTTTTAATACTTAGTCGGCCCTCTCCTCTACTAGTTCAATATTCTCTTCCCAGAAGACTTTACCCCATCACTTCCTTTACTCCCTAGGTGCAGATAACTCACACATTTATATTCCAGTGCAGGCTGCTCCTGAGCTCTACAGACACTTGTCCATATTGCGTACAGGACAGCTCCATTTGAACGTCTCAAACCAAACATGTCCAAAACGATCTCAATGTAAATGTTACCTCCTGAGACGGGCTGTTACGGGGTGAACTGTGTCCCCCTAGAATTAATATGTTGGAGCCCTAACACCTGGTACCTCAGAATGTGACTGTATTGGGAGATAGGATCTTTAAAGATGTGATGAAGCTGAGGTCTTTAGGGTGGGCCATCATCCAATATGACTGGCGTCCTCATAAGAAGAGGGAATTCAGACACCAGACAAGCATGTGCACAGAGGGAAGACCATGTGAAGACGCAGGGGGAAAATGACCATCCGCAAGTCAATGAGAGAGGCCTCGGAAGAAACCAACCCTGCTGACACCTTGATCTTGGACTTTCAGCCTCTAGAACTGTGAGAAAACAGATTTCTGTTGTTTAAGCCACGTGGTCTGTGGCATTTTCTTATGGCAGCCTGAGCAGACCAACACAGAGACCTTCGCTGGGCACCCTAGTCTAAAGAAGCCACCAGCAACTCCCCACCACGTCACTCTATTCTAATTACATGCCTGGGAAGCATCACTCTGACCTTCTCCGTCTGCTTATTTATCATCTCTCCCTCATTAAACTCTAACTCCACAAGCGCAGGGATCTGCTGACCACTACCCTGCACTGCCCACCATGGTGCAGGGCACATGGAAGTCCCTCCGTAAATATCTATTGGATGAATGAACACATGACTCTACGTTCCGGCTGATTCTAAATAAAACTGAAGAAAGAAGAGGAAGGGAGGAAGTGAAGGGGAGGCACCAGCAGAATAAAAATAAGCTGGATATCTTCCAAATCACTGGAGAACTAAAGGGGCAAAAATAGGAAAAGAATTGAAGGGAAACAGTAAGGAAGGATTTTTTAAAATGGAAAGCAAACAAATGAAATAAAAAATATAAGAACCAAGTATATCGGTTATCAAATAAATATGCATAGGCTTACCACCTCTGTTATAAAACCCTCCCACATAGAGATGCAAAATAAAATCTGAAGGTAAGCCGTGTAAAAGAGATGTACCTAAAATAAAATTATATGAAAAGATTAACAAGAGGGATGAGCAAGCCTTTATGAGGAAAATGCAAACATGCAAAGAGTCAGAGTCGGCAATATTAATGTTGTTATAGAGCACAGAATTGGCAATATCAATGTTATAGAGTGTAGAGTTGGCAATATTAATGTTATAGAGAGTAGAATTGAAGGCAGAGAGCATCGCAGATAAGAGGGTATAACCCACTATAAATATATTTGTTCAATGAACCCTTACATACCAAACATAAAAAACATATGCACTTTTTAAATACTGTAAATATAGGTTAAACCACAGAAAGTTGTGAATATTTAATTGTCTTGACCTATAAAACCAGCAATTTATTATGTGCATAATAGAAGAAATAAAACACAATCAATAATAGAAGAAATTAATACATCTCTATCATATTTGATCAAGTTGACAGAAATAAATAAGGATAGAAAAGATTCGAATAACATGATTAATAGACTTTCTTTTAATTATTATATATTAATTATGTATTGTAAACAAATATTCTTTTAAATGCCCACTAACAGTTACAAAAATTGATCATATCATATACCACACATATACAAAAAAAAATTGAAAATTTCCAAAATTGAGAATAATATTGGTCACTCACTCTACCTAAAATGCAATCAAAGTAGATGTTAATAATGAAATACGAACAAACAAAAAAGGCAAACTAAATTGAAATTTAAGAAACAAAGTCTTTACAAAGTCCTCTTTAAAGTATTAAAGATTACTCTTTGGGTAAAGTGTAATTCAAAACAGCAACCACAGATATTTAGAACATACCAGTAACAAAAATAGTCCACATAAAAACTTTTAGGATTCAGTTATAGCTACTGAGAAGAACTTACAGCTTTAAGTTCTCTCATATTTAAGAGGAAACAATAAAATGTAAAGAATTCGGAATCCAGCTCTAATATGTGCACTAACTGGTTCTAGGAACCAACTAATTAAACCCCTGGCAACCCCAGTGAGAAGCGAGAGAGCACAAGTACCAGTGATGGAAGAGAGGAGAGGTACATAATTGCCGATTGAGAAGAGCTATTTTTAAATAATAAGAGGCTGTTTGCAGCTCTATGCCAAAAACTCAACAAAACCGAAATGATTTTCTCTGAAAGTATAAATTGCCGATATTAATTCAAGGACAAGTAAAAACCTAAGAGTTGTAAGAATCATGGAAGAAATTGAAACTATTGTTTAATATACATATATTTAATAAAACATAAACATGTGTGTGTGTGTGTGTGTATACATCTAAGTAGATATAGATATAAATATAGATTTTTTTTTAAGGTTCTTGCCAAGGGCAATTTCACAGGTAAGTTCCTTCAAAGTGTCCCAGAACAAAACATATTGGGGAGGGCGGTGGGGGGAGGAATAGAAATGAAAACTTCTAATTCATGTTGCAAAGCTGGCATAACCTTGATCTCAAACCTCAACAAAGATACTTATGAAAAATAATGATAGAAGACAGTTTAAGTCATGAAATTAGATGCATAGATTCTAAATAAAATATTAGAAAACAGAATCCATCATTATTTTAAAAAGATAGCAGACTTTTGACCAAATTGGTTTTATATTCCAAGAATGAAGACTATATCAATGCTAATACACCATATTAACAAATTAGAGAGAAATATAAGTAATTATTTAAATAAATGCCCCAAAAAGGCAGCAGATAAAATTCAACATCTATTCTTAATTTTAAAATAAATCTCAATGAAAGGAAATTAAAATATATCTCTTTTCATGATAAAAATAAAAAATATCTGTTGTATGTTTACTATTTGAAAGGTTTTGTGTTAAATGTTTTACAATATTTTTTAAATCCTCGACGAGATCAGTCACAAACAAATAGGGGCTATCAGGCAAAATGAACCATGATCAGAGGCAGTTCCAGAAGCAAAGAACTGACGCCAACTATCCTCGTCACCATGTAGCCTTATTTTGGAGTATTAGCCAGTGCAAGTAAACAAGAAATACAAATAACAGGTGAGCATATTTAAAAGAAAGGGTCAAAATCATCATTATTACCAGATGATATGAATACAGATCTAGAAAACCCAAGAAAATCAATTTTTAAAAAAACCACTGAAACTAATAAGAATTTTCAGTATGGTTGTCAATTAGAGAATAAATGTACAAAAGTTAATCTTTTATACCAGTAATAATTAGTTTGGGGAAAGGAGAAAAAGAGGGAAGAGAAAGAGAGAAGAAAACCGTGGTCCCACTCACAATTATGGAAAATTATATAAAATGCATAGTGTCTTTTAAAAGAAGTATGGGAATTCATGTGAATAAAATTTAATATATTATTGAAGGACACAGAATGCTTGTTCTGGGACAGAAATTCTCAGTAGTAATATAAAACAAGTTAATCTAAAAATAATCTATTATCTAAAAATGCAGTAAAAAATAAAAACTAGCTCTATTGTAGTTTTATTTTGACAAAATAATTCTAACGTTTATACAGAAGAATAAAAATAAAACTGCAAGAATAATTAGACTGTCTCCTGTACTGCTCACAAATTGTGTGAGTACAATCAACATGGAAGGAAATTGGGCACTTTAGACTAAAAGTCTTTAAAAACATACATATCCTTTGACTCAGCAATGCCACTTTTAGCAATTTATCCTAAGAAAATAATTAGACAGGTGTGCAAAAATTTTTGTCAACGTTATTTACTGCAGCATTATTTGTGATAAAGCGACACAAGAGTACTGTCTTCCTGGGCCAACACCAGGGTCCCCGTTGAATAAAGTAGGCTGCAGTGCTATGAAAAAGCCGCATGCAACTGCAAGAGGAGATTTTGTAACTGGCCAGGTACTTGGGGATATAAAGGCAGTACTGCTAATTTCTTTAAGCAAGGTAATGGTATTGTGGATGTGGCATTTTTTTTTCTTTTAAAGATTGGCACCTGGGCTAACAACTGTTGCCAATTCTTTTTTTTTTTTCTGTGTTTATCTCCCCAAACCCCTTCTGTACACAGTTGTATATCTTAGTTGCACATCCTTCTACTTGTGGGATGTGGGACACCGCCTCAACGTGGCCTGACGAGCAGTGCCATGTCCGCGCCCAGGATCCGAACCCTGGGCTGCCGCAGCGGAGCGCGCAAACTTAACCACTCGGCCACGGAGCCGGCCTCGTGGCTTTTTTTTAAGACTCTTTCTCTTTTAGAGACTCAGCCTTAAACATTCACAGACGAAATGATGTCATACCTGGAATTTGCTTCATAATAATCTGGATAGCAGTGGTGTGTGTATGTCTGTGTGTCTGTGTGTCTGTGTGTGTGTGTGTGCATGTGTGTGGTGTGTGTTGGGGTGGAGGGTGGTGGAGAGGCTATGAATAAACAGGATTAGCTGCGAGTTGACAATTTTTGGAACTGTATCATGGTACTTGGGGGTTCATTAAATATACTATTCTACTTTTACATATGTTTAAAATTTTCCAGAGCAAAAAAAAATAACTATGAAAAATGACGTTCTACATGTGTACTTATTAATATGTAAAGATATTCATGATATATTGTTAAGTGAAAAGAACAGGTTTTGAAACACTGTGTAGAGCAGAATCTCATTCTAAAAATTCAGATATACATAAAAATAAAGACCAAAATGTCAACCAGTGATTGAGTAAGATTATGAGTTGTTAATCTTTTCTTTTATTCACTGCATTTTCACATTTTTCTATAATGAAAATATTTTACTTGAGTTATAAAAATTATTAAAAGGAAAAAATTCAATGGGAGCCACATTCATCAAGAGCACAGACAACTCATGTCACTAGTTAAGATGGTTCCTTCCTCATATCGCTAGACTTACACCAAAATATTTATATCAGGCATTCAGGCCATCACCTCTTCTTTTCCATCATTCTGATAAACACGTTCAAGGTCTTCCTCCTACGTCCTGCTTCCAAGGCTAGGGGCAGTGTTCCGCATCTGAGAGGTTCCTAATTCACGTCAACTAATTAAGTAAACAAATTAATGAGATTCTGGACACAATGTCCTGGGGTCCCATGGCGTTTGAGTAGACATGTCACCTGATGAGACAGCCTGTCCCTGGACTGGGTTCCAGTTCCTTTGAAGGGAAACTGATGTTAGTCCTGACTTCCATAGAAGAAGATCCTTCTCTACTTTACCAGCAACATTTCTTTCCCAGCAACAGACATGATCTTCTTGGATATGTTCCAGCAACATCCAGACACATAACTGTGACACAGGGCAGGATGATGTGAGTGCTAACCAGAGGTACAAGCCAAAAGCTATAGGGGAGAGAGGAGGGGATAATTTTGATGTGGATGAAGCGAAGGGGAGTATCCTAGAGGGCTTCCCAGAGGAAGCAACATTTCAAGCAAGGCTTAGGGGATGACAAGGATTCCACAGGTGGTCAAGGGAGACAAGGGAGTTCCTGACACGGAGAACAGCAAAAGCAAAGGCACAGAACTGTGTAATCTTGGGATTCAGGGACACAACCCTTTCCACCTGTTCCTGAATCTTTGGTAGAGAAGGAGACACACGCGTGCCCTTGTCTGCTTGTCAGTGACAAGGTCCGGTCTGGGGGATGTGGGGTGGGAAGGTGGGGCGGGGGGGTGGCGAGTGGCGGGAGGTGGTCATCAGAGAACTGGACTCCCTTGTTGGAGGCACGCTCGTTCCTGCTGAAGCGATGGGAGGCACAGCTCCAGCTCAAGGATGCGCCTCCCACGTGGGGCCTCCCCTCCACCTGACAAGAAAGAGATACACACACAGCCGCTGCCACCAGCTCCACCCTCCCTCTCATTCCAACTGCTGTCACTGCAGCCACTAGCTTCGACAAAGTGCCAAAGAGCCACTTCCCAGCCCCACTAAGCCCCATCTCTGCCACAGTTATTTTTACAGTAAACAGAGACCCCCGCAAGCTCGGGCGCACACGCTCTGCAAAGGAAAAGGGGATTCCTGCCCCAGTGGCACTTGCTCAGATTAAGCTCCCATTAAATGTGTATTGTATCCAAGTGAATTAACTCCCCAACGAAAGGCCCTGAGCTGTCGGTTGGATTTATCTTTTACAAGGCGTCCACGTCATTATTCCAGACGAAGAAACGATCCCCCTTCCTTTTTGAAGATACACGCTTTCTCCGCTGCAGGGAAGATGTGCTCCTCCCGCGTCACGGCAGGGTCGGGGGACAGGGCAAGGTCGGCCCCATGTCCCCCAGAAATGTCGTCTGCAACAAGCTGAAGGGAAGGAAGAAAATGGCAGCAACTCACAAAAATCGCGTGCTGCCTCCCAGCCTCAGGATGAAGACTCTGTCCCTCACCACACGGGCCGTGCAGACTGAGTCCCAGCTCAGACTTCTAACACGGCCCTTCAAGTTGCCCAGATCATAGTGGAACAAGCAGAAGATCCCGCTGCGGAGACCGCTCTGGGGAGGTTTCCCTCTAAGGCGCCTGGGTGCACGTGAGTGGGTGTACCAGGGACCTGTAACTCGGTGAATATTTCCAGGCTCTTTTACCTTGTTGATTTCACCTTAGCAAAATGTCACGTGTTTTCAAAATGGCACCATGTTCAGTATCCCGAGCCGAGCAGCAGGTCATGGGGCCAGATGCGGTCATGCTGGGGTGCCACCTCCTCGGAGCCACAGCAGCTCTGGTTCAGAGGAGCAGGGGCAGAGCAGAGGGATGGAACCCTGCGCGAGGAGGTGCTGGGCTGAACACATCACTAACCCTCTTTGGTCTCAGTTTTCTTCCTGGAAGGATGGAGGCAGTAATATTCGTATCTCATGACTGTTACCCAGTTTAAATGGGACCCCGTCAGTGAAAATGTAAAGTGCTATAGAAGTGTAACATAGCATTAATGAAATAAAGAATAGAATGAATTCTAAGGGGCATCCAGATTATCTTCTTATGGAGCAATTTGGTTAAGTGAACACCATAACCAAAAGCTACTCCTTCAGTGAGAAGGTCTCTTTTAAACCCATAAGAAGACAGAAGAAAGTATACCCAAAAGATAGGGCAGACACTGTGAGTTATCCACCCAACAGTCAAATTGTCCCTCTCCTTCCTTGCTAACAAAACATATTATTTAGGGCACTGATATGGTCAGCTAAATAATGGTTGCTGGCACAGCCTGTCCCCTATTCCTGTTGTTTGGAGTGTAGATGCAAAGCCTGGAGCTGGGGCAGCCACCTTGTAATCATGAGGCAATAAGATTAAGGTGAAGTGAAAAGATGGGAAAAGTAGGATTCTCTGAAGGCATTGCTGAGCAGCTGAACCAACTCCAGAAATGGCCTACCTTTGGACTTTTTTTTTTTAATACAACCTAATTATTTGCAATTTATTTTATTTTTTTAAGATTGGCACCTGAGCTAACATCTGTTGCCAGTCTTCTTTTCTTTTCCTCCCTTCTTCTCCCCAAAGCCCTCCAGTACATAGTTGAATATTCTAGTTGTAGGTCTGTCCGGCTCTGCTATGTGGGACTGGGCTCAGCATGGCCTGACGAGCAGGGCCATGTCCGTGCCAAGGATCTGTACCAGCAAAACCCTGGGCTGCAAAGTGGAGCCCGCGAACGTAGCCACTCGGCCACAGGCCAGACCCTGGACTTCTGACTAGGTAAGAAAATCAACCTTTATTTGTTTCGGCCACAGTCGGTCAGTTTTCTATTACTTGAAATTGAACATAATCTCAATGATAACAAAGCACTTCTCCCACTCTTTACCAGGTAAGGGTGTGTGTGTGTGTGTGTGTGTGTGTGTGTGTGTTTGAGGTGGTGATACGGCAGCCAGAGTTTTCTAATGGAGATCGTTCCGTGCGGAAGTACAAGAACTTCTGAGTGAGGAAAGCTTAGGAGAACTAAAAAGGGCCGGGGGACTAACCACCCACCAACAAACGCATCGAGCCGAAAACGCGAAGCACACTTGGTAAAGCTCAAGTTGACGAATCCTACAGGCATGCTCCACTCTGCTTCCCTACGAGCAAGAGAAGCGTGAGGTAAGTTTCCCCAGCACAGGACACAACTGGAGTTTCCTTATTAGCCGCTAAGGTTTCACGTTATTGAAATCCAGCCCTGCCCCTAGCCCCGATCGCACGCCCCCTCCCTGTCCAGCAGAAGACGACGCTGCTCGGCGCATGCGCGACCCCGCGGCTCGTCCGCATGGCACAGGCGCTGGCCGAGTCCCCAGAGCTCGGCGGCGGAGTTATGCGCTTTGTACAGTGTCTGCTGCCTCCACTTTGATGCGGCTAGCTCATTTTCCTTAATTCAGATCAAAAGAACAGAAAAATAAGCATATGCACGAATTTATTCAGCAGGAGGCTTCAGCCCTCCTTGATTTTACTTCTGTAGCAGACAAATGAGTGGCTGAGCTATAACAGGAGCGATTGAAAAACAGACCTTGAATCAGAAGACCTGAGGTCAGGTTTGGGTTAATACCTCCGGGTTGTGTGACGATGGACACATTAATGAAACCTCCTGAACCTCGATAGAAAACCACCTGTTTAAAGGAAAACAGTTCTTCCTCAACGGACCCATCTGATGGTTAACTGATATATGCATATACATACACGCGCGTATTTGCTTTTGTGGAGTGCCGTATGAATGCGATGAATTTTACTACATATATTGTCTAAAAGGACAGTAAGTAACAGGTAACTTTTCTATGGGGACACTTTGCCGAGTTCAATAACCCTAAGAAGTCGGAAGTTTTATCTTCATCTATCAAATGAAAAATCTGAAGATTTGGTTGGGGAAAAAACCCAGGCCTTCTGCTCCAAGTTCAACGATGTGTGCACTTTCCCAGATCAGTTAAACCATCCTGGAGCAAATAGGTACAAACAGCAGGACCGTTTTTTAATGTAAGCCTATGCTGAGCTCTCCACTCTCCAAACCTGAATGTGGGATGTGGCTTTTGCAGAAATCAGAGGGAACGGCTCTGTCTACATTCCAGCGTGTGGACTAGGAGCCTCAGTGAGGCCTCTCCTCACACCTGCCACTTGACAGGTGCCCTCGGGGTTGGCAGGGAGGGAGATGCCCATTCGCTTCTGTCTCTGGACTAGAGCGGTGAATACACAGTGTGCTAGCAAATAAACAAGAGGACGTTTAGGCCGAATCATCTGCCCTCTTGTCCCTTCCCCACCTTCTCCTTTCTTTCTGCCTCGATGAGTCAGCTCTAGCATTCCACCCTGATGTTCAAAGTCTGGAAAATAGATAAACAAGAGGATTCCAAAAAGCAAGGCAGCGTAAGCTGATCTAAAGAGTAAAGAGAGGGAGACCTGCAGAGGCCAGTGGGCAGTCTGGAGGAGTTTTGTGAGCCAAGAGAGCGGGGAAGCAGCTTCTGTGGAAAATGCAAGGCATTGAGAGTGAGGAAGACTGAGGAAAGGTTTTTTAAACATTTTTTTGTAATTGTTTTAATTTTAATTTTTAAATTCTTTTAATTTTTTAAATTTGTCATATGCCACAAATGTTCCCTTCAGTTTTCCTTCCAGAAGACCAGGCCAAGATTTGAACTGCTTTTTAATCATATTTGGGTATTTGACTGTTGCTTCTTCAAATATGACACCACGTCAAGACAGCTAGTTGGCCAGCCTGGTGTTTTGTGAGTTTATTTTGAGGATGTCCTGGAATCAGAGACTTCAGCAAAGTTTTAAAGTGTTTTTCAGTCATGCTTGGTTATTTCGAAAAGAATCTAATAAAGAAATTGAACTTTTAGTTTAAAATCTTCCTATAAAAAATAAATAAAACTCCAGACTCAGATGGCCTTACTAGTGAATTCTACAAAAATTCTTACACAGAAGTGAAGAGGGGGGGAAAACCTCCCAATACATTCCATGAGATCAGAATTATGCTGATTCCAAAGCAAGACAAAAAAGCAGCATACAGACCAATATGCCTTATGAACGTAGACAAAAAGTACGTAACAAAATTCTGCAAATCAAATCCAAAAATATAGAAAAATGAGGGGCCAGCCCTGTGGCCGAGTAATTAGTTTCCTGTGCTCTGCTTTGGCGGCCCAGGGTTTCACCGGTTCGGATCCTGGGCGTGGACATGGCACCGCTCGTCAGGCCATGCTGAGGCAGCGTCCCACATAGCACAACCAGAGGCACTCAACTAGAATATACAGCTACGTACTGGGGGGCTTTGAGGAGAAGAAAAAATAAAAAAGAAGATTGGCAACAGAAGTTAGCTCAGGTGCCAATGTTTAAAAGATATACATACATAAAAATGATAAGAAATCATGACCAAGTAAGGTTTGTTCCAGGAACGCAAGGTTAATTTAACATTTGAAAACCAATCAGTGTAATTCACCATATTAACAGACTAAAAAAAACACTGGGATATGATCATCTCAATAGATGCAGAAAAAGATACAGAAATAGCCACAATCCAATATCCATCCTTGATAAAAACTCTCCATGAACCAGCAATAAAAGGAAATTTTCTCAACTTGATAAAAGGCATCTCTGAAAAATGCAGCAATAACATCACAATGTAAATAACTGAATGCTTCCCCTAAGGTCAGAAACAAAGTGTTTGCCAATTAGACTCAATATTACATAGGGGGTTCTAGCCAGCAAAATAAGACAAGAAAAAGAAATAAAAGGCATCTGATAAGAAAGGAAGAAGTAAAACTGTCTTTACTGCAGATGACATAATTGTCCATGTAGAAAATTCTAAAGAGTCTGTGAAAAAGCTAGTAAAACTAATCAGGGAATTTGCAAGTTGCAGGATACAGGGTAATTATATAAAAATCAACCATATTTTTATATACTAGCCACAAGAATCAAAAATTGAAATGGTCAGCTGTTTTCGAATGGGAGTATAAATGTGAATACCATTATCATTATGGTGTCCCCTTCAGGCATTCCCCTGGGAGAAATCCTGGCATTCAAGGCCTCCACATTCTGTTTCCAACCCCTTTCTCTACCCTGCTCTCCTACTATTCCCCACCACTGCACCCCTCCCCACGAGCATGCTACTTCAAAGGGGCAGGTCTATACTCCGTCCTATGAAGCCCACTTTTTCTACCCTGATGGCCTTCCTCACTTCACCCCATTCCTACCTTGGCCAATCCCTCCCCCACTTTCTGACCAACCGAGTCTTCGCTTCCCTTCAAGGTCATATTCAATATCCGTCACCTCTCACGCTGCCTCCCTGGACCATTTCAGTCTTTGGCACAGTGCCTGGTACACAGCATGCATTCACCAAAGCCTAAGAGAATGAAAGAACTTACAGCACGCTCCCGTCTATATGAATCCCCACACACAACTCACGTGTACCCCTCAATTCAGGATGGTTCAGTGTTGTATTTTGACCTCTCCACAGGCCTAGGCACAGCACCTTATTCCTAAGGATGATAAATAAACATTTCTTCAATCACAGTTTTGTGCTGATTGTTAACTCCTGTACAGCTATGTGACTCTTCATGTACACACACCTTATTTGGTTAGACTAAATTCTCCATGGGCACGAAACCCCATCAGTGGTTCCACAGTGCCTACAATAGGGTCAGTACTCAATTAATAATGGTTGAATAAGTGGATTAATGAAGCTGAATCTACGTGGAGTAAATTTCAATCATAGCAATCACACATCCCAAGGGAAGTTTCAAAACAGAAGCTGCAAGGTGCTGGAGCGAACCTTTACGTGGCAGAATTGCTACCAAGTCCCATTTCTTCAGTGGCTCCCACTTAAGGATGTTTATACAGGAAAACATCTTGTTCCTTCTCAAAGAATGGCAAAGCTCGAAACACCCACCCAGCCCTTCTGACCCACGCGAGCTCACAGGCCGGAGGGTGCTGGCCGGCCTCAGCTCAGTCGTCACGGCTCTGAAAGTCACCGTGAGCGTCTTTTACAGGAAAATCTAAGGAGCCAGGTGTTTGCCCAGAGCAGCCCTGAGAGCGCAAGCCTGCTAATGAAAACCGAAAATACAGGTCACTGCTCTGGCCTCGTCTCTCTCTCTGCTCTCTGCTGTTCTTGGTCCCAGTGACCTTATGGCTGTGAATGAAAAATAATAGGAGGGGTGGAAACAACGCTCGACCGGGAGAGCAGAGGGAGCCTGTCTTTAGAAGCTCTTGTAACCACTCCTGGCACTGCCACATACAAGCTGTGTGACCTTGAGCAAGTTAGTCAGCCTCTCTGAACTTCAATCCTATCATCTGTAGATGACAGTAAGAATAATCATATCACTGACTTCATAAAATTCCAGTCTAATTGCCTCTTAGGAAAGTGGGTTCACATGGACCAAAAGAAACTACAGTTGCCTGTCCTAAAAGCATGGAAGAACAAGTCTAAGATTATCATACAACATGCCTCCCAACTACACAGTAATAATATGAGTGAGTACCGTCTATCACACATCAACCATGTGCCAGACCGTGCTAGCTGCTTTCTATGTATTGTCTCTCATCTCCACAAGAATTCCAAAAGTACATACCAGGATTCTCCTGGAGACAAAACAAACGCAGGTCCTGAGAGGTTAAGCAACGTCTGTGCTCAAGGTCACACAGCCCCCTCACTCTTTCCACTAAAACGGTGCTTCTCTGGAGCTGAAACCGTGGCCTGGCAGAGCCCTGCAGCCCTGGTCTCACACCCCTGCCTTCCCAAAGGATTAGAGGAAGTGTCTTTGCAGCTGTACCAGAAGGAGGAGTCGAGTCAGGGACCCAAACTGCTCACTCAAGAGAGGACTCAACAGCGAGCCTTAGACTTAGCTGCTTTAGCTTCTTTCCATGGAAGACACAGGGCTGTTTCTCTGCCACGAGGACACCCGACCACCTCACTGTAAAATGACCGCAAACTGCACCCCAGCATCCCCATCCCGAAGCCATCTGGCTGGCAGTGTCTTCTCACCACCCTGGCCACTCAGCTCCACCTGCCTGCCCTGCCCGGCCTCCTCAGAGGCCCCATTTCCTTTAATCTGATTCTTTCGGGGAAAGAAATGCCACATTTATTAAAGTGCAGGCTTATCTATTTCATCACAGATCTAAGCTGCAGTGATAAATCCCCGCACTAAACACACACAAAGGGAAATAGGAAGCCTGAATACCGAGCAGAATCCAGAAGCAAGGAGGGGTAAGTGTGGGCTTCAGCCCAGCTGCTGGCTGTCTTCCCCACCCACGCGGGGGTCTTCATCCAGAAGACACTGTCCCTGCCTCCCTACAGAAGTAGGGGGTTGAGCTGAAGCAAGGGCCACATTGACATACTTTCTAGATAGTTCTGGCAAAACCTCCACAAATTTTCTGTTTAGGAAAAATTGGCTTTGTTGCATCTTGTACAACTCCGGAATAATCTAAATGGATTGCCTTCTCTTCATTCAGCAAGCACGGGCCAGGAGACAGGGTGCAGGAGGGCCCAGAGTGCCCGGCAGTGAAGGTGCAGGCACCCAAAGGTGAATGTGCACAGCCTAAGATTCCAAGGAGCTCACAGCTGGGGACACAGGGTCAGGGACTCTGCGCAGAGGTTTCCCAAAATGTATGGGCTTCACTAACGGGATGATGTCTATAGACTCCATATCAGAATAAAAGGTAGGGAAACACCAACCCATCAGAGCTTTCAGACACTTCTTCAGGGTGCCCCGTGGCCTCGCCCACCCTGCGCAAGTGCACAGTCCACTAGAGGACACCACAAACCATCATCACCGTGGGAAGCACAGACGGTAGCCACAGTGATTCAGCCCACCTGATGGCTTTTTACACCCCTGGTTTGTGGTAGAAAGCATCACACTCCCAGCCCCCTTCCAGGCCACACTGTGACACTGATCACTAACTGTCCCCCCTGAGTCATTCTTCTCCAGTGGAAGAACATATTTTAACTGGTTACATAGCCACCCAAAATGAAGATTACAGTGACTAACATGATGTACGTGGGAGTGGTATGGCAACTTCAAGCAAATGTCCTTAAAGAAATGCAGCATGATCTTCTTGGTCCTTTTTTCCTTCTCATGCTTGAAATGCAGGCACAATGGCATGAGCTTGGGCAGCCATCTTGGGCCAGGATATGGAAGCCACATGCTTAGGAGCAACTGGATGTGAGGAGCCCCAGTCCCTTACACTGTAGAGTCATACCATCCCTGGACTGACTTCTCTTACAGGAGAGAAAGAGAAACTTCTCTTTTGTATCAACAACTGTTATTTTACGTATTCTGTCATTTACGAGCTTACATAATCATAATTGCTGCACCCTGTCTAATGTATTAAATAAAAGCATTCATCCTGTCATCCATCTGTTCAAGAAATAGTTACTGAATACCTACTAAGTGCCAAGATATGTGCATTGCGAATACAGTAAGCAAAACAGACATGTCTCTGTCCTTGAGGCACTTATAGTCTAATGGGTCATTATTGGTTCTGCTTAGTTACGGTGAGATATACCTATGGCTAAATTCAGGTCTAGAACTCTGGGAGAAGGAAGTCTGTATATGTACGTATATGTACATGGGGAGGTGTGTGTGTGAGAGAGAGAGACCAGATTCTTTGACTTCTCTTATAATTGCTGTGGCAACATCCACTGGAAAGCTGGACACTCCAGCTCAGCTCAGCTCCTCCACCAACACTCAGATCCTTCCTTATCTTCTTTTGGGTAAGAACTCTCAGCTATTCATTCCAGGTCCTTGCACTGGCCTGGCCATTCTCATCACCCATCTGCTCTGGCTAAAATCTTTGAAGTCATCCATGACTCTTGTCTTCCCCTCAGACCTTCCATATAATCCATTAACAAATGATGCCATTTCTACTTTCAAATCAATCCTGAACTCTTTATTAGATACTAGTATTGTAAAAATGATGAATTTCATAAATCTAGTAATTGTTTCATGGTTGTGTAAGAGAACATCCTTGAATTTAGAAGATACATGACGGAACAGTTAGGAGTGAAGAATCATATGATGATATCTACAACTTGCTCTCAGATGGTTCAGTCTGACGACGATGATGACGATGACGATGATGGTGATGATGATGGTGAGAGCAATGGTGATGATGATGATGGCGAGAGTGATGAGGATGATGATGGTGATGGTGATAATGAGAAGGAAGGAGAGGAAGAGAGAGAGGGGCAAATGTTAATAACTGATCAAGGCCATATAGGCATTCACTGTATCACTCGATCACGTGCAAATTTTCCATTGGTTTGAAATTGTCCAAAGTAAGAAGTTGAGAATAAATAAACGCCGAGGCTGAGCCTTTCTTACATCCTCCATCACTATCATCCTAGTCCCCCCCTCCGTCTACCTCCCATTACCTGGATGGTGCAATAGCTTCTACCTCTCCCCCACCGTCTCCTTTCCTCCATCTTTGCCTTCCCAGGGCCTATTCTGAATATGGCAACCAGAGTGATTATTTAAAACACAGATCATATCAGTCCTCACCTGCAAACCCTACAACAGCTCCATCACACCCACAATGAAACCCAAGACCCCACCATGGCCCACAAGGCCCAGCTCTTTGACTTCATCGACTAATGGGTCTCTACCTTGGCTCTCTCCACTCCAGCCACTCCGGTCTTCTTGTTCCCCAGACACACTAGGCATGATCCCACCTCCACCCCACACAAAGTCACATGTGGCTCATGCTCTCAGTCATTTGAGTCTCTGCTGCAGTGTCCTTTCTTCCAATCAGGCTTCTGCCTACCACTTCCCATCACTTCCTACTTTCTTTCCCTGCTCTATTTCTCTTGGAAGCACTTATCATTATCATTGATCCTTTGGAAAAGAATCAAATTGTTTTTGTATGAATGAAGGGATCAGTATATCTTGAGTCCCATCTTCACCTCCCCCTTTCCTTCCTCCCAAGGTGCTGCCAAAGGGCTGTGGTCCTTTCGCCACCTCCTCTGGGCACCTCTCACCTTAGAACCTCACAAGCCTCCTCTGCAAGCCCCTTTCAGGGTCCAACCCTGTCCCATTCCCATCCCCCATCACTAGTCTAACGAGCCATATGGCAGCTCCGCAGTAGACAATCCTTCTTCCCACATACCTCCTGACCTCCAGGGACACAGTCCTTATATTTAAAGAAGGAAACAAAAGTCCCCTGCTCAGAGCAGCCTTCTCCAACAGGACACTAAGGACCAGTTCCTTCTGGCCTTTTCCCAGTCCTTTAATCATTACTGTCTGTTTATAGAAAAGTCACCACCAACCTTTCCAAAGGAATTGGTCACTGCTCCACTTTGCAAACCTTTGGTCCCTAATCATCCCTACCCTCTCTCTAGGCTCTTGTTGACCCCAGTTCACCAGCCAGGAGCACCCTCCATCTTCCTCCTC
This sequence comes from Equus caballus, assembly GCF_041296265.1. Classification (NCBI taxonomy): domain Eukaryota; kingdom Metazoa; phylum Chordata; class Mammalia; order Perissodactyla; family Equidae; genus Equus; species Equus caballus. Next base: position 53,908,662 of record NC_091694.1, on the reverse strand, counting down.
ACCCACTTAATCCTACCTACCCTTCAAGGCACTCGGTGCCCCATGCCGTGACCAGAGCAACCTCCCTCTGAACCTTCTGAGCATGTGGCCTGCAATTTGCGGGGGCCGGGGGGGGCACCTGTACAGCTGATTACTTTTTATTGTATAGTCTTGTCTTTCTGCTCCTGGATTTACGCTCCTGAGGCCAGGACTGTATCTTATCCATCATCTCACTCTCAGAGAACCTGAGGGAGTGCTCAGTGCATAGCGGGTGCTTCACATCCAGCTATGGATGGCTCAATGCCGCCTCTTCCTCCATCTTCGGTTCCTAAAGAGCCTGTACTCTGTAGGCGATGGACTTGGAACTCCCTGGGGAAAAAGACCCCTAACCCTCACTGGGTTAGAGGCTGGGCTCCCCCTCACCCTGTGAGCTCTCACTCTTTGCAATCCTGAGGGCCAGGCCATCCAGCCGCCCTCCCTGGAGCCCTGCAGCCAGCTATCTTCCTTGCCCAGCACCCTCTCGCTCCTCTCCTCACTGCACCGTGGCCGTTGGCCCCTCTGTTTTGCCAACTCACTGAGGTAATTGTGAATTCTAACCCTGTCCACAGCCCTCTGGCTTTCCCTCTCGCCTCATGTTCGTGACAGCCGGAACGGATCCTAAATCCTCCCACTTCCTGGGTGCGGTGGGCAGTCAGTGGGCCAGCTCAGAGACTCTCCCTTCTCCCCGGCCATATGGTGACATCAGCCTCTGTCTGCCCCTTGCTCAGGCTCAGGCTGCCTCCCTGGCAGGAGGGGCAAGGGGGGGTGTTCCGCTCTGGCAAAGCCAGCACAGCTCCCCAGGAGGATGAGGCCCGGGGGCAGGGAGGACACCGAGGGCACAGCCAGTCTGGCCAGGGCAAGGGCAGCTCCTCTGGCCTCCGGAAGGCTCTGCCTCCAGGCACACCCCTTCTATAGCAAGCCTGTGCTGGGAAAAGCCATTCACCCTTCAGGATCGAAACACAGGGGCTTCAGACTCACTCTTTAAATGGAATTAAATGGTGAAGTGGGAATGAACCTCTCCTCCCATGACAAGCCTGGTACTCAGAATGGAATGGTGATTTGGCCATCAGGTTCACCTGGGCTCTGACTCCGGGGGTCACAGACTCCCAAGAGACAGAAAAGTTGGTGTGGCCACGAAGAGAGTGAACTCGGGCAGCCTGGGTCAGCCCCACACCTGGCCACTGATAGGCCATGCACCTGGGGATGCGCTGCCACGTCCCTCCACGCCCCTGCAGCCCCTAGTCCGCTGAGATAGTGAGAGCACTCACAGGAGAAGGCTCTGAGCACATCAGCTCTCAACAAATGCTAGCTACTGCTCCTAGGAGAGTCTCAGAAACAGGGAACCTTAGAAGGTGCTAGGCCAGCGCCCGCCCCAAGCTGAAAATGCCCAGTGGCTCCCTGCATCCTGCTTAAAGGCCTCCTGGGTGAGTGGCGCCTGGCCAGGAGCCGAGGGGCTCAGGTCATGCGAACATCTGCCCTTAGGCTCAGCAAACACTGGCCTCCTCCTACGGTCCCAAGTCCACACCCAGGGCAACCAGGAACAGGTGTAGACCAACAGCCCCGGGACAGACTTCACGTTGCTGCAGGGCGTTGCCGGTGCCCTGTCAGCACCTCTGGTCAGTTCAACTTCAGGGCTTGGGCTCTGGGATCAGACTGCCTGCATTCAGAGCTGGGACTAGCCCCGTCCTGGTTGTGTGACCTCGGGCAGGATTCTGAAGCTCCCTGAGCCTCAGTGTTCTCATCTACGAAGTGGGCGTGGTAACAGCGACTGCTTCATAGGGCTGCACAAGAATGAGATCAGTGAATGCACGGAAGGCACTTTACAAAGCACGCCAGTTGTTAATATCACTTCGAGAATGGGCTTCTCCAGCTTCCCAGCAGCCGTGTCACTCTCCTGGCACACACAGGGCACGTGTGCCTACAGCAGGACACAGCAGCACAGGTGTCAGCACACCAGCCACGAGAAGAGCAGGCATCTCACTGCCCTGGATCCGGATTCAAGTCTTTCAATGCAGCCTAAAAACAGGTGTTTGCAGAGCTACCAACCCATCTGCTCTGTCTGTTCACACTAACAGAGCATCAACTACACCCCATGACTCTCGCATATGACCTGCTCTTCCCCATGGAGGACTTACGGGGCCTTCTGATCCAAATGTGGGATTTTTAACATGTCATTCACTTTCCGACTCGTGTGCCAGGCCCTAAACCAGGCTCTGGGGATTGAGGGGGAGCTGAGCTGACACCGGACATGCCTTAGGGAGACTGGAGAGCACAGAGGTTACTAACTCATTTACTCCTCACTACAACACATGGGGAGATACTATTATCCCTGTTTACAGACCAGAAAACCTAGGCACAGAGAGGTTAAGTAAATTGGTCAAGGCCCACAGCTAGGAAGAGGTAGAGCCGGGTTCAAAGCTGGGCCAACACTCTTCCCTCACCCCACTGCCTCTCTGCAATGATAGGGGAGCCCAGGGCAGGGGCTCATCGGGCCAGGGAGTCAGGGAACGCACCCCCAGGGAAGTGAGAGCGAAGCTGAGACCTCGGAGACGACAAGGAATAGGAAGACTGAAGGAGAGTAGCTGAAAAGAGAATATTCCAGACAGAGCACAGAGCAGAGCACGCTGAGCAGCTCGAGAAGGTAGAGAGAACGCGCTCCAGGGACCGACCGGGCTCAGGCGGCGGGACTTCGGCTCCAATGGGGGCAGAGGCGGGAGTTCTACTGCGGCCGCAGAGCCAAACGGGAGCCTGTGCCCTGTACCCCCGAAGCTGCACAAAGGAGGTCGCTGAGCCGAAGAGTGGAGGGCACAGGAGCCAGTCTGGCGTGGGCTGAGGAGCGGATGGAGGAGAGGAAGTCGATGCAGCAGGTGCAGACAACTGTCTTGCCAAGTTCAGCTGTCAGGGAGAGCAGAGGCGGGCAGGGTGTAAAGCAGAGGGAGGGTGTCCGTCTGTGTTAAGGTGGGGGCGCGGAGCACATTTACATGCTAAAGGAACAGAGCTCACAGAGAAGTGGGGAGGGGGCACAGATGAAGGGGGCAAGGTGTCTGTGGGCTGACCTGAGACACAAGTGGAAGGATGAGGCTTGAACAGCAGAAGGGGGATTGTTCAGTGTGACCTTGGGATGTCTACACCCATGGAGACATTTTGAACCCTGAGTCTGTCATCATCCAGGGGGTGCTGGCCAGCCCCCTAGTGATGTGTCCCTTGTAAATTTAATAAGCACACTTTCTACATCATCACCCAGGTGATAGAGAAAGCCACCGAGAAGGTGAAGGCTGCGGAGGGCCGTGGTCTCCACTGCGATGTGGTTAATTCATCAACCTTTGTGAGCCCTCGTTCCAACGGCTGTCACATCAGGATCAAGCGACACCCTGGCCAGAGTCACAGGGAAGGAAGGAGGGGAAATGGGGCCTGACATTTATGGAGCATGTTGGAGGCTCACAGCTTTGAGTTGGCCATTGACTCCCCCACAGTATCCTAGTGTGGGACCGGTAGCTATTCACTTGTCACACAGAAGCAAATGTCACCGGGAAGGTGCCTGTGGCTTTCAGAGAGGGGTTCAGAACGGGGTTGACAAACCAGAGCCCCCAGGCCAAATCCTGCCCACCGCCTATTGTTGAGAATCAGGATTCATGGTAACACAGCCATGCCCATTCATCTCTGTATCACTGTGGCTGCACCGGTGCGACAATGGCAGAACTGAGTAGCTGCACCAGAGACCTTACAACCACAGAGCCTATAATATTTATAATCTGACTCTTTTCAGAAAAAGTTCGGCCTCTGTCAAGATCCCTGGACTCAGGTCTATCAGCTTGTCCAAGCTTAGGTGGCATTTGGACCTTGGTTTGTCTAATTACGAGACCCACAGGCTACTGATGGCGGGGGGGTGGGGCAGGTGTCCTCTTATGAAGGAGGAAGGCAGAGAAAGTTCTTTCATTAACCCATCTTGCTATTAGAAATGCTAACTGGTATCCTGCTTCTCAATAGAGCCCATTTCCACTACTCAGCAATCAGGTAATCTTATTAAAATAGAAAGAAGATCATTCTACTTAAATAAAATCCACACTCCTTACTGTGGCCTCCTAGACCCTGCATGACTGGCTCGTGTCTACCCCTCTGTTGTCATCATGCACTGCCCATTCCTTCATTCACTACACTCAATACCCATGTCTGCTTTCTGTTCCTTGAACTTGCCAGGTTTGCTCCTGCCTCAGGGCCTTTGCACTTGCTGTTCCCTCTGCCTGGAATATTCTTCCTCCAGATCTCTCCATGGCTGGCTCCTCCTCGTCGGTCAGGTGCCAGCTCAAATGCCACCTCTTAGGAACACACTGCTGAAAACACTCCTTCTCCCCAAGGTTCCCCTAACACATCACCTGCCTGATGGTGTCCTGAGCATTCAGCACTCTCTGAAGTTATTTACCAGTTTACTTTACGTCTCCTCTCATACAGTGTCACCTCCACAGAGGGAGAGGGTTTCTTCTGTTCATGACTGAAACTTGAGCTCAAGCAGACACTCGATATCCTGAACATTTAAATCAGCTCTGCTCTATGTAAATGCGATGCGGATCCCAGATGTGAGCCATCATGTGATTTTACATTTTCCAATAGTCACGTTAAAAAAATAAAAAGTAACAAGTGAAATTAATTTTAATAATAGATTCTATTTAACCCAATACACCCAAAATGTCATCATTTCAACATGTAATCGATATAAGAAATTACGGAGATATTTTACATTCCTTTTTTCATACCAACCCTTGGAAGCCCTGGGAGGCTCTAAAACACATTTCAAGCCCTCAACAGCCACATGTGGCCCAGGGACCAACCGGGGAGACAGTGCAGACTCGAGACAGTGTTTCCCTGTGTCAGATGCTCCTCTGATGGCTTTACATTAAAACTCACTTAAACCCCACAGCACCCCTCGGAGGGAGACACTATTACTAGCCCGATTTGACAGAATGGGGAAGTGAAGGCAGAGTCCAGATTCAGACCAGACAGTTTGGCCCCACAGTCTCTGCTCTTAACTACCATCTAATTTGCCTTCAACTCTTGGTTGAAGGCAAGGGTGAATCAAGTGACGGAACTTCATAGAAAGCATCCAGTATCACGGGGAACTGGTGACAACAAGAACACAAATGGGGAGTGGCTCTGAAATAGACCATGAAAGGTCTCATTGTCCAGAAATCACTCAACTGAAATGTCCCGCAAACCCAGAGGAAGCAAGAAATGAAAATACTGGAACAACCAAAATTGATGTAAAAGGCACGTCCTTCCACTGAGAAAGGTGGGCAGGGCCTGTGGACTCTTACTTAACCACACAAGCTTAAGGAGCCTGGTGTCTGCTTGCTCGTCTAGACAAAAGCCTTGACTAGGAATGGGGAGTGGCTATGCTGAGGTCAATAGGAGGAATGAACCGACTGCTGAATCCAAGAACCCAAGGGAGGACAACAGCAAACCAAAGAAGCTCTGCCATGGGGTGGTACGGGGGTTGGCGGGGGTGGGGGGACGCTTCACACTCACACACATCACAGCCCCTGACAGCATCCCTCTCACAGAACGCTCCTTCAGACTTTATTCACCACCCTTCCGATCTCAGCAGGCTGCCTGCACCGTTTACACGCACCTCTGGCCCACGCTGTCAGCCTGTTGACCTCCTGGGCACCCTCGAGGGCCCACCCAAGCATGGCGGTCCCGGTGGAGTCTCAGGCGTCCCACTCCCTCCTTTACTCCCAGACCGCGTGGCCCTTGTGAGGATGTCTACGTGCTCGCCAACACTTCTTCAGGGGGCAACAAAAGCTTGGGTCAAGTGTAATGGCAGACTCTTAGCAAAGCATAGATGAACGACGTCCTGTTGTCTGCATTTAACAGGAAGTGAAATAGAAGGGACCAGGAACAAGACAGGCTCATCAGCACAGTGCCTGCAGCCCAGACCAGGGCTACGTACGTGACCTGGGGCAAGGTCTCCAGTCTCCCTGTCCTCAATTTCCTCCTTGTAAAATGGGAGTAACAATGATGCTACCTCATAGATTGTGCTGATTAAACGATGTAATGTGGGTAAAGCACATATCATGGTGCCTGGTACTTCATGTTATCTATAAGTACCGACTGAAGCTACTCCTGTTATCAGAGATTAGTGATACCTTTTCTCTCCCACCACCCTTGACTCAATCCACTTTCTGGATTTTTCAGACCCTGCAAGGAAGCAATAGGGAAGGAGTGGCTGCCTCACGTGGCTGTTGTCATCAGCCTTTGGTCCACCTTGGTTCATCCCCAGGCCGAGAGCTGCAGGGGCCAATAACTGCAAGAGCAAGGGCATGGTGCAGCGGGGATGGAGGGAACCTAACATCTGCGCAAAGAGTAATGAGGCTGCACATGAGAAAGGCCAATGCCAGTCCACTGGGAAAACATTCAAACAACAGGTATAGATTCGGAAAGAAACTATCGCCAAGAGAAAACTTCAGAGTGAAAGGGGATGGCCGGGGAAGTACTAGGAATGAAAAGATGGGAGCACTGTGGGCAAAATCAGCGCATTTTTTAACAGAAGAGCTGAGAACCAGTCACTGCTGGAGACCTCTAAGGTGAGAGATGGATCAATGTAATCAGAGAAACCGTGAAAGGAATGTAGGCAGAGGGAAGCAGTGGGAGTCAGGAAGAAGGAAAAGGAGAAAAGACCAGGTGGAGAAAGAAGGAGGAGATGCAGCATCAGGAGATGGTCATGATGATGATACAAATGAAACTGACTGCTGAGCACCAACCCTGAGGCAAGCCAGTGCAAGCACTTAAACTACAAGGATTACTTCATTCAAGCCTTTCAATGGCCATTTACTTATTCCCACTTTACAGACATGGAATTGAAGCCACTGAGCCTGGGTCCTAGAGCTTGTAAGTGGGAAGCCAAGATTCACACTCAGGTCTGTCTAGCTGCACAGGCCACATTTTCAACTCCAACACTGGAGCCTGGAATGCTGAGGCCTGGCCCTCCCACCTCCCACCCAGGCAAGCTCTGTGTGCCTCAGTTTCCTCACAGGCCAAGTGCAGGGTGGGTCAGCTGATCTCACCATTCCTTTAGAGCTCCTAAGTCTTACAACGCTATCATCTCAGCCTCCTCTAGAACAAGACAGTACTATTCCCCTGGGGATGACTGAGCCAAGAAAAGTCCCATTTCCCACTAGGGGCTGAGGTTGGCCCAAAGTTTCCCATGGTTCAGGTACATAGCCTAGGTTGTCTGGCTTCACCTACAGCTCTAAACCTATCCCTGGGAACAGGGACTCTGAGCTTCCTGGGCTCCTAAGACCTCTGTACAGGAGTCTTTCTTGGCAGAGTGAGCACAATGGGCAGGGCCCCCTGGGTTACTGCATCTCTGAGCCCAGCCAGGGAAGTGAGGCTCCCAGCCTCTGGCTGCACTGAGCCTTGGAGTCCTGGGTCAGCCCCAGACAGGAGGAGAGGGCCTGTGGTGCTTGGTGAGAAGCCTGGGCACTGGAAACCAGGGCCTTCCAGCTCAGCTCCCCACCCGAGGACCAGTCCACTGGGCTGTCAAAGGGACCGACTCCACACTGATTTTGCAGAGGGCCACAGAAGGTGCACGCAAGCTTGATGGGAGCTCTTCAGCATGCAGCTTCGTGACCAACACCCACACCTTGGCTCCTATGTTCAAACACGTAAAGGACGGTGTCCCCATTCATTCATCCCTGCACAAATGGCCACTAAGCAATGATGACAATCTTTGAGGCAATGTTCTTGGTTCTGGGATACCACAGTGAATAAAAAGATCAAACCCCTGCCTATATGGAGCTTCCAATCTGATAGAGACAGAGACGATAAACCAAGGAACCAATAAATATACGATAGTAGATGGCGTAAGTGCTCGGAAGGAAAGAAAGCACAGGATGAGAGCAGATGAGGAGGTTAGGAAAAATGGTGCCGTCTGAGTATCGAATTTCACAACACAAACTTCTGGTGCTGGAAAGTTTCTGCCACAAAATAGAGAGGGGAAATACCCCAGGGCAAGAATACGCGTGGCACGAGGAGGGACAGGGTTTCTGGATTCCAGTGAGAGAAGCAGAAGGCAAAACGGGCTGAGGTTAGGGGAGCACAGAGGGACTGGCCACGCAGGCTTGTGGCAAACAGCAACTCTGTCAGCTGCGCAGCCTTCATTCTTGGTCTCCATGAAGCTTAGAGTCACATCCCTTGGCTCCCTTCATTGTTAGTGTCATGGAGTCAATTCCGACTGCTGGTGACCACAGGAGCGGAAGCCTCCCCAGTCTTTCTGAGCCATCCTCTCACCTTCCAGCGCTTCCTCAGTGCTCTGATGCTATTCACAGGGCTTTCATGGCCAATTGTTTTCAGAAGTGGGCAGCCAGGTCATTCTTCCTAGTCTGTCTTAGTCTGGAAGTTCCACTGAAAACTGTCCACCATGGGAGACCCTACTGGTATTTGAAATCCCAGTGGCACAGCTTTCAGCATCGCAGCAACAGGCAGCCGCCGCAGTATGACAACCAAGAGACGAGGGGTATGGTTCCTTGACTGACCGGGAAATGAACCCAGGCCATGGCGGTAAGAGCATCGAGTCTTATACCACTAGACCACCACTGGCTCCCTTAGTTGGCCATTGGAGTGTACAGCTTTGACAAGAGGCAGGATGACTGATTGCTCATTTATACAACTCACAGTGGTGTGTAGCCGGGGCATAAATATTTATTTCCTCCAGCTGATACCACTCTTGATAATAGGAAGTTGGATATCAAAATTCTGGAACCCCGACACATGATGTCATTGATACTGCCAGGGACAGATAGCCCACCTCACTCTCCCCCAGCTGCCCCAAGGCAGGCTCTTTAGGAGTAGGTCAGGCCAGGCGAACATGCTGGGTCTCCACGCCTCCTCAACCATGAAGACCAAGCAAGCCCACAGGAAGCCTCTGAGATCCTGGGCTCAGGGCACCTGTACCCCCAGATGTGGTACATTTCCTGATGCCTGGCTCTGCTTGGCCTTCTAATCAATTCTGCCTGCTTCTGCCCAGCTGTCCCCATTCACAGCTGCACACTGACGCCCCCCCGCCCCCAGATGAGCCTGAGTCCTCCACCCCCATCCTGCTCCACCTGCTTTGGAGAGGATTTGTCTCGGCAGCCCACCAACCTGGACCAGCCAGGGTCGATCTGGTGGGTCTTGATGCAAACCCAAGTCCCACAGTCCTCTAGGATGTTTTCCTTATTTGACAGTTTCCCTCTCAGCTCTGCTTCTCAAAGTTTGCCTAACAAAGGAACCATGTGGGAAGTTTTTGAGAAATGTTAATGCCTAGGTTCTCCTCCAGACCAAATAAATCAGAATCTTTAGGTGAGGCCCAGATACTAGTATTTTCAGAACTGCCTACATAACTCCAATGTGCGGCCAGGGCAGAGAATCATTGTGCTAAAGGGTTCTTCTTCAATTTTAATGTGCATACAAATCCCGTGGGGATCTTGTTAAAATGCAGATTCGAACACAGTAGGAATGGCGAAGGGCCTAATATTCTGCATTTCTAACAAGCTCCCATGGGATGCAGTCTCTGCTGGTCCGTGGACCACGCTTTGAGTAGCGAGGGTTTATAGGCAGGCAGACTTGAGTAGAGGAGGATGGAAGTGGGCTACACTGATTTTCTACATCCAAAGTAACCGTCCATTATGAAGCTCCCTTTAAAGTTGGAAAGGGACTTCTAGAAGAGTAGGATAAAAGGGAAGGCAAGGAAAGAGGAATTTTCTACTAATATGGGATTAGGAGCTTCTACCTAAGAAATGTTATAGGACCCACTCTCTATTATAAATAAAGTCCCCAACAGAGTACCCAGCACATAGTAGGTGCTCAATAAATGTTACTTGTGCTACTCATAGTATCATTGTTTTTATTATTATTAAAGCAGGACCCTCACTCTACTTCCTAAACCAAACAAGCACATGCTTTCAACATCCAAGACTTTAACAGAGTCCCACAAAGCCGTATCATCCTCAGAGGATGCACCACAGGCAGGCGCCAAGCACGGGCTGGCTTGGGTCCAGGGGTTTTCATCCTAGACACAACCCTGTGGACCCTGCCTGGTCTAGGGACACAAATGCCTTTGTTTCTCTCATTTATTTGATTAGTTTGCCGTGATTGGTGGATATACTTCCTCAGCCCGGTTATGGCTAATATTGAGTGTTGACTTTGCGGCAGGACCTGTTTTAAGTGCTCTCATTGGTTTAACTCATTACATCCTGAAAAATAACTCTAGGCAGCAAGTATTATTAGCCACTAGGCTGACGAGGAAATTCAGAAAGGCAAAGAAACTTGCTCAAGGTCACATACATAGTACGTGATAGGACCAGAAAGCAAACCACCAGGGACAGTTTTCAGAGTCCAGGCTTTTCCAGGACTCCTCAAACTTGACTTGCTAAGCGATTTCATTAAAATGCAGGTTCTCATTCAGCAGTGAGATGGAGCCTGAGACGCTGCATTGCTCACAAACTCCCAGGCGATGCTGAGGTGGCCGGTCCACAGACAGCCCTTTGAGCGGCAAACTATTCATATGCTATGATGCCTTCTGGCATTTCTGGGTATTTCCCTTAAGATCCCCCTAAAAGACTCGCCACCATACTCCTACGATTGGTGATTTGTTGATTTGACCAATGGCAAAATCACAGTAAACCTCCACTTTGAAACACTTACACAAAGTTCTGCTTAAACTTCTGTTCAAACTGCAATATTTTGTGGCAAAGGATATTAGCTGTTTGGAAAAGCAGTTGTGTTGATTATAAGCTGTAGATGTTGCAGGTTGTTACAAAATTGCATTTAAATTTAAGCATCACCATTGAGAATGCCTTCTGGGCCAGCAAACAATTCCCATCTCTACAGGCCGAATGAAGAGTTCCAATTTGAGAAATACGGGAAGAGATTTCTTGAAACACAGGAGTGAATCATATAACTCTAAATTTTCCTTCTCAGATCACCAGAGGAGAGGATGTATGCAGAAACCAGAAGAAATGACAAGTCTTCGTGCCCAGGGAAAGGCAGTTAAGGGCAAACGAAGACGTCTACTTAATCAGGCTGGACTCAGAGGCTGGGAACTACATTTCTTTGAGCTTCATTTATTTTCCATACGATAAGAAAAATAAGCCCTGCTCAGTTTCCTTCACAGGGTTACAGTAATGACCAAGTAAAAGAGTAGAAGGCATGTTGCTATTAAATGGCAGCTCATCATATATCCAGGGAATCTATAACACACAGGAAAGGGTCACCCTGTAATGCGGACATAATCCCCGCCCTCGGGAAGGGCTCTTTGCGATAGCTGAGCAGTCTCTACATCTGAGTGCAGTGACTTCTTGTCCCATTTCTAGCATCCTAGGCAGCCTAAACAGTCCCACTACACGGGCAAGTGGGCCACCACACTCCACCATGGCTGCCACAAGCTCCCTTTCAGGTAAAAGAATTATGCCAGCCACTCACTAAATCACGGATGCCCTAAATCGTCAGCTCCGGTCCAGCCCGGACACTCATTGGCAGCAGCCTCCCACATCAATCCCTTCCCAGGGGGACAGTCCTCAGACTCTTCACAAGGCTGCCTGCCCAAGAGAGTCTCTCACCGCACAGGGCTCCGCGAGCTGCCCTGCTGGAGCAGAAACATCACCGAAATTTCTCAGCAGTCTCAGCAAAGACTCAAGGCGATCAGCTCTCACTTACCTGGAGTCTGCTTGGCCGTGCGCACGGGGGTGTAGTGGTTTTTGGAGGACGATCTGACCGGTGTGTTCTCTTTGGGAGAGGTATCGATAGCCGAGATAGTTTCTCTTTCACAGTGTGCTATGGGGATTGGTCCCTGTTGTCTTAAGATGTCAGCCAGAGCCCTAAACAAGAAGGAGATCACACAGTGAGATTCACCGAGCAGGTGTGCATACCACAAGCAGAGTGGGCTTACTTTCGGAGGCCCTCTGAGGCGCGGCGCCTTGGGAGGAGATGGAGAGACAGCACTTGGTTCTCAACAGTCACAGCTTCATCTGGTGCAGGTCTCAGTGGGAGGGCAGGGTGGAGGTTGCCATGCCTGGGGGTACAGGAACTGAAAGGCAGGGGTTATGGTTTCTTTCTTTAATTCATTTCACTTCAACAGACTCTGAGCCCTTTCAAAATACCGGCTCCCCAAATACCCCCCATGCCAGGCAGACATCTACAGCATCTGCCCAGTGGAATGCCACTGCAGGGGAGGGCTGACACCGCTGGCCTCAAATTCAGCAGCAGGTTACTAATATTAGGGGCATCAACTTCCCCATCGAAAACCACACACTGGTGACCCAAATAAGTACAAGACACAACTCCCGCCATCAAAGAAAGGTGTGATTTAGCTGCACAGACAGGATGTACAGAGAAAAAGAGGAATATCAGAACACATGGATGATGCAGACAGTGAACACAACTGGAGCTTAGAGGAGGGAGCAATGACAAACACAGAGAGGAACACAGACAGGAAGAAACAGAGATGCACAGAGACGTTGCTGTAGCTGGAGAGCCCCACCCCTCTGCAAGAGACCCAGTTACCCCAAGAGGGCAGCTCTCATTCACTCAACACCTGGCTTCGACAATCACACGTGCATTTATTGAGGACTCACGTGCATCAGTCACTGCAGAGACACAGGTAAACAGGACATAATTCCTGCCATTGAGGGGCTCATAATGTAGGGGATCGCTCCCCTACCTGGTTTCAAACAGGACGCCCTCTCTCGGTGGAAAACATGCAAGGATGCTGTGAGGAGGCAAAGATGAGTGTGGACAAGCCACTAGAGACCACCATCTGGATATTGTCATTTTAGGGCCAGGTGCCCAGTCCTGAGTGCACCTCTATTTTGCATGAGTCAGGCAAGGACTCTTCCATCTACTCAGGGTGCTCCTGAGGGGTGGGCAAGGCACTTCACCTCCAGCCCTCTCCCAGCCAGCCCAGCCCACCCCAGGCTTCACTTGCACTGGGATTCTAGCTCCTGCACTCTGCCCCCTTGGAAAGTGACAATCACAGCAGTTTAAAAATGTGTCTTGTGAATTGTTTCCTTCCATTATGCCACCTCTGACATGCCGAACCTCCTAGGAGAAGAGCATCAAGCTGGCAATCTTATCATTTACTGGCATTTATACAGCAATTTCAGATTTTCCAAATGCTTTCCCCTCACTGGTTTTCTTTCCTCTCGCACTGTAAAGGAAGGAGCAGACACACGCCACCACGCCCATTCACTGTCGTGGACCAAGCAGTACGGGAGAGCACAGAGGCTCACAGCTTGGTAAAGGAAGTTCAGGCAGACCTGGCGTCTGGGTCAGAGGCCACAGGTTCAGGGCCTGGGAAAAAGAAAAAAGCATTCCCCTAGAAAGTCACGATATTTGGGTTCTAATTCCAGCTCTGCAACCAATTCACTGTGAACCTTTGGGCAGATTTGTTAACCTCTCAAATTGAAATTTAATCTTCTTTTTTCCCCATCAGCAAAATAAAAAGTATAAACTAACATGACCTCTAAGATCTCTCCTAATTCCAAAATTTGATAAATATTTTATATTTGTTTAACCACACATCCATGCAAGTTACCTTGATCCCTTCACCCCTCTGGTTATCAAAGGCACTTTCCTACCAGCTTTCCATGGGAAGAAAATAGTGAGTTAAAAGTTCTAACAGAAATATAGAGCAATGGAATAGAATTGAGAGTCCAGAAATAAACCCACACATCTATGATGAACTGATTTTCGAAAAGGGTACCAAGATCATTCACTGGGAAAAGAAGAGTTTCTTCATCAAATGGTGCTGGGACAACCAGATATCCATGTGCAAAAGAATGAAGTTGGACTCTTACCTCACACCTTATATAAAAATTAACCCAAAATGGATCTCAGACCTAAATATTAGAGCTAAAACTATAAACTCATAGATGAAAATATAGAAGTACATCCTTGTGACCTCAGATTTGGCAATGGCTTTTTAAATATGACACCAAAAGCACAAGCAACAAAAGAAAAAAGTAGATGAGTTAGATTTCATCAAAACTAAAAACTTTTCTGTATCAGATGATACCATGAAAAAGGAAAGACAACGCACAGGATGGGGGAAAATATCTGCAAATCATATTTCTGATAAGAGAATTGTATCCAGAATATATAAAAAACTCTTACAGTTAAACAAGAAAAAATAATCCAATTTAAAAATGGACAAAGAATATAAATAGAAATTTCTCCAAAGAAGGAAATATATGAAATATATATGAAAAGCTGCTCAACATCATCAGTCATCAGAAAACTACAAATCAAAATCATGAGGCGATACCCCTTCATACCCACTAAAACAGCCGTAACTAAAAAGCCAGATAATACCAAATGTTGGCAAGGATGTGGAGAAACTGGAGCCTTCATACGCTGCTGGTGGGACATGTAAAAGGGTGCAGACCCTTTTTGGGAACAATTTAGCAGTCCCTCAAAATGTTAACCACAGAGTTACCATATGGCCCAGCAATTCTACTCCTAGGTATACTACCAACAGAAATGAAAACATATGTCTATACAAAACTTGTATACGGTGGTTCATAGCAGCACTATTAAGAATAGCCAAAAGGTGGAAACACCCAAATGTCCATCAATTGATGAACAGATAAACAAAACGTGCTGTATTCACACAATGGGTTATTATTCAGCCTCAAAAAGCAATGTTGTACTGACACATGCCATAATTTGAATGAACTCTGAAAACAGCATGCTAAGTCAAAGAAGCCAGTCACAGAAGATGACATGCTGCATGATTCTATTCATATAAAATGTCCAGATTAGGAAGCTCCATAGAGACAGGAAGCAGATTTGTGGTTAGCAGGGGCTGGATGAGGGGCACACAGAGAGTGACTGCTAATCGGCACAGGGTTTCTTTTTGAGGAGACGAAACTGTTCTAAAGTTAGATAGTGGTGATAGTTGGACAACTCTGAGAATGTATAAAAATCACTGAATTGTACACTTGAAAAGTTAAGGATGAATTTTATGGTCGGTGAATTACATCTCAATAAAGCTGATATTACAAAAAAAGTTTATATTCTTTTTCTTTTTCTTGCCTCCCAAGTTCTTATAAAGACGCCTACCTCTCTGGTGCCTAAGAAGGAGAATGGAGTCACGTGGTTAAATCCACCACCCTCAGTAGGCCAATATGAATCTACGTCAGTGGTTCGCAACCACGATGATTTTGTCTCCCCAGGCACATCTGGCAATATGGAGACATTTTTGGCAGTCACAGCCAGGGAGGGAAGAGCTACTGGCATCTGGTGGGTAGAGTCCAGAGATACTGCTAAACCATCCTACCCTGCACAGGACATCCCCCCCACAACCAAGAATTACCTGGCCCCAAATGTTAACAATGGTGATGTTGAGAAACCCTGATCTACACGGCCCTAGATGAAGTGGGTCTTTGATTTATGCTCAATGCAGTCTAGTTCCACAGATATCTACTGAGCAGCTGTATGAAGATCAGACATTAGGCTGAGTTCTGGGACACACTGAGGCTGGAGACATTGAAATGAATGTCCTGAAGGAGCGGGCCTTGTCCATTTGGGCCATCGCTGTATCCTCAGATCCCCAGGTCTTGCCATATTGCCCAGCTATTACATAACAGAGAAAGGAATGAAGATCGTCCCTGCCCCAGACTTTACAGGGCTTTCAGCCCGGCATCACTTTTGTCCACATCAATAGTGTAAATGGCAATTTCAGAGTAGATTCTCTCCAGGGCTCACTGGTCAAGGAGGAGCCAGCAGAGAAGAGATTTTCAAAGAGTTCAACCCTCCCAGAATGGGGAGACACTTGTGCCCATCTCCTGAGAGGCCTTGAAGGACGCAGGCTCGGAGGACTAAGAGATGACAAGGAAGACGCCTTCCTGAAGACCATCAGGCTCAGTGGACACCAAGTGTGCTTGGGTCTGGCTTGCTGCTGGAGAACGAGTTTTAAGCCTGGGTTATAGCTAAGTTGTCTCCTCCTGTCTCTAGGTCATGTGAGGAAAGAAGATAATGACTTGCATTGAATTCCACTGCCCAGTTGGCTGGGCTGAGCTGGGCAGTGCAGCCAAACGGGAAGGACAAGCTAGAGAAGGTGTTCCTGAAGAGAGCCCATCTGGGGGCGGGGACCCAGCCCTGTGTGGTCCCAGGGAGGAGGTGGAAATCAGGGACACGCTCCTCATCAGCCACCCTGTGGACTTCTCTGACTCCTGAACACCATTCTCCAAGATCTATCCTTTCCCAGTGCCTTCTGGCAATGAGAAAGGTGGGCCTAATTCGCAGACGGTGTGTCCTTAGGAGCTGTCCCCTCCGCCAGGTCCCCTTCCCCCCGAATCACACTCAGCTCGGTGACCTCCCTCCTTGCTCCCGTTCCTCTCCAACTTCCATCTCCTTCTCTCCAGGGTGCTTGATAAATATTATTCTAATTCTGAAATGTGTGATCCCAGGCTCACCTAATTAATTTGGATACGCCGGAGGAAATGGGTTAAGGCCTGAGCTACTTTCTAAGGGCAGGAAAGAAAATTGGTCACTTGAGGAACAAGAAAGCGGATGTGGTAAAAGAGCAGGCAGCAGGTTTCAGGGTCTGAGAGAGGCAGACTTCGAAAGAGGGGAAAGAGAGGGACAGACAGACAGTGACAAATACACAGAGAGAAAAAGAGAGACAGATGGACAGAGGTGGAGACAGAAAGAGAGGGAAGGGAAACAGGTGGAGAGAGACGGGCAGCAATGAAGCCAAACAGATGGAAAGAGAGGGAGAAAAGTCAGAGACTCAGAGCCAGAGAGAGGCAGAGATGGGGGAGTAAGAGAAAGAGACACAGATGAGGAGACACAGAAAAGAGAGACAGAATCAGAGGGACAGAGACAAACGGGTAGAAAGAGCAAGGGAGAAAATGAGAAATTCAGAGATGGAACATGATTGAGAAGGTGAGAGACAGGGAGAAGGGATCAGAGAGAGACATTCAGGGGGAAAGAGAATCAGAGGGAGAGAGACAGAGACGGGCAAGTGCAGAGTGAGGATGGGATCCCCACCAAGCACCCAGGCAGGGAGGGAGCCACCCCCACCGCCCACCCAGGCACGCTACGGATGTGTCTAATTCCAGAACTTGAAGAATCTTGCTAATGGTCCCATTCACTCCAAGCTGCCCCTCCCCCTGAGCCACTTTTGCTGCAATATCTGGATACATCAAACAAAAGAATGCTTTTGCCCGGGTTATCTGGATAACCGCCTTGGTTCGCCGCTCCTCTCGGCACATGGATTCCTTGGCTCTGGCAGAAGCGTGGCCAGCAGGGCAGAGCAAATTAATTGGAAAGCAAATCTGAGCAGGGAAAACAGTCACTCTGATCCTTCAGGCCAGGAAACTTAGCGTTCTATAGAACTCATGTTTGTATATTAATCACCTGCGTAACTGAGGTACCATCGTACATTTGGATAGCACTTTACTGTTTCTAATTGTGTTCACCCACCTTATCCCGTGTGACTCCCATACTAACCCCTTTGCAGCTATTACTTCCTGACCCCCCTTTTTTTTTTGGTGACAAAGATTGGCCCAGAGCTAACATCTGTTGCCAATCTTCCTCTTTTTTGCTTGAGGAAGATCGTCCCTGAGCTAACATCCGTGCCAACTGTCCTCTACTTTGTATGTGGGATGCTGCCACAGGATGGCTTGACAAGCAGTGTGTGGGTGTGTGCCTGGGATCCGAACTGGCAAACCCCGGGCCGCCAAAGTGAAGCACGTGAACTCAACCACTGCACCACCCGGCTGGTCCACTACCTCAATTTTTAATAAGAAACTGAGGCTCAGAATAATTCTAGGACAAGAACATGATGGACCAGAAATTTAAACTTGTGACTTGAGTCTGAGTGTCCTTCTGCTCACTGGGACCGTCTCTTATATACATCTCACTTTGCTATGAATCGTCAGCTTGAATGAGTGCTCGTGGTCTCTCCAGCAGGGTCTGCTAATTTAGAAAACACCAGTTAATATTTGGGCATGGAGAAATAATTGGCAAATGAGTGATTCAGATCACGACTAATTATTTATTTGCTTAAAACCTTGGTTAATGTTGTCAGTGGTCCCAAGGAAATGAAAGTGTGTTTGAATTTC
Organism: Equus caballus; assembly: GCF_041296265.1. Taxonomy (NCBI): domain Eukaryota; kingdom Metazoa; phylum Chordata; class Mammalia; order Perissodactyla; family Equidae; genus Equus; species Equus caballus. Next base: position 53,890,546 of record NC_091694.1, on the reverse strand, counting down.
CCTAAGTGTTAGAGTTATCTTGATACTTGACGGACCAGGGCCAGTCAACATTTTGATGTGCTGCCACCTGCATTCAAGACATGAAATCTTTCTTAAAATGGCAAATGATTTCTCTTAACAATAGAAAAATAAACAAAACTTTGTTCGTAACTTTGCTTCATAGTCTTGCCTGCTTGGGAAATTAAGAGCTATCATTTATTGAGCAATTGCTATGTGCCAGACACTGTGCTAAAGTCTTACATGCATTATATTATATAACCCTCAAAACAACTTTATATGGAAGGTGCTAGCACCATCTGCATTTTACTGACAAGAAAACTAAGACTTTGCGAGGTTAGATATCTTGCCCAAGGTCACAGAGCTAGTAATTAGAAAATTCAGATTTCAAACACAGGTAGGTTAAACTACAGAGGCTAACTTTACACCACTGAATTATCCATCCAAGACGCCATCCACCCACCCAACCATCCATCGATCCATCCCACAGTCCATCCTGCCATCTATCCACCCATCCCACCATCCATCCTTCCAACCCTTCATCCACTTAATGACATTTGTTTTTCCACCTACTAAGTCCTTGCAATGGTCTCTGAACATGAGATTTTTGGAGAGTGTTCAGTCTTTAGTGGAAAAATCTACACAGAGAGACCTTAGATGCTGCTCAACTGCCCAGTTCTATTCACGTAAGTGAGTCATCAACATCAACAGCTTCGAAGGTTTTTACACTGTTTTAGCAGGTAACATTTCCGTCAAATGAAATTCTGAGTAGAACACCAATATACTTCACTAGATGCCTGCTCTGCAAGAGGCCAAAATAAGGAGCCACAGTCCTGCTCTACCAAGCTCTTGCTCTCTCTATCCAGTAGTCCCTGGGCTTCACGAAATTTCCATGTTTAAAAACTTTAAAAGAGGGCCAAATGAAAAACTTGCAAGTTTTTTGTCCTCATCTTCACTGACTGAGCAGAGAGTAAAACTTAGGTCCCCCCAAATTAAGTGGGGACTGGAGATCCTTAGTTCATCTGGTCAGTCTTTTTGATCTCCATTGATACGCTTTCCATGTGGACCCCATGAAAGTCACTGCTCGCTAGAGTGGATCAAATGGAAACGAGCCTTCTGCTTCCACCATGTCTCTGGATTTCTGAGCCATATCAATGCCACAGAAGGGAGAAAATAAGTTCAGCTAGCATTCAGTAAGTTTTTCTGTGCCAAGAGCAAGGCAAGCTGGATAGTTTAGACCCCTAATCATGCCCTTTCTCTTTTCGGGGGCAGTAGGAAGAAATTTATGCCATGGGACAGGTATGATAAAAAGTCAAGTAGATGAACTATTCCACAAATAAGCTGTTCTGGTTAATGTTCTTATTCCTAAGGACTAAGGAGAACACTCTTGTTTTTGAAGAATTTTCTAAAAGCATTCCTGCCTAATTAAGTAGACTATGCTGTATATAATTAATTTTTTAAAAAAAGAATGCATGGTTCTTCCATGAGAGGGCCACCAGTCTAATCTTTAGTTCTCTTTGTGGAGAAAGCTAAGTAAAATGTAGACGATCTAGGAAATGGAGCTATTCATATAAAACTGCAGGACAAATCATGGAAGGTTATTTTTCTTCTTTAAGTAAATCTCTCATAGCTACTTCTTTTGTATTTCTCCTAAAAGTAGAGTGTGGACATTCTATTCCAGTTAAATGAAGGATTCTGGTTATTTGAGTCCTGGCTAACTGAGCTTTTACTTGACACTGACACCCTGGGGACAGCTAGCATCCTCTTTAGCCTCATCCTCATGCTTATCTACTGGGCAGTCGAAGTGCTTTCATTCTCTGAAATATGCACTCCGGACAATTGAAGTGAATATATTTTTAATAAACATGGACCAAGGAGAATGGCTTAATTTAGTTCTCCTTATTCCTGGTTCTCTCACAGTCCGCTTGAAAAACACAGCTGTCGGCTTTGTGTGTGCACAAGTCCGCTCTCCTCATACAGAGAGGTTCCGAATGGATGCAGAGATCTCCTTTGTTGTGGTAACAATGTTTGTGCTTCTGCACTGAGCTGTTCTGCAGGTCTGAGCTGTCCCGGCACAAGTGGAATTCATTGTGGCCAATGAACATCGCAGGCCTCGGCCAGGGAAGGCTCAGCCTGCCTGTCTGTTCCTCAGGAAAGCAGGGCAAGTGGCTCCATCCTGACGGGGCCCTGTCCTGGGCTGCCGCTCAATGACCAGCCATGAGCTAGGTAGATGTGCATCCCCTGGGGCCCCAATTTATCCCAAACAGCATCATCTCCACACACTGCATTCCTTGCCTCATGAATCATGTGAAAATTCACCCAGGCCTGGGAAATTTGGTTTTAGATTTTTCAGAAATATTTAGATTGTCTGCCTGAGAATGAATCAAAGATCCTGATGCATCAAGGGCAGCTACCATTCGAAACTGGGAAAACACAAACGCTACCGAGATTTGTTAGCACAGCCGCACGGTCAACCAGGTGATAGATGAGTTAGTAAATGTTTCTGCATCCGAGGTACAAACAGGCTGATGCTATTGTTATGACTGTTGGTGTTGCTTTCTCGTTTGGCTATGGACACAGACCTAAATCTGTAGGTGACGCAAAATGAAGGCAGCATAGCCTAGTGGCTAAACACGGGGATCCTGGAGCCAGAGTCTCTGGGTGGAATGCTGGTCACTTAGTAGACTATTGGTGATCACCAGCTAGCTACTTAGGTGGCCTGTGGTTCTATGTCCTCATTGAAAAAATAAGGCCAAGGGTTATGTCTACCTCTTAGGGTTAGTATGAAGATTACATGAGTTAATATTTGTAGAGCACTTAGAACAGAACCTGGCACCTAGTAAACACTATATAAATATTTGATTAATAAATAAATCTAAATTCAACCTCCTAGTGTCTACACAGGCTCAGCCTATAGGATCAGAACAAAAGTAGAGGGGGAAGGGGGGGGTCTTGGAGGACTGACTCGACAATGCCAGACAGGCAAAACTTCTGGGGTGGAGACTGAACCACATGGCGCACCTGTGACCAAGGGTCATCCTGGCAGGGACCACCCACATCCCATATTTTCCTCTCAGGCCTAAGGACGGGAATGCATATGGCCACACACCAGTTTTCGCTGAACTCTGAACTGGGAGTTTGCGAGCCAAGCACCAAGAGAGTGTCTGTCTGTTCCTTTCTGCAAGGCCATCAAAAACTGTGCTTCCACCACATGCAAGGAAGCATCAAGATAAAGACCCATGGAAAAGCAAAGGGAGTCACATCGGGAGCAAAAGAAACCAAGATTCTATTGGGGCGTCAAAGGGCAAATGGAACAAACTGGCCAGGGCAACATTTTCAAGAAAGGATTCAGTTATTTTTTTCCTTTGATCTTCCTCCCTCTCCTTTTCCATCTTTTCTTTCTTCCTTTTTTTCCTTCCTTCCTTCTTTAAAAAATTATAAACATTATTGTCATTTCCAAGCACAAGTACCTTCACATCAATGCAACCTTCAGAAAGGTGGAATACACAAAAAAAGACCACCCAGCTCCCCCCACCTTAATTAATTGAGTCATTCATTCATCAGTCATATTTACTGAGCACCTACTCTGTGCCAGGCACTGCTCCAGGTACTAGAACAGAGGTGTGAAAAAACAGGCACACGCACGTGTCCTCTTGACATCCCTCTTGACAGCATGGTGGGGAGATGGATTGGTGCCTAGGGCTGGAGACTGACCAATTTCCCAAAAGAAATCTTTAGATATTTAAATTGTGTTTGAATGACTGAAACCCACATGGTGCTCTTGGCAACATCACTTGGGATTTTACTATAGAATTACAACCCCTTTTCTATGTGGACAAACTTTGTACAGCATGAAGACGTGAAACCACGTCCTGTGAGAAACAGACTTGTAACCAGGGATGTCTGTCCAGAAGAAAGGAAGATTGAAGGGGGCCTTGACTGCTGTCTTCACAGGGATGTCTTCTTCTCTTACAGATGAAAGGATACATTCCCTCTGGGTTGCTACAGTGGCCAGACCTCATGGCTGAGAAGTCAAAGATGGAAGTCAATTCCCCATGAGAATTAACTGGAATTGCATCTTAAGAATAGAATGAACTGGCTCTAGGTGTAGGGGGAGCCCCAGCTCTAGCGGCCTGAGCGGAAGAGGAGGTAGATCTGGTGCCCAGAGGCAGAGGCACAAAAACACTTCATGAGTCCCTTTCAACCAAGAGATTCTATGAATTTAAGACGCTAAAACCAAGCATTCTCATGAGGCCATTTGCAGACAGCATTCTTATCTGAATGGAGTGCGCAAGAAAAATGCATTTTTCCCCCACACCCTAGGGCTATTGCATTTGAAAGTACAGATGTAGACTCTGTTTTCCCAAACCTCCCAGGTGGGCTGAGATCAGAATGGGTCAGAGAAGAACAAACCTCCACAGCTTGATAGCCCACATCCTATAGCTTGGCTAATGGACCAGAACGGGGCCAAGGGATTCTCCAAGGTCATGGGGACAGAAAGTGACAGAAGCTAGGATTAGCCTGCCTCCTATCTCAACTCCCAGGAAATGCTCTAAGGCAGGGAAAGATGGATGACAACCTCCAAAAGTGAGAGAAAGGGGGCTTTGCTAGGTGTCCCTTGAAAGCCAGATAAGCAGGCAGAGGGAAGAAGATCACAGTTCTTTTCTATAAGGGGCTGGGTGCTAAGTGCATCCTGTCTCGTCCCACGGTAGGTGTGATGCCATCTCCTCAATCCAAACAGTGGTATTGGGGACAGTGATGCACGAGCAGGCTCCTTAGGCAGGAACAGGTATTTGAGAAAGAACAGAGGGAGCAAAGATAGAGCTCACCATCGTCTTATCCCCCAGAGACGTTGTCCTAAATCTGCCTCTAGGTTGCCAACTTCTCGTGCCCAGCTGGTCATCCTCATGGCAAGAGGGGATGAGGCCCTGGCCTGCTGCCATAATTCCTAACAGAGTTCTCAAAGCTGAAAGAGAGAGTTTCTGGATTCTAAAAATTCAGTGAAATACAAAAGAAAAGAAACAGGAAGCGGGGAAATTAGCAGGAGCCCCCAGAGGGGATTAAAAAGGGAATTCAAAGCAGCCAACAGTCAAGCATCACTAATTCAGCAAAAATGGGGGCAGGCTAATCCCAATCAATGATACAGACATGAAAATTATAAAACACTTCAACGGAAATGCATTTTTACTGCTTCCTGGCCATTGCAGGATTACAAACTAGGCTAAAAAAAAATTTGATCTTTGGAGAGCTACTTTATTGAATAGATAAGAATGATTTGTAATTAGCATGCGAATTGTCTACGGAAGAGCCTGCTTGGAAACAATCTGCCCTTCTGCATGGTGTATGTGGCCTGCACAATCTCTGCAGGCTTGTCTGAACTATTTAATCTGTTCATCACAGCTTTTTATCAGACGGAGAAGAGAAAAACAACTTTGCCCAAGTCCAATTTGGGTAAATTTTGAATTAGCAGAGTCTGAATAGATGTCATTTAACGAAGTTACAGCAGGACAAGTTCAAGAAGGAGAAGTGGAGGGAGAGAGGAACGGGACACGACTCCACAGAAGAGAGGAGGAATCAAAAGAAAGACAGATGGAGAGAGAAGCGACCGTGGACAAAGACGTGGAAAGGAACAAGAAGAAACACTTTAATGATGTAACTTAAAAGAGAGAGAGAGAAGCGACAGATCCTCTGCTAAAAGACCCGATTCTCTTTGCAAATACTTGAGGGCGGGGGACGAGGCGCTGGCACGGAGGTGGGTAAGAAGCCGGCTGTTGATTATCTGAGAACAGAAAAGCTGTGTAATTTCCCACAGCGTGGAGAACCTTCCAAGCCTATGGGATACCATCCCTGGGAAAGTTGAGGCAAATTTCTCAGGATGCAGTAAAAAGTCAGAGAGGGCCAACTGATAGTCCAACAAGGAGGCTGGAATCCAGATTCTTCTGCAAGTTCTGGAGCAGCCTCGGCACTTGGGCTGGGCCCCCTGCCCTGTCATTTCAGGGAGGTGGGTTAACCTGAGCCTACCCTCAGACAAAGCTGCCCAGAAGTCAGGTGACTGAAGCCAGAGTTCCCTACTGGTCTGATCTGAGGCGATCCTAGGACTCGGGGAAAAGCTCTCCTGGCAATAACTTCTTTGCTTTAATGGGGTTCGGCCCCCTCTCTGCCCGACCCCTGGGGATGACAGCGAGAGTCTGTATTCTCAGGACCTCAGAAAGGAGAGGACAGATGGGCTCTGGAACAAACTCTCAGATGCCACCTAAAATGAACAGCCACTCCTCCTCACCCCAGGATGTCCTCTCGGGGTTCAAGACCAAAAGAAGAGGGAAGAGGTGACTGTCTGGGTGGAAAGCATACTCCCCAGGACATTTGGCTAAGAGAACCACGAATATGGCCAGAGGACAGATGTCCTAAGTAATGAGACTTTAATGCCGGAGCTAATGGGAACAGTACACAAGACCAAATGCCAAAAAAGCAAGGAATAATGAGAGTGTTTGCGAAGCCTGCAGACAGCAGTGGCTCCTCTCCCTGAACACCGGGGAACAGAGCCAAGGTGCTAGCCTCCCAGAGCCTTGGTTGGAACTCAGCCTCCGTGGGTCTTGAGATGGGGACAGCAGCTCTGGGCAAAGAGGATCAAGGGTTCTCCTGCCCCTCTGACCAGGACAGAGTATAAGCCAAGCTAGGGGCTGAAATAGCACTCAGGAACTCCATGTTCCTGAGGAGAGCGAGGGAAACGGTTCCCACACCCACCCTAATCAGGTGAATGCCCTGGTCAGGGACCCCCCCCCCCGGGGCTGCAGACCCCAGAGCATGAGCCTGCCACTGACCACCACCATGGTCACGACCACCCCCACTGACCATGATGACCGCAGCTTGAGAGTGAAGCCCACGGCTCCAAGGGCTTCTGGGATTCCTTCCTTTCCATGTGCCTTTCAGGACAGCAGGTGTGCAGGCACAAGTGACAGAGAAACATGGCAGAAGAGCGAGGAATTGGAAAGTATGGCTGAAGAATCGAAACAGGAAAAGAACAAACTAGAGCAGGGAAGCAGAAGTGAGCTGGCTGAAATTCTGCCTTGTGTGCACAGTGCTGGATGTTACAAATGGGGCAGGGAGGGGACCTGTGATGAATGGAGCTCTTTGTGAGCTGTATGTCTCAGTAATTAAAACTAGGGATGGCCGAGGCCCACCCTCTCGCCCCCAAACCACTTCTTTTCTCCAGCGCCCCTGTCACTCTCAGGAGCTAGGACTCGTGCAGAACTGCCGCGGGGTTCTTTCAATACTGTAAAGGTTTGGGTGGTTTTTCTTTTTCCTCACTTAAAGTCAGGGTATTTTGTTTCATTTTTGGTTTTTTTGCATCTTCTCTGTAGTGCCTTCACTATCCTTAGCCAATATAATCCATCTGGAAAAAGAGCCCTTTCACCACCCTGGCGCCTTCGTGCCCTGCATGCAGTGTGAGCCAGGGCCACCAACCCAGTTCTGCAGGACCTGATCCATAGGTCAGGTATCCTCCCATCCCTCACTGTGATAACTGGTCCTGCGCATGGGCAGGTGGGTCTTTGCTTTCTCAAGTAATCTGGGCATCCATGACCCACTTACATCCAGGAAGGTGAGAGCCAGCTGCCCTGTGGGCCCCCAAAGGAGGTGCAGAAGGGCAATCTCCTAGCTGTGCAACCTTGGGCAAGTTACTAAGCCTCTTTGAGATGACTTCCTCGTCTGTTAAATGGGCACTCATTGCAGAGGGTGATGGAAGGATGCAGGGAGACAATGTGTGTCAAGCGCTTAGCAGGGTGTCGGGTACACAGCAAGCCCTGGGGAATGGGAGCTCTATGAGGGTTTCTCTATCACCCTCCCTGCTCCATCTATGTGACCTTGAGGCCTCATCTAAGTGAGATCTGAGGTCCTCCTCAAAGCTGGCTTTTGGGGTTGTATACGTGATTGGGTTGTGTAAGCTGCTGGGAGACAGAGCTCCCCCGTTCCTGTCGCTTGAGCAGAGACCAGGGGGCTCCCCAGCCACAGAGGAGGACTGACTCCTCCGAGAGTGTCCAAGAGTGCCCTTTAGGGGGTCAGCAGGGTGAAAGGGTCTGCCCCAGCCCACACAGTGGGTGCCACACCATTGCCCAGTCCCTCTCTACCCACTAAGTCCTGATTGAGAAGGAATGCCATCCCACCCACAGCAGCACAGCCTGCTGCTTCCCCAACCACAGAACAGCAAGAACTGGCAACAGCTGCTGCACCTGGTGGCCCCTTGTCACCGGCCCTTAAACTCCGCCGGCCCTACGCTTGCTCCATTTCTGTGATTAATCCCACTGAATGCATGCACATTTGGGGGCGTGGAGAGGCTCAGGAAATGAACACCAGGAATCTACCAGAATGCTCCCTGGAAGCCCCCTCCTCCCGTGCTTGCAAACATTTCTACTTCATCGATGGCTGTCTGGACCAAGCGGTGACCCCATCTGAATGCCAAATTGCAGGGGCGATGGCCTCAGATGCAGAGAAGGGAGGGCACAGACCCCAAGCCTGGCCACATGCATCCCAACGAAACTGGGTCCCTTTACTCTCAAAATCAAATTAGGAATCTAAATTGAGCTATCTCTTCACTGTCTCACGCAGAAATGTGGGACATTCATTTTTTTTCTTTCATCCTTTCTGGGCAGTTATTTGAGCTGTTTTCTGCATATTCAACTCCTTTCTTTTCCCCCCTCTCCCAACTCCCCCACTGTCTACCCTGACACACTGATATAGCAAGGGGCTGATCTTCTTCAGGCCGGTAACTCTCTTTCCACACGAGGAGTGGCCCCTTCAAAGTGGTCATCACGAGAGCACGGCTCGGATCCACAGGGCTGCCATTCATCACCAGAATGCCTCTTCTGGGCACCTGCCTTCGGAGACAGCTGACGTGGTTCCTAGGAGAGCAGGTCTCCTAGGAGAGCAGGTCTCATTACTGGAGTCACTCTTTATTTCTGATGAATAACAGGTCCAATCACCTCTTTCATTCATCGGCCTCAGCCCCATGACTTATGGCTGCTTACAAGAATCAAATCTCCCCTAAGAGGATAAAAATATGCTACCATTACAGAAAGCCAGAATGACACGCCATGGGCTCTGAAAGCACTTCCAGAACTGTGGAAACGTTTTCCAGGGAAGAATCAGCATGCAGCCTCCCAAGGTGACTGCTCAGAAGGACAACACATTAGGATATGTACGTCCTGGTTCTTTCAGAGGAAGAATCAGCCACATTGCAGGCAGAGGTCCCAAACTGCAGGCCACAGAGATTCATTTCACATAATGATTGGACCCCAATTTCCAGCTGCCTTAGCTGTCCTCCCTGAAGCTTCTCTGGACCCCTCACCTTGGATTCACCTTGGCCCTGTTGGTACCTCCGCCCAGAGCTGAGAAAGGGCAGGGCTGGCAGCAGTGCATGTGTTTCTGTGGTTCACAGAGCTGTCCTATATATTCAGGGGGCCATCTTCGAGGACAAACCTGAAACCCCCACACACACAGCCACAGGATGCCTGGAGGTCTCTGGTCTCTGGCCAAGCTGAAACCCATTGATTTGCCGGGTCTCAGCACTCCCGCCCAACTCTGGGAGAGACAGAAAGCATTTGCAGCCCAAATTTTTAATTACAGATTTCTGCCCATTGTTTTATTCAGCGACCCATTGCCCTGGTTCTCAACTCTGGTTTGGGCCATGTTTTCCTTCTTCAACGGTCTGCATTACTCAGATCTTATTAAAGGATTATGCTTAGATCAGGTTATTGCCCTTTACAAAGGAATGTGGAGAAGCTGCGGAAGGACCAGGGAAGATCAACGGAAATCATTTTAGTGGATGGAAAAATTGAACGAGGAAGAGCTAAAAAAAATGTAGGGAAGAAAGGGAAGGGAGAACTGTCACTCACATCTCTAAATATCTGAAAGTTATTTGGTGATGACTAAGAAACGTGTGCATAAAGTAAAGCAGAACATATTTTCACTGGCCGAGATGAGGCTGAGCAGTACGATGTCAAGAGCACTGGCCTAGGACGCAGGCCCCCTGGCTTCTGGTCCTAGCTCCTTCACCCACTAGATAGGGAACCCTGGCATGGCAATCTAGCCTCCCTGGGCTTCAGCCGCCCCACTTATAAAATTAGGGAGTTAAGTTAAATGACTCGCCTGCAATAAAAATTCTATGATTCTGTAACAGATGACAAACTAATAGAAAGTACTACTCTGCCTTTTCAAAACATTTCGCACTTACTTCTAAAGAATAAAAAAAAGAAGAAGAGATTAGTAATCTGTCCTGGATGGGGTTTGAAATAAGCTTGCTCAAGACCAGGGGTCTGAGACCTTCTGAGGTTTCACTGGTCCACCCTCCCAGCAAGCCCTCTTGCCGGTCTGTAACATCTACAAAAGAAGATGCTAGAAATACGAGGTCATAAATGTGACTCAGGGAAAAATAATGAGTTGGAGTGTCCCAAGACAGAGAAGAGAGGAAAACAATTACAGCAGAAGGTATTTTAAAAATTAACTTAACCTAGGCCCATCAGAGCCCCCTCCTCCATCACCTCCTTCTACACCAGCAAGTTCAAACCACAATTTTGTGGTTCCACAGGATGTATATTGTCAAGGGACGTGACCAAAATTGTAGGACAACATGCACTTGAATGCACCATAATTTCAAAAATAGATTGCGCAGGACTCTGAATTGGGGAGACGGTGGCAGAGAAGCAGGAGAGTGGTGACATCCAATAGCCGGTAGCTGGACTAGGACCAACACGGAGTGGGGAGGCTCACTGACTACAAAAAAGAGCCAGAAAGTTAAGATCTAAAGGCAATCGTGCCGAGCCCTGGGGAAATCAGGCAGTGGAACACGAAGGATGAAGCTTCTTTTGGTGTAGTTCCCTTCTATTCCAGATCTGTGGGCACGTCTGTCTGGGGCTAGTGAATTAACCTCTTTCAATCAGCTCACTTTTTCAGCTGTCTTAACCACTGCTTCCTGCACAATTGATTTGAATCGACTGCACAGTCAATCTGATCTCTCATTAAAATACCTTGAAAACAATTAATTGGACTTTTTCTCTACCTGTGTCTTGGCAGCCTAGAACTGTGGGTAAACTCTTGGTATCTTAGCAGCAGATTCCTCCAAATGAATGTGCTCTGACCCTGGGGCAGGGCTGGATGAGGGGACAGAGGGGCAGGGGTGCATGCCTTCTGGGCTCAGGGCAGAGGAGAGGACAGGAAGACAGTGACAACATACAAGGGAGAACTGTCAAAGTGCACATTTTTTAAAAGCATTTGCATGGCTCCCCTGCTAAATCAAGAATGAGCTCTGCTAGCCCCACGTGTCAAAGGTAACATACACTTGATAGGCTAAGGTTTTATAGTTGGAAACACATCTTGCCCACAGCAGGTGAGCAGGGCTCATCCACTGAATGAATGCACCGCACGTTGCCACTGGCATCAGGAAGAAACCGACCACGGGCTCTGGGCACCGCTGTCCATTCCTCACCCAATCACCTTCCTCCTTTTGCTGTCTTCTCTGCTCTGTCTTCCTGGTGTCTAACTCCTCCTCCATAAGCCTTCTTAAACTCTTCCACAATTTCACCGCTTTCCCGACATGTGTTTCTTTTTTACGTAAAGAAAATGGAAAACATGCAAGACCTTCAGTCCAAGGCAAGATTTTTTTGTGTGTCCTTCCAACGGCTATATTTGATGTAACTCTCTGTTTAGACCAATTCATTATAGTGAGCTCACAGTGCTTCAAAAAATGGAGTGTCTTGGGGTGACGTGACAATTCACCGCCCAGGAACCTAGGATGAGAACTCACTAAATCAGCCAGTAAAGTGGTCCTGCTACCGTAGTTCTGTGGTTTGTGGGGACAAAACAGAGCTCTTAGGGTTTGTAATTAATTTCTCAAGGGACAAAAGGTGGAACAAAGCGTTCCCTTGATTCCACTAGAAATAAGCAGAGGAACCCAAAGACGAAGGACCCTTTGCCGGCTGTATGGGTCACCTCCCAATAATTTTCCTTTTTCCTAACAACATCTGCTCAGGTTTTCCTTCCCACAACCCTGAGCACTTCCCCCAGCCCCACATGCCTCCATCCCCTGCACCCCTATGCAGGCAGTGGGAGGACCCAGGGCAGCTCTGACTTCACCAACTCGTCTACAGCATCCTAAGAGCTTCCTGACCCATCTGTTAATTAGCCATTTAAAAAAGAAGCCACACAGCTCCTCCCGCAGAATGATTTTCATCTCCAAGACACTAATGAGTCAACTTAGGGTGAGGAGGAAGGAACAGGTCTGAACATGAGACAAGTGGGACAGAACTGAATGTCAAAGGCAGCCAGTCTCCTGGGCCGAGCCCCTGCCTTTGGGAGGAGAACATGGCAGCCCCTCCCTGAACAGACAGCCCCTGGGAAGGATTGCAGAAACCGATCAGGAGACACTACAATCCATGCAGGCCTGCGGTCCATCCGCTCGAGCCTCAGCCCGGGCAGGTGGAGAGTAAGGGGAAGGTGAGGTAGAGAGTGTGGTGAGAAATGGGGTTCTGGGTGGGAAAGGAGGGGGCCCAATGTCCAGAGGGCCTCCAGGTACAGAGCACTGGGTCCCTCTGGCCATCTCTTTCTCCTCCCTGGTGTCTAGCTGAGTATGACTTTACTCATCTGTGAGAAGCACCCGAGAGCTGATCATTCCCCCTACAGACAGTGGCTTCTCACATAGAAACAGGATAGCAAGGTCTAATCACTTCTGGAAAAGCCCAAATCTGTTCTTCCCAGAGGGGCTGGAGACGGGAAAGGAGCCCTGCCCTCAGGAATGCATGCACGCATGGCGGGCAGGCGGGCAGGCAAGGGCTGGCCACAGCCTGGGAACACCAGGAGGAGGCAGAGGGCTGATCTTGGGGCGGCATCCTTCTTTTCATCCCTTCTAACACTCCCACAAATATCCCTTTCAATGAGGTAGCTCTCCTCCCTCAGACTCAGCCTCTGCTTGCCCATCTACATCTTCAGAGAGGATCACCCACTGGAATGAGCTCCTCGCCTTTTCAGAAAGGAAATGTCTTTGCTGAATATTCCAAGGAATATGTAAGAGAACGCACATCCCACTTCCGGTTGACCTCTGAAGGGTCAACATTCTTTCTTCTACTCCACTTTCCCTAGGGAAAACCCACTACGGTGTGAATATTTATCTCCTTCTCCATCACTCTCTCCTCTTCCCTACCCCAATTCCCCAAAAAGACAGTCTGCACAAAACTCCCCAGAGCAGGAAGCAGTGACCTCTGAGGTGTGAGCAAAGTGAGATGAGTCGTGGCAAGACTCACACCCAGGAGTCGGTGAGCAGCTCCCTGCAATGTGCACACTCACCCTGACACGCCTGGGAAGGAAGAAGTGGAGACGGGATGCTGTTGCGCCTGAGTAACCGAGATTTGAAAACCAAGTTTCCCGACCTGCCCAGGGTCACTCATGGAGCATCCTAGATGGCTCTCTCATGCTCTGTCCCCTCCCCACAAAACACAGAGACAGGCATTGTCCCCTACCTAACAAGCACCAATATGATAGCTTCCAAAGCACTGAGGAGGCAAGACTGCAGCTGCTGGAAGAGGTGCTGTGAACTGAATAAAATCAGGAGGTGAATCTGAGGGAGAAACATCCCATATTTACATGATTTCCTGAGGGCTGAAATTCATCCCCCTTCCCACGGTTAGCTCTCTTCCCTGACCCAAGAGAGAAACTGCACCAATGGCATCACCATTGAGCCACGCACTCATCCACAAACTAGTTTCCCCAGTTTGGGATTAGGGAGATCTGTGTGGTGGGGAGCGGAGAAAACACCAAGAGGGACAGGGACATCTCCAATGTCACAAGCCAATAGAACACAGGCCAATGCCCGGCATCCAAAGACCATCAATATCCTCCCAGGTGATGATGAATAAACTCAGTGGCAGGTGGCAAGGTTAGGGCAGGGGGCAGCTCCCTCTTAGAGTGTAGAGAACAATGGCTCAAGGAAGAGAGAAACTCAAAGAAAGGTTTGTGAGAATCAATCAGCAGGAGGCCATGGCCAGAGTGGAAGGTGATGAGAGGCCAGGACCACAGGAAAAGGCAGACAACCCTCTGGGCCTGGAGACAGAGGTAGAGAGACGATATGGACCAGGTACATGTGTGTCAGGAAGGTGCCTGCCCATAGGCATTCCTTCTCTGCTTTCCATAGTGAGCCAAGAGAGAGACTTCTTCGCCAGACAAGACCCAAAGGAGGGAGTGTCCTGTCCCTATTTTACTCTCCATCCCACCTGCCCTCTGCATTTGAAGGCTGGGATTGACCACAGACCATGTGTCACAATTTCTCCATCAGTTCCGAGGACCGGTCCAGGCACAGACACACTACCTGAGAGATAAGATGGGGGTAAAAGGAAGTGTGTGGCACTTTAGGGTGATGAGTGAGAATTATAAACGGGTCTCCTTTTGGAAGCACCCAGTTCTAACACCTGAGTTTGTCAGTATTAAAGTATCCACACTTTGAGGATCTGACTCAATGAAACCTGCCAGGGAATATGATCTTTTCTCAACATCCACAGTATCAAGGGGAAAAAACACATCATGTCCAGAAATTTCTATCTGCCTTTCTCTCTCTTCATCGAGGTACAGGTGATTATGTCCCCAGCAGCGAGGGAAGAGGTTTTCAGGCCAGAAGGATAACAAGCAGAGTGTGGGGATGAAAGGCGTATGGCTCAGGGAGGGGCCCGCTGGGCGCACTCAGAAGCGGGACTGCTCTGGGGGGTGGTCACGGTTACCAGGGTAGTGCCCACACCACGTGCCAGAAATGGAGGCATTTTCTGGGGCAGGGTTTGTTCCCTGAAAGGACTTTGTTGAACCAGGTCCAGCCATTCATCATCACGAGGGGACAGAAGCAGAGCTAACTTTGCATCTTCTGAGTGCATCATTCCCAGAGTTGTAAAAGAGAGGCTGGTTTCCTGTTCTCTCAGCTTTGACTTCCCAAAGGGCTCCCCAGGAGCTAGGGCGGTGGGGTGGGCGGCAGTCAGGGTGGAAGCATGGACTACGATATTTGAGCTCCTGGCACAAGTTTTGATAGGAGGCAGTCCCCACGCCTCCCTAATGCAAGATGCCCACCAGGTTTAACACAGCAAGAAGTGTGAACTCAGAAGAGTTCTGCCTACAAGGTTTAAAAGAACAAGTCCTCCAGTCTCAGCAGGAAAGATAAGCATCCCACTCAGCAGGACGCAATGAAGAGACACCATCTGCCCTTGGTCAACACGGAACGGATAAATCTTTATTCCTTCTTCCCCCAGGAGGCATCCTTCCTTTATCACCCTCATCGCTAACACCATGCAGTTTACACTAAATCACTTGGTACTCTTTCCAGCGAGGTTCCAACATTGGTCAATTTCCTATGTTGAAGATAAGCTCTGGTCTGACTCAGAAACCAAATGCAGTAAGAGCCTACACCGAAGTGCCCACATGCCATGAAAACTGAACCCTAAATCCCCATCCAGGATTACAGAATTGGTAAAATTCTCAAACTTCAGGGACTCGACCGATCCAACTTACTTTGCCTTGTAAATCCCCCTACCCCCAAAGCATGCTTTCAGGTTCGGAAGAAATGAAGAGGAAAAAGAAGGCTCTGATTTATTTCATGTAAAAGAAGCGAGGGTGAAACCGACTAAGAGAGAGTCGGGAGAGAGAGGAGGTGATGCCAAGAGTGAAGAGGACAAGGAAACATGTTAAGAGGGGTGAGGCCACGGGGAGATCGGGGGCGGGCGCCAGGGGGCCGCTCTCACCTGTGGATGTTCATCTCCCGCGGAGGGCGGTGGGCCTTGTCATAGGAGACCTTGGCGAAGACGCCGGCCACGATGACGAAGGCGATCACCCCGCAGGTGATGTAGACGGTGAAGTTGGTCTTGTCCTTCTCCGGGTCGTACTTGTTCTCGGGCCCCGGCGAAACCACCTTGGTACTGGGCGTCTGCACCCACACCGGGCTCTGGTAGTTGGTGCACTGGCGCTGGTCCAGCTTCTCGTGGCGCTTCTTGCAGCAGAAGCGGTAGTAGCAGGTGCCGCAGCAGTACAGGTAGCCGCTCTCGCTGTTGTTACACTCGAACTCCTTGTCGTACTGGCCGCTCACGTCGTAGTAGCCCCAGCACGTCTCGTAGGTGACGGCCGCGCTGGCCGCTGCCACCGCCGCCGCGGGCTGTCCCCGCCGGCTCCCCGCCTCCGGGACGCCGGGCGCCCGGGCGGTGCCGTTCAGCTCGCGGCCGCCCCGGGCCAGGGCGCCCCCGGGCCGCCGGCCCCCGACGGCAGCGGCGCCGGCGCTCAGGGTCCGGTTGGCGGCGCGGCCGCGGGCGCCGTGGGCGCCGGGCAGCAGGTCCAGGGACTCCAGCGAGAGCAGCAGCAGCAGCAGCAGGAGGCGCCGCAGCGCCATGGCGGGGCCGGGCGGGAGGGCGCGGGGAAGCTTCCGTGGCAGGCCGCTCCCTCGCCGGCCGGGCTCCGAGGGCAGCCTCGCGGGCCGGGCTGGGGGCGCGGGGCGGTCAGCGGCGCCGGGGCGATGGCGCCATCGAGGCGCGGGCGGCGGCGGCGGCGGCGCGCGGTGCGCACGGACCGGCCCGGCGCCGGCTGCTCGGGCTCTCACGCTGCGCGCCGGCTCCGCGCTCCCCCTGCGGGCTCGGCGCGCCTCCCGGGCAGCCCCATCCCCCGCCGGCGGCGGAGGCCCCGCGCGCGGCTCGGCTCAAGCAGGACCCGAAGCGCGGCTCCGGGCGGCGGCGGCGGCGGCGTGGTCCCGTCCGGGCGGGTCCTGCGGGACAAGACGGGAGCCGGTCACGGGGTGGGGCGACGGGCACTCCCGGGGGCGGGAGGGGAGCGCCGGGCGGGGAGGGAGCGCGCAGCCCTCGAGGAGCGGGGCTCCGGGCCGGGAGGGGCGCGGAACCCGCTCCCGAGACGGGCCCCGGCGGCCCTGCGCGCCGGCCACCGAGGGCGCACGGGCCGCCCGAGCCCCCGGCTGCCCGGCCCCGCCGCGCGCTCCCGCCGCCGGCTGGCTGCCCGGGACGGAGCCGGCGGCGGCTGGGGTCGGGCGGCAGCGGGGTGAGCGCGCGGCGGCTGGACTCACTCACTCACTCACCCACTCACCATGCCCGGCTGCGACTGCAGAGGCGGCGGCGGCGGCGGCGAGGCGGGAGCGCAGCGGCCGGAGCGAGCGAGCCAGCCGGGAGCCGCCGGCTCGCCGCCTGCACTAGTGCCGGAGCGAGTGCGAGAGGGAGCGAGGGAGACACACGCACTCACACATCCGCACACACGGGAGCGCCGCGAGGGGAGGGGAGCAGAGGGGAGGGGAGGGGATGGGAGGGCAGCCGCTCACCGCCGCCCACGTCTACACGCCTGGGTGCCCGGGAGGAGGGGGGCTCCTCTTTGCTTCCCCGTCCTCGCGGCACTTGAAGCTCCGCGTCACCAAAACCCAGGACATCCGTTAATCAACACGGCGAACCAGGCGGGCAAAGACGGGGCCAGGAGGAGGGCGGCAGTGTCCCCTCCGGAGCCAGCCCGCGGCGGGGCCAAACCTCCGCTGCCTTTGCCCCGTCCAGCCCTCGCGGCTGGTCCCACCCTACCCGACTCCTGAGCTGTGCGCTGCCGAAGCCTGAGTTGGAGTTTCTGCAAGCCTTTGCTTCTCCCTAGTGGTGATGCTCACAGTGGAGGGAAGAGGTCTAACCCATTGCTACAGGTTCCTAAACTGAGACCAGGGGTCAAGTGGCATGTTGGACGTCATTTGGCTACCAGCAAGCAGGGCCTACACTCTCTTCCCCTTTTGCGCTCTGCTCCCCACCCTGCCTTCAGCATGCACACAGGCGCGAGACAGCCCCAGCCCAGCGGTGGGTGGCACCTCTTATTTCTTCTTTCTGAGACTTTTTCCAGAGCGCTGGGGCAGAGTCAGAAAAGCTGCCTGAGCCTCTAAGACTCGGCTTTGAAATCCCTGTGCTGTGGCTGACGGGAGGTGGGTGCAGAAGGGATGTGTCCCTGTATGGTTGCTGGTTGGGTCTGTGGAAAGGAGGCCTGGGTCTAACTTTCAAAGGCATGAGGCCACCCAAGGGGAGTGGTAATCATCTTTGGCATGTGTCTGTTGGAGCAGGCGCGGGAAATTAAAACAAAAAGCAGTGGCCACTGCCAAAATTCTGCCTTCTGTCCTGGACTTGTGAGCAAGTAAGTGCCCAGCAAGCTGAAGTTGAAGGCAGGGGACAGGTTGTGAGAGTGTGGACTGGGCGGTAAAGATTGTCCCCAAGGCTGTCCACTCAGTCCCACTCATGCGTGACCCAAACCAAGGATCCCCTGTGCCGGAAAGGCAGAGCGCCTCTTTTTGGAACTCCAGAATGGACACACGGGAGCTGGAACCGAGATTCCAAGGCACAGGAGGGAGATCTCCATCCTAGGATGGGAGGTGCACCAAGACCCCTGGCAACTCCCCTCTTGCTCTTATCTTTCTGATCCATCCCTCACCAACTCCTCCCTAGTCCTCTGCACTTCCTCCCGTTCCCTCAGCTTCTGCTGCCACCCTTTCTTAATGATTCTGTTCGACAAATATTTATCTAGTGCCTACCCTCCACCAGGCACGGTGGTAAGTGCTGAAATAAAAGTTGAATAAGACAGTTCCTTTCCTCAAGGAGGGGGAGCTTGTAGACCATCAGGGGGACAGATAAACAAATGATTACCATATATGTCCCATGATAAAGGTGGGCACAGCGTGCTCTCAAATAACAGGCACCCAGCCTAGCCCTGGAGGGGAAAGGTCGGGGTCAAGAGCAACTTTCTCAGTGAGGTAATGAGCAGAATCTTGAAGAATGATTAAGAGTTAATACAGCAAACAAGAGGGGAAGGATACTCTCTGAAGAGGAAACGTTATTAGCAAAACCAGAAAGACACCAAGTGGTGAGGCTATATGAGCAGGGGATACAGCAGTTGAGCATAAACTCTGAGGAAGTCTTCCAATTAAAGCTGGCAGAAGGGCATTGTATCCCCTGCCAAAGAACTTGAATTTATTCTACAGTTGATGGGGAATTGGTGGTGGATTTTACTCAAGGGGAAGACACTGTCAGATTTACACATTCACTGGATCTCTAAATCAACTGGAGTAAGGAACATGGGATGGGAGGAGAGCAATATGGAAGCCATTTAGATAATCCAGGAAAGAGGTGACGAAGGGATGAAGTGGGTTACTCGTAGTTGGTGCCTGTAGTGGAGATGACCAGCCCGGTTAAAAGAGCAGGCAGGTTCAGGACCACGTTAGCGATGGTCGTGTTGAAGTGCCTTTAAGAGCTCTAAGTGGAGCTGTTCAGCACAAGGGTTTCAAGCTCAGGAGTGCAGATAAGACTATATAAATTTGAAAATCACAACATAGGCATATTTGTCTGGCAATCATAAGAACATTTTCTTTACCCTCATACTACATGCAGTTTTTAAGTCACTCTCTTTCTTTCCTCTTCCTGAGCTTTCACCTCCCCTTCCTTATTCCAGAATTGCCTATTCCATATATCTGGGCGCTTCCTAGCAATGGGTACAAATGTGTCTTGCTCATATGGACTCCAAGATTTGATCAGTGGATCTGAATAAAGTAAATTGCTTTGGTTCCTTAGTCCATTTCACCCACAAATCTTTTCTGAACCCCTGTGCTTATAGATGGTGGTGTCAACAAACTCAAAGAAAACAATGGTATCTCAGAGTTAGGTAGGATCTTAGGGTTTATTCATTCCAACCCTTACTACAGTACACTATACTTATTGACGCTTCTAGTCCTCCCGATTTGCCCTTTGTACTATACCAGGTTGGTTGCCTACTGACATCCATTTCCCTACTTTCTCCTTCTAGCTTCAGTACCTGAACTGTTGACCATGTGGAAGTGTCTTTCTCTTGTGGATTTGATTCATTAAAAAGTGACGGAGAAGAATCATCTCTTTCAACACCTATATCAACTTCAGACAGCCCATAAACTCAGGAGAAAGCCACCCAATCCCTGGCTGTAGAAGACTGATCCCAGTTGGCCTGAGCCAACCATAAGAATCCCATTCCCCTTGCTAGTGATTGGTTAAGAATGAACATGCGATCCAGTTCTGGACAATACGAAGCAAGGGGAAATTTTCTTTGCTATTAAAAATAGTGGTAATCCCTCTACTTTTTTGAATGTTGTTTCTGTGGATGTTATGACCTTGGGGTGGGGGAAGGTGAGGGTAAGCCAGACACCAGTCATTAGTTTCAGTTCATCTTCGGTTTGATAGTCATTATTGCTGCTCACTGAATATCTCTGCCTTCCATGCATAGAGTAGAATTGCAGTTCCTGGCTTATTTGTGAGTAGGAGGGAAGAGTAACGTAGTACCACTGGTCAACAAATCGGGAGCAAAAACGATGTGTGTTATTTCTGAAGCAGAGCATCTAATCACTGCTTCAAGACACGCTAGAGTCCTCATTTTCTTCTGGCATGGCAGTCAGCAGTGGGCTGTGTGGCACTGGCTTTGTCAACCTGTAAGTGACCACAGGAAGGAGAACTCTGCAGTTAGTAAAGATAGTGCCCCGCCATGGACATGTCGCATGAGTAAAAATATACTTTTTCCTCATAAAGACGCTGGAATTGGGTCTGTTAGCGCAGCATATCCTAGCCCATCCCATCTAATATGCTAAGGATGCCAGATGGAGAGATGGAAGGAACATTATTGAGCCACTCATGGAACTAAGTCCAGGGCTCTGTCAACTCTGGTCTTCCAGTAACGTGAGATAACTGTTTGCTTTTGTTGAAGCCTTTTTGCATCGAGTTTCTCTTACATTCAGCCAAAGGCATCCTAATGGATACATCATGTATTTTCTGTCTCCATTCTGACTTTCTCCAGGGTTTCTACCTAGCTATGCAACGTTGTACTAATCATATCTGTCCTTGGAATTCGATTTTCTCCTCTACAAAATGGGGAGCTACTGGAGGGAGTGTTTCTAACAACCAATCTCTCTCTCTCTTTTTTTTTTAAGATTTTGTTTTTTCCCTTTTCTCCCCAAAGCCCCCCGGGACATAGCTGTATATTCTTCGTTGTGGGTCCTTCTAGTTGTGGCATGTGGGATGCTGCCTCAGCGTGGTTTGATGAGCAGTGCCATGTCCGTGCCCAGGATTCTAACCAACGAAACACTGGGCCGCCTGCAGCAGAGCACGCGAACTTAACCACTCGGCCACGGGGCCAGCCCCAACTAACAACCAATCTCTATTGTCTCTCCCCACTGTGAGTCTCTACCATGGCCTCATGGTCCTGCATGATCTGGTCCCCTGCTATCCTTCTTGGCTCATCTCCTGTTACTCTCTCCTTATTCTATCCCTCCAGCCACACAGGTGTCCTTGCTGTTCCTCAAAGCCTTTGCTTCTGCTGTCTGCCTGGAACCCCTTCATGCCCCAGATGTATGCAGGGCTTTTTCTCACACCTCCCTTGGTTTCTGCTTCAGCATCATTTATTAGAGAGGTTTCCCTGACTATCCTGATGGAAATAGCACAACCATCACACCACTACCCAATAGTTCTTCTTCCATCATGAGTGCCTTCTCCCCGTCATGATGCCTCATGGCATTTATCACTAATTGATACGCATTCATTTAGATATTTTTTTAAAATTCTATTCTAACTTTCCACTAGAATGCATGCTCTTGCTTGAACTTTGTTTTCTGTTTTGTTGACTGTTGTATTCTCAATGCCTAGCACAATGCTTGGCATGCAGTAGTCTGTGGTGGACACAGAAGGACTCATCTCCAGGTATCAGCTCTTCTAGGGCCTGTCTCAGCTACAGGAAGTTGTCTCCTGTAGGAACACAGGCTTCCTTCCCTGGATGGGCCACATCTGATGACTAATCAAGTTGAAGGTATAAAAGCCCAGCCATTTCAGCCCGTTGAGGGAACTCTGATGGCTGTATTTTCTCCAAAGGCCCAGAGCTCCCTGTGGCCGAGGCTTTGTTGGGCCTGAATCTCATCTGCTCAATCCTGCTTATTCCCCCATTTCCATAGGTGTTGATCGCTGAAAAAGAGCCTGCAGGCCAAAGTTTGTCTCAGCATCTGCTTCAAGAGGTCTGAGCCTGCACCATAGGCATCCAGTAAATATGTGTTGAATGAATAAATGCATCTATGACCCATAGTTCCCTCCATGACATCCCTATAAGTGATTATATAGTTTTTGCTTTAGCATATCCAGTGACAAGTTAGGAACTATCTCCCAGGGCCATAAAGTCCAATGTTAAATAGTTCTAATAGTTAGAAAATTAGAATAGTCTGTGTTTTGTTATTGTTGCTGATAGGTAAATCAATTTATTGGCTCATACTGAGCTCACAGTTGACTAGAGTCTTTTTCACACCTGTATTAGTTAGGATGATTTTTTGCATCCATGTGAAATACTTCATATATATTTTAGTTAATTTTACAAACTCGAGCCCATTATTCCAGCCTTTTAAGCATCTTAGGAACTTGTCATCCAATATGTTATTTCTCTCAACATAGTAGACATTTGTTCCTTACCTCACAACATTCTTCTCTCTTTCTTTCAGCCATAGTCTCAGATCTTTATTCAGAGATTTGCCCTCCATCAGTCTCATTCCATGGGGTCTGCATGGGGTTCCATGTGACCCAGACTTAAGCCTAA
Organism: Equus caballus; assembly: GCF_041296265.1. Lineage (NCBI taxonomy): Eukaryota > Metazoa > Chordata > Mammalia > Perissodactyla > Equidae > Equus > Equus caballus. Next base: position 53,867,935 of record NC_091694.1, on the reverse strand, counting down.
CAACACATCTTAACTCCTTAGTCTGGAGATTTAGACAGAGTAAGCCAGTGGCAGAAACCCATCCAGTCAGATGAACCACAGGACTTGTGTGAGCAGGACCAGAAAGATGCTCAGTCTTTCTCCTGGGAGGAGGTCACAATGACACTGTGGGAGTTTTCTTGCCCTCTGAAGGGAGAACCCAGGGCTGCCGCGGTCCCCACAGAAAGCCAGCGAAAGCATCCAGCCGGATACTAGGCTAAGCCAAGAGATGGAGAGAAACACGGTCTTGTAGGCACCATTTGAACCATGAATTTAGCTTTGTCTGAAGCCTGCCTATAGCTGCACATTTGTGTTACCTGAGTCAATATATCCTTACTTTAATTAAGCTCTTTTTCACTGGATTTTATATCTGCAACCAGAAGGGTTATAAATGATACAATAGACCTCACAGTTGACCAACGGCTGAAGCCTTAAGTTGGAAGAAGTGGTTTGGCCCTCTTCTGAATGACTCCACATGTCCCCTCTCTGTTTCATGGCAAAAGAGATCTGGGGACTGGGGATGAAAGGAGCGGGACAGGTCAACATATGGGAGATATCACAAGTGGCCCTTCCTAGCTGATGTCATCAAGGTGCCTCTAAACAGTATTTAGGCTAGGACCCACTAGTTCACTGGCAGCAGCTGGGAGAAGGTGCAGACATAGGTGAGTTTGTTGCTGGCATGAAAACCCACACCAGAGTGGGACAAGGTCAGGGGGAAAATGACCAGCTATTAAAGATTGTTGCAAAGGTACAGCCAAGCTTGCTAAACCCAGTGTCCAAGGGGCACATCAGTCTCAACCAGTTTTGGAAATTGTCAAAAACACGGTATCCATTCAGAGAGACATAATGTATAGATACCCAAGACTGGGGCAATCTAGGCAATTATCAACAGAACCAGCAGAGCATATTAGTAGGAGCAGGGCCTCAATTTTGGCGTTGGCATTGGGTATTGGCAGAGTGATGCTGGGGAACTGAAATTAGGGATCTAGCCAGCAGCTCTGGTCAAAAGATTTAGCCAAATGAGCCAATGTGGGGAGATGCATGGAGTGGTCCAACTTGGAGATTTGTTCCCTTGTGTGACTGAGAGCAAAGGAGACTCGAGGAGCAATGTGGAGGCCAGAAGCCATGGCTAGTTCTTAATTGAGATTGAGAGTGGCACTGAGATTAAAAATGGGATAACTCAAGCCACTCCCATGCTTTCCACTCAGACAAATCCTGTGGGTGAAACCAGTTATAAGGCATGGGGGAAAGCAGCTTTAAGAAGAATGGGCACATGGGCAAGGGCAGAGGAGCAAACAGCATCTTTGTAGTAGATTATTGGTGGCCACTCCTCCCATCAAGAGGGAGAGTCTATCTGTCCCCCTTTTGAAGCTAAGCTGGCCTTGTGACTTACTCTGACTAGTAGAATGTGGCAGAAGTGATGTTGTGCCAGCTCCAAGTCTAGCCTTTAAGAAACCTGGCAACTTCTTCTTTTGCATTCTTGAGATCTGGCCACCATGTAAGAAGCTTGAGCTACCTAGAGTACTGAAAGATGAGGCATGAGATTGCCACTTGAGAGAGATCCTGGAAGATGAGATGCCGTCTTTGGCATTTCATTCCCAACTGAGCTTCCAGCTGAAAGCAGCATAGGATTGGGCCTACGTGAGACCAGAAAAAGAACCATCCATCTAAGTCCTAGTGAGCCCACAGAATCATGAAAAGTAACAGATAATTGTTGTTTTACATGTTTTAAGCCACTAAATGTTATGGTGGTTTGCGACAACACAATAGACAGCTAAGATGATTCACATATCATAGCATAGACTCTAAAGAGAAATGTATTAGGCGCAACTTCTGGCCACAAGATGTCTGAAGCTATTTGTCATTAGCTGCTGTATTAGTTGCTGTGGCTGCCATAACAAAGTACCACAGACTGGGGTGGCTTACTAAACAGAAATTGATTGTCTCACAGTTCTAGAAGGTAGAAGTCTGAAATCAAGGCATTGGCAGGGTTGGCTCCTTCTGAGGGCTGTGAGGGGAGAATCTTTTCCAGGTCTCTCTCCTTGGCTTGTAGATGGTTGTCATTGTGTACACATGATGTTCTCCTTGTATGTATGTTGGTCTCCAAATTCCATGTTTTTATAAGGACGCATGGCGTATTGGACTAGGGCCCACCCTAATGACTCTGTTTTGATTTTATTAGCTCTGTAAAGACCTTATCTCCAAATAAAGTCATATTCTGAGATACTAGAGATTAGGACTTTAACATATGAATTTGGGAGGGAGGGAGGCACAATCCAACCCATACACCTACTAAATGGGAAAGTAGTATGCTCTGTAGAAAGCATTATGAAAGTATGAGTGCACATGAGGAAGAAAGGAAGAGAGGTCATGTTTGCAACTGTCTCTTATTAGAGAGATGTTAGAAAATGCAAGTTTAGATCATACTGGAAATGATTGTTCTTTTTCATACTGTTTTCAAGACTCAAAGCAATTTCTCTAGTGAAATAAAATATATTCCAAATGGGAAGTACAGGAAAAGGAATGTCTTCCCTTGGCCTTCCCCACCTAGAGATGGAGTCGAGGAAGTTTGCACGTGCATAATTAGAACTCTACAACTGTGGCATTTAGAATTGGACGAGTGCACAAGAATTCATATCCTCTGGACTCTTTCTTCTAAGCCTCTATCTAGTCAGCCAGACATGTGAAGGCAAGGATGACCTCAAATCATCTCTGCGACTAGCCTGGCCGGGGATTAACTCATCTCTACATTCATTTATTCATTTCTTATCATTTACTCTGCCAATCATTCCTTGAATAAATATTTAATGAGCCCTCACTATGTGCTAGGCATTGAGTGAACCCCAAAATACAAGCAAATAAATTATACTTTCTGACTTTCTACCAGGAATCCTTCTTAGGGCCTCTTAGAACTCCTTCCCTCTACCACATACCGGGTGTTAGCAACTGAATGTTTGTGCCCCTGCAGCAGTCATAAGTTCTGACCCCCAATGTGTTGGTACTTAGAGGTGGGGTCTTTGGGAGGTAGCTAGGGTTAGATGAGATCATGAGGGTGGGGCCCACGTGATGGAGTTAGTACACTTATAAGAAGAGGAAGAGAGCAGAGTTCTCTCTGCCACGTGAGGGCACAGCAAGAAGGCAGCCGTCTGCAACCCAAGGAGAGAGCTCTCATCAGGCACCAACTCTGCTGGCACCTTGATCTTGGATTTCCAGTCTCCAGAAGTGTGAGAAATAAATTCCTGTTGTCTAAGCCACCCAGTCTTTGGTATTTTGTCATGGCAGCTGGAGCTGACTAAAGACACCACTAAGATTGGGAGGAAAAAGTACTTCTGTGAGAGGGCTTCAGAAATGTTTTTCCCCCTAGCTGAATGTGCAGCGGCTCCCTGGGACACAGATTCTTTCGGGTAGGTCAGGAGCTACACGACCAGGAGGATGCCTTAGCAGATTCAGAGCACCCCAGGAGACATTCTGGAAACACAGTTGAAGAGTCTAGTGTGTGGGCGACACCTGAGCGCCATGTTCTGACAGCTTCTTGAGAAACATCACTCCTTAAGGGGCTGCTGCACATTCTTTGCAACATTGCTAGTAATGATAGGTGAATGTGCATGCACTTTGATACCTTTAACTCCAAAATGTAGAACCCTACTGTTAGAATTGGTCTGGTTATTATGGCTATCTTAAGAGTAAGGTCCGATTACAGCACCAAATGATTGAAAGTTGTTTGGGTTTTGTCCCCAATCCTAACATATATAAAGCAGTTCTGTATCTTCAAACATGTATTGAGTCACAAAGTAGCTCATTTTAGTTGAATGTTTCCTGGGTAAACTTGCACTGAATCATTTTCGATGGACACATTTAACTGGATCTATGGAATGTGATTTCTCTACATAGCATTACATCCAGTCACTCCTTGTGGCTAAAACAGGCTCTAACAATGTGCTATGCCATAATGCCCTCCTCTTGTGCCCAAGGCAGACATGACTAATCAATTATAGAACCCTTTCCTGCTGAGACCAGTCATAGCCACAGAAAGCCCTTCAACACACAAAGCTCCAAATAGCCAACAGAGATTAACTAGAGTTGGAATTAGTACAAGAAATAAATCTTACTTGCCTAACAGCTCAATGAGAGGCAACAGAATGGTGCAAGCATAGTTCTATTACTTTACGTAGACGTGGATTTAGAATTCTGTTCCAGTTATACAGCTTTATTGCCAAATTGAAACATTTATGAAAGGAAGGGAGTGAGACTGCAAGGGACACCAGTGTCATTGGTTATTATGTGCTTTTGACTGAAAGACGTCACAGATTTATAGCTAGAGGAAATGCACACTGGAGTTAGCTCTTTCTGAGAAAAGTGATAGTGGAAAGTGTGCCAAACAAATGCCAAACATAATGGTGGTACAGCCACTCCCAGGCATTCACGTGCAGATCCTGTGCATCACTGTTAGATTTTCTCTTTGGTTGGAATTTGATATTTTATTCAAAACCGCCACGAATTGACCTACAAAAATCTATTTCTCTATAAAACTAGGAGGCTTGTTATGAGCACGTTAAACATAGATGCGATTTGTCATAGCACAGGGTTCGTATCAACCAGTGTTCTGTATCAGGATAAACTGCTTTTGTCCTTCTGTGTCATACGTTTACATCATGCCTTTTGTGTCTATCATCACTTGGGTCCCCCTGAATTCGGTTTCTGACTTCCATGAAGTTAAACAGGCCATAGACAGTGGTATCTTCAGTAGAACAGGTACATGTGATCACAAAGAACCCCACGAAAAAACGGTTGATGTGTCTTTTTTTTCTTTCAAAGGAAAAAAAATTGCATTAACTAATTGGATCTAACCCACTGATCTAATCCAATTGACTGGGCACAAATTGGTCATTAATACAGCCAAATGAATAAACAGCAGTTCTTGATTCTGTGTCAGGATGTAGACACTATCTGGATGGACCATCTGCTGGTTGAGTGCCGAGCTAAGGGTAAATCACTGAATAGTCAAACGCCATCACTAAAACAATGGAGGTAACTGTGCTGAAAGGACCGGTTCTATTATTGTTAACTCCTACCAATTTTCAAAATTACCAACTTGATCCTGAAATTACTTCTGTGGACAGATGTCCAATCTGACATCCTCAGCCTTGATCAAGACATTGAATAGCTCCATCTGCAGACATAACCAGTGCAGGAGTAGGGCCTGCTGGAGCTAGGTACCAATTAAAGAGGGAAGGCTGGCCTGAAGATGCTTGCCAAGGGAATTTCTGGAGATAGTTGGCCAGAGAACCTAAGAATCATTTTATCAACCTTTTGCTTCAGGGTCTGGTTTTCTAATTTATTTTTCAAACGCTAGCTCTGCACCTGACTGTGCCTGCTCGTTTTATCTTCCTGTTCGTTTTCCAGCCCCCAGCCCCCAGCCCCAACTCCATCTCCTAGAAGTCTAAGCTTGGGCAGAGGAGTTGAATTCTCTCAAAATCCTTTTATCAGGAGGAATCACCAGTGGCTGAAGGACAAGGTCATGGTGGTATGGCGTGGTGATGGAGGCAGCTATGGGGTTGGGAACAGTTACAGATCAAACAGAGAAACTGGGACCGGGATAATCCTGAGACATACAACATTGCAGTTGTGCTCAGGCCATTTAGAATGGGCACAAACTCAGCGAAATCACACATGGAGAACGAAGCAAAAGATTCGTTTAGAACCAGGCAGTCAGCCCAGAGAGGTTACACCCGAGAAGGAGATTGAGGCAGGGCAGCGAATGAAATCTGGCAGACCTAGAAGACCTCAAAGCAGGAAGGGTGATAATTCAATGTCCGTCTAGCAGTTGGGAATAAGGATGTCCACAAGAACTGACAGGCAGGGCAAGACATCGTCACTGGGTCCAGTCACAGTGACAGGGACCCTGGCCAAGAAATGGCTTACAAGCTTTCAACGTGAGCAGATATTTATTCCAGAGCATGGGCTCTCCAGGGCTTGCAGGGGGAAATAGCTAGAGATGCAACTGACGTGTGGGATAAACCCCACCGGGCCAAGCGTGAGTCTGTGCCCGTGAGGCCTCCATTAGCCTTTTTAGATGACTCCACTCAATTCTCTCCACATCACTTCTGTCACAAGTCTCTCTTTAGGTCCCTCCCCCCCCAATAGATTTCATAAATATGCATACTATGCTGGTTGCACAATTTTCATGATTGAAAATGTCTAATTGACCATTATTTTTATTTCCTTTCATTTTACCCTTCCTCCCATTCTTTCAATTTGATATCTTCTCAGGTTTTGATTTTCCATCAACATGTTCCCATTTTTGCATATATCCCCCCAGGGTATGTTTTAACACATTTAATTTCAGGATATGCCATTCCCTCTGAGAGATAATATATTCCAGGAGTAGAGAGAAAATTTGGCAAAAGAGCTTAGGAATTTGGTCTTAATTCTCATCTTCAAATTGTGTATTGCCCTCTCTCAGAGTTTCCTTAATTTTTGCTCCCTCACCTTTATAAAGATTACACGATATAGGACAGTGGTTCCCAACCTGGGGATGATGAGATACCTCTGGAAACTATAAAATTGTGTGTGTGTGCACGTGCACGCTATTTTTAGGAGAGATTTCATCAGACAATCAAATGAATTCAGACCCCAGAATAAAAAATAAAAACCCTAAGAATTAAATTCAGAAGACCTGAATTCCAGTCCTAAGACTACTTTATTCTAGTTCAGCAACTAGTGAGTGACCTCCGGGGGCACAGTTTCCTTTGCTGTAAAACAGAGAAGGTAATTCTGGCCTTTCTGTTAACAGAGTTGTGAGGATCAAATAAGATCATGAATGCTAAAGTATTTTTGAAACTCAAAAGTTCAATGAAAGTGTTCGTTTTTCTTATTCTGCCAAATCTCTCAGTTACGCAAAAACATAAGGGCTGGATCAAAAGTCAAACCAACCCAGTTCTGGCAGCTAGGGACGTGCTGTTTTTTGCAGCACGCACATGTCCTCTGTGATATTTAAGCCTTAGTGAATTCCTCACTGGCTTTGTGTGCAAGTGCAAAAGGATCAGAAGCATCGTGGCAATTATCCAGTTTATTAAATCAATTATCTGGATACTTGGACGAATGAGATTATATATTCTTGCTTCACTATTTCTATCTGAACCCTACTCTCCCTTTTGGTGTATAGACATTACTGAGGACATAGTCCTTGTGTGGACAGCTGCCCTTGGAGAACAACGGTTCTAAGAAGCTTCTGAAATTAGCTCTGTGTGGCGTTGACTCTGTTACCAGCTCCAGTGACAGCCAGCTTGGAGTAAAAGATGGAATGGTTCAATATTTTCCCTGCAACAGAGAAGGAGTGATCCCAGCTTGAAAATTAAACAAGGAGCCAGAGTCAAAGAGGCCAGAGCGAGGACCCAGAGGAACAGGTTATACTTTATTACCAAGAGAGTAACACCTTTTAATTGGTTAACACAACAAATAAAGAGGTGGCAGCCTTAGCTGGCTTCTGATTTGTTCACGCACCAAATGGATTTGAGAAAACAAAATCCTTTCCTCATTTAATTTAGAAGTTGTGATTTTGATTAGGGCGCAAAAGGCCACACAGGAGACAAAATGTGAAACAGAAGGAGGAGTCTCACTGATAAGACCTGAATTTATTAGAAAGTCCCCTTAAAGGCATGCACAATGAAATGAAAATAATGTTATTAATTCAACATTAAGAGGGAGATTTTAGTCCTATGAATGTCAGGAAGAGAAAAACCATATTTTGCAGGAAGCAGCACAGAAGACGGGTTTATGAGGACTCTTTAATTTTGAGTAATATGTATGTCAACTTCATGGATCCTTCCCCAAATTTGCCTCTTTCCTTCTATGGCTCAGTCATCCTACTCTGTCACCAAGCCTAGAACAAATAAATTGGAATGCTGAAAATATTGCTTTCACTTCTAAAGGAGTCTACCTGAAATTACAGGCATTTAGAACGGCATTAAATTTTAAAACCACAGCTTGCGACCATCATCATTTTTTACAATGTAAGCATAGCTATGGAGGTGGTTGTGAAGCTTCTGGGCTCTGATGGCAACTGCAAGGGTTTTCTTTTTAGTCTGGACTAGGTTTCATATTGTTGTTGGCTTTCAGAGTTCCAAGCAATAATATTGATACATTATTGTTAACTAAAGTCCATACTTTATTCTGATTTCTTTCGTTTTTCCCTAATGTTCTTTCGCTGTTCCAGGACCCCATCCAGGGTACCACATTACATTTGGTCTTCATGTTTCCTTAGGCTCCTCTGGACTGTGACACTTTCTCAGACTTTCCTTATTTTTGATGACCTTGACAGATTTGAGGAGTATTGACCAGGTATTTTGCAGAAATCCTTCAGCTTTGGCTGGTTTGATGATTTTTCTCTTGATTAGACTGGGACTATGGGACTGGGGAGGAAGATCACCAAGATGAGGTGACGTTCTCATCATATCAAGGATGCTTGCTATTAATATGATGTAATAATATAAACCTTGATCACCTCTGCTGAGGTAGTGTTCGTCAGATTTCTCCACCATAAAGTTATTCTTCTTTTCTCTCTCTCCATACTGTACTCTTTGCAAGGAAGTCATTATGCGCAGGTCATGTGTAAAGAGTGGGGAGTTACTCTCCACCTCCATGAAGGGGGCACGCATACATAAATTATTTGGAATTCTTCTGTACATGAAATTTGTCTCTTCCCTTTCACTTATTTATATATTCAGTCAGTTATTTACATCAGTATAAACTCATCAAGAAACGGTGAGACTTGGAGGGGCAGCAATGAAAGAATTAGGAAAGATGATCAAGTGTAAGTATCATTAGAGACCAAGGCCAAGATTATCCACTCTCGTATTCCCAGTTATTATGTACGGGTGCAAAAGCTGGACAGTGAAGAAGGCTGACAAGAAAAACATTGATTCATTTGAAATGTGGTGTTGGAGGAGAGCTCTACAGAAATGCTGGACTGCCAGAAAGACAAACAAGTGGGTCCTAGAGCAAATTAACCTTGATCTATTGCTGGAGGCAAAAATGATAAAACTGAGGCTGTCCTACTTTGGGCACATCTTGAGAAGGCAGGATTCTCTGGAAAAGGCAATAATGCTGGGAAAAGCAGAATGCAGCAGGAAAAGAGGAAGACCAACTATGAGATGGATTGACTCCACAAAGGAAGCCCCAGGCATGAGCCCAAAGGAGCTGAGTAGGGCTGTTGAGGCCAGGACACTGTGGACATCTCTCATTCATAGGGTGGCCAGGAGTCAGAGCCGACTTAGTGGTACATAACAAGTGGCCTCATGGATATTTATACTTTGGGTTATAATCCTATACTACTTTATTCATTTTCTTTCTCAAATTGTCCCAGCTTTGTCTATTGGGAGCTCTTTCTGTTGGCTCTTATGTCCATTTGACGTACCTCCATTGGATTTTTTGTTAATTTGTTTTGTTTTTGAGCACTTCCATACTTTCTAGCACTATAAGATCTTCCAGGTTAGTGTTGTGTATTTACTGCCACAACCCTAGACTCAGCCATTTCTCCAAGGAGCCCTGGTTCCTTTTGTTGAAGAATGCTATTACTGCTCTTTATTTATTTTAGGTATCTATTTATATTACATTCTCCCAATCCTTCCATTGTCTCCCTAACTTTAGGAATCCAATTCTTTCTCCTGATTCTTTACTATTCTCTTTAGTGCCTTCAAACCTGCTTTACAGATGCCTCTAAGATTGAAGATTTTCATCACATTTGGAAACCCTTCTCTAATATCTCTTGCTTTTCGTTCATATTTCTACTGAACATCACGTTTTCCCCTCCCTGGCACCTATAGAGTGTCAGCTGAAAGTTGGAAGGAAAGAAATACTAAGAGAAGTGAGCTCAAGCCATCTCCCGGGTGGCGTATTATTTTTAATTAACGCTGCTGCCATTTTCTCACTTTTCCAGCCAAATTAATGCAACAAGAATTGTGTTGGCATCTGCGGCAGCAAATGGAGAGGAACAGCAGTTTACAAGGAGGAGGATGACTGCCCCCCACCCCCACTCTGGGTACACTTTGGAGCAAGGCACAATTCACATACAGATTGCCAGAATGCGACAAGTCTATGAGCTGGAACTTGGTGGCTCTGGGAACATGTTTTCTCCAAGACTGGCAGCAAGTCCTACTCTCCATCATGCTAGAGACTTCGAAGAAGACTCTCTCCTGATGAGTGCCCTGCAATCACACATAGGGCCAGCTTATGGGGAGCACAGGGGTAAAAACTGAGCACCCCCAAGACCTTGCTGTTCATTTCCAGAAAGAACTGGGATCACAGGAGCGTCCACACCCTCTCTTCACTTCGGCTCAGTTGCTCCTTCCTTACTCTCCACTCTTCAGATCACCACGCAAAGAAAGCCAGATGACGTCCTTTAAGTTTGGCTCAACAGACAGTTCTTGAGGGCCGAATGCACACCAGTGTCTTTGGTTCAAGCTACAGGTTCAAAAGGGTTACAAGATATGGCTCACAGTCCAGTGCAGAGACAGCAGATGATATCAGACTATGCGTTATCTTTAATGTACAGACCAACATTTACATAGTGGATTATGTTATATCGCCAGCCCTGATGGGTTAGTGGTTCAGATTTGATGCTCTCACCGCTGAGGCCCTGGTTTGTTTCCCAGTCAAGGAACCACATCACCCCATCAGTCGGTTGTCATACTGTGGAGGCTGTGTTGCTGAAAGCTATGTTTCAGCAGGACTTTCAGACTAAGACAGACTAGGAGGAAGGACCTGGCCATCCACCTCTGAAAAAAAAAAAAAATTGGCATGAAAATTCTATGAAGGCAGCAGAGCATTGTCTGATACAGTGCCAGAAGAGGAGAGGATGGCACAAAAAGCCTGGGCAGGGTTCTGCTCTGCTGTATACATGGTCGCTGGGAGTCAGAATTGACTCGCTGGCACTAACAACAACAAATTGTGTTAAATACATAAACTCTGTGGGTTTTCTCCAACTTTTTATTTTTCAGAAAAATATCTTTTGCTTCTAGATAAGTAAACTTATTTATTACCTTTTAATTTCTCAAATAATATCTCAAAGCATTCTTCTTTTAAAAAATTAAAACATTACAGATGAAGCTACTGTTCCCTTGAACAAGCCTGCCACCTCCTCCCAAAATCACCTATTCCTTCTTCTTCCCAAATCCTGAGACAACTACTGTTTTGGGTTTGTTGTCTCTCTTCCCAGAGGAAAGGTATGCTTTTTAAAAAGATGCTCAAATTCAGGACTGTCTAATTCAAAACGGTATAGCTGACAATCACTCCCTCATCTCTCCCCTCTCCTTCCATTCTTTTCCGCCTGTCACTTAGCCTGGGTTGGCGATAAAATTCCAGGCAGTGCTTGGAATGTGGATGAGCCAAAATGGGTCTTGTCAAAACCGAATAAGAAGGATTGAAGAGAGAGGCTGGGCCTGGGGAAAGCACGCAGCTGTCCTCATTGACTAATCCAGGGTGGACCAGGGAAATGAGCAAGGAATGACTATCACCAAGAGAAGCAGTAGGGGAGGGGCGTGCAAAATTGGAGTAAGCATCCAAGCTGGGGTGGAGAAGTGGAGAAGGAGCACCCCATCTCAGGCCTGGGTGGGACTGGAAAAAGCAAGGCGGTGCAGGTAAAGCCATAGTCTTTGAACAGACCTTGGTCGTAGGCAAGACTCTGTGGATCCCAAAGGAGAGGTTGGTTTAACCAAGACTTCCTGCCATGGATATCTTTGTATACTTTTTACTAACAGCACGCAGTTCGAGAAACATAACATTGCCATGAGCATAGAAGTCCCCTCCTGAAAAAACTTGAGGTTTTCCTTGGCAACCCTATTCAAAGTTTTCTGTCCTGGTCTCTAAGAGCCCCAGAGGGTTCAGCAGAACAGAGAAAGGGGAGTTGTGTGAGTGTGTGAGTGTGTGTGTGTGTGTGTTGTTGGAAGAGAGCACTCCTTTTCTTGTGTAATAGGGACAAGATTTTTAAGATATTAATATACATTTTTTTTTCCTTCTACATCCATGACCTGCTCCCTAATAGACTCCTGACGTTAACCCACCTGGGGAGGAGAGGGGACTACTTTGCTAGGGAGGGAATTCATAGGACTGGTTGGGAAGGGAGGCAAAGAGATGCTTTTGACCTGTGCAAAGTAAACAATAGGGTTGATGCTGGGCGTTGTTAGGAAAGGACTGATGTTCTAAATTCCCTAGTTCCCACTTCACACATCAAGGGTCAGGCCCGCCAACAAGCTCCCAGAGCTTTGAGTAAAGGAGGTCTGAGTAGGTAGGAAAGAAGTTAAAGAAAAACTCACTCTTTCTGACCTGAGTGATGGTGGGGAGTCAAAGGCAGAGAAAAGAGGAAACAGAGGACAGGGAGAGCGACTGGAAACTGTTAAACAAGCAACCCTATATCCCCTTTTAGAATGTCTCTCTCTGTATAATTATAATATGTAGAATTAAGGCAACCTGGGGCATAGCTGGGAAGGTGGAGGTGCTGGTTGGGCAGGAATGGCTTGCTCCCCTGAGCCGCCCTTGCACCCCATGGTGTGTGGACACTGCCTCAAGCGCCATGAGGCCCACTGGTAGAAGAAGCCCACACAGAAGAAGCTGAGAGGTGGACAGCCTTGGCCAGGGGCCAGATGGAGGCTGTAGTAAAGACATAGGGAGGAATGCAGCATCAGCAAGAGCAGAGAGGAGGCCATGGGCGCACTGATGGGCCCTGGGTCCTGGCCCAGCCAAGAAAGAAAAGACCTCGGAGTCTCAGCCACAGGCATTAGCATCAAACACCTGCAGGACATCCAATGATGTGCTGTGGGTTCCTTGGGGCAAACAGAAGTGCCTCCGGGTGCTTGGATCCTTTCTTTTATCACAAAAGAGGGGAGGCGGTGATCACTGGCTGCCTTCCGTGTTTTCCGGGCCACGTATCACCGCAGTCTTGCAGGGTGTGCTGGCCACGTTCTCTTCACCCCTTACACTCATCCTTTTCCTGGAACAGGAAGTGCAGATACTTCTGGCTCTTTCTCCAAGTGTTGTTCTCCCCACACCTTCCCTGGGAGAGGCATTTTGGACAGCTTAGTCTTTTGTGGCCTCTTCCTGGGCAGAGGATTCTTGGTCTGGGAGACCCAGCTCTGTGGGACAGCTCTGCTGGCAGCCTGGGCCCTCGAAGTCTCCCCTTGCCATTATAGGACCAGCAAAGAGAGAGCACATCCCTGCCTGTTAACAAGGCTCCTGCAGAGCTGCTCCTGATAATAGAGCAGAAATAAGTCTGAAATGGCTCACCAGGGGAAGCTGCCACCCTCCCAGCCTTCCTTTCAGGATTTACCAAGTAGGCAGGATGCTTCTGCCTGAGCAAACTTGATAATCACAGGGCGTGATGGTGGGGAGAGCTCTCCTCTGAGAAGTGGCTTCCTCCGGAGCCTTCCCAGATCTCAGGCACGGAGAAGGGACACCAAAGGCTCAGCTTCTTCCTGAGGTAGAAACCAACACAGGCCAGTTTAGAAACAAAATTGGCACTACTGGCTTGGATTGCAGACTCCCACTTCTTCTAGAGAACAACAGATAGGCTCAGACCTCAGGCTGGGGGCTGTAGTCAACATGAATGGTCCAAGACCATCCTGATTCCATGTAATATTCTCTCTTCAATAAAGACCCTTCCCTTAGTGTATAATCAATTGCCATTTCATGTTATTATCTCTGTAAGGCTTTTCATCTCAACTTAAAAAATTCCACGTGTTCAATTTCTTCATCTCAAAACATAGCCCCTTCCTGTATCCATAGCTACGGAAGCTGGGATAAGTCAGCTGGGGTCCCTTCAGAGTCCACACTCACATATCATATCACATCATAAATAATTTTAATGGGAAATGTTGAATGCTAATAAAAAAAGCGGAGGTTGAAAATGATGTATGTGTTCAAAGGAAGGAAAGATGCCATTGTCTTGGGGAATTGGGAAGGCTCCACGTGTCTCCTAAGTGGTGAAAATAACCGGAAGAATTATATTGTGTCAGATTATATCATGCTGCCTAAATACACAGAGAAATTCATTCACTGTGGGGTAGTGGAAAGGTCCTTGAACTAGAAGTCAAGGCAAGGTACTTAACCCTTAATCTGTAAAATGGGGAGAAAATTCCAGCCCTGATGTCCATAGTTCTCAGTTTCGATAGACACTTTTCCTACAGAATTTGAGAGTGTACATTTTTCAACCACCACACTTGGGTAGTATATATGTCACATTTCTTGATTTTTTTCCCCTAAATTAAGAAAAACTGATCAATTGGATCTCATAAAAATTAACTTCTGCTCTGTGAAAGTCACTGTTAAGAGAATGAAATGACAAGCCACAGACTAGAATAAAATATCTGCAAGCTACATATCTGACAAAAGAGTGGTATCCAGAATGTACAGAGAAACCCAAAACTCAACAGTAAAAACTAAAAAGTCCAATTAGAAAATGGGCGAGAGATATGAACAGGCATTTCACTGAAGGGGATATACAGAAGGAAAATACGCACAGGAAAAGATTTCAGCATCATTAGCCATTAGGGAAACACAAATTAAAACCACAATGAGAGATCACTATATTCGCATCAGAATGGTTAAAATAAATAGGGACGATACCAAATGCTGATGAGGATGCAGGGAAACTGGATCACTCATGCATTGCTGGTGGTACAGCCACTCTTAGAAGTTCGGCAGTTTCTTGCAAAAGTATACATGATTACTAATGACCCAGCAAACACACTCACAGGCATTTATCCCACAGAAATGAGAACATATGTTCACACAAACACCTGTACATCAATGTCCATAGTAGCTTTACTAGTGAAAGCCCCAAATTTGAAAAAACCAAATGTCCTTCAGAGATAAATAGCTAAGTGGTGCTACATCCATATCATGAAATCCTGCTCAGCAATAAAAAGGAGGTAATTATTGATATGCAACAAGTTGGATGAATCTCAAGGGAATTATGCTGAGCAAAAAAAGCCAATCTCAAAAGGTTACATACCGCCTTTTTCCATTGATATAACATTCTTGAAATAAAATTATAGGGATGGAGAACAGATTAATGCTGCCAGAGCTTCATTACAGGAGGCAAAGGTAGGAGGTAGGTGGGTGTCATCATAAAAGGGCAGCGTGAGAGATCTCTGTGGTGATGGGAAATGTTCTGTATCTGTGGTGACGGATACGCAAACCTATACATGTGATAAAAATGCACAGAACTAAATACACACATGGGTACACAAATGCACACACAAATACACCTATACACTGAGTACATGTAAAACTAATAAAATTTGAACAAGATCAATAGATTCTATCAATGTCAATTTCCTGTTTGTAATATTGTATTACAGTTTTCCAAGATGTAACCATTGAAGGAAAGTGGATAAAGGGTATATGGGATTATGCTACCATAAAGTATAATGTAAAACCCAAATTTCATAAAAGAAAATATTAATAAATTTAACTTAATAACAACAGTAAAAGGTCTGCATGAGGGAGATATTTAGCAAAATCAATGACAAATGACAACCTGAGAAAACATTTGTAATTCAATCAGAGATGATTAGCTAATTTTTCCAACTCATAAAGAGCTCTTAAAGAAAGACTAACAACTCAATAGAAAAATGAACAAAAGATGTGACTAATTGTTCATAGAAAAGTATAAGATGACCCTCAAATACCTGAAAAGATATGAACCTCAATTGTAATAATATAAATGAAAATTAAAACCACACTGTCATACCTTTTTTTAACCACTCAGATTAGCAATGATCAAAAAGTTTGATAACATCATGCTAGTGAACGCGTGGGGAAAGAGGCAGAGTTATCGTATGAAATATAATGGTATAACCTCTATGGAGGAGAGCAATTAGAAATCTCTCAAAATTACAGATGTGCATTCCCTTTGACTCAGCAATTCCACTTCCGGAAATTTATTCTACTTGTAAACTTGTCCACGTGCAAAATGATACTCAGGCTATTTATGGCAGCACTTGTTTGAAAAGCAAATTAATGGAAACAAGCTACATGCCCATCCAGTGGGGAGTAGTTAGAGAAATACCGGTACATTCATATGGTGGAATACAATTCAGCCATAAAAATGTATAAGGAAGTGCTTTATATACTGATATGAAATTATCTCCATGAATGGCAAGTGAAAAAGGAAGTTCAGAACAGTGCGTATGATATGTTGCCATTTCTATCACAATGGGAATATGTATATGCTTGTCACTGCTTATAAATGCTTAAAATTCCACAGTAAGAATATAGAAAAGTTGAATAGCATTGATTTGCTTCTACAAGGGGAATTTTTTCACTGGGGGACGAGGGTGGCAAGGAGATTTTTTTTGTATGTACATCATTTCACAACGTGGAGGTTAAGCCATGTGCATTCATTGTATATTCAAAAATAAATTAAACTATTTCTTAAAGAATACGGGCTTTGAAAACTATCCTTTCCTAAATATAAATGATTGCCAGAGTTTTCTGAGGCCCAGGAGGCCTCCACATCCCCTGCTCAGCTTTCGTAAGTGATTGGCACTGAAGCTGCACTGTCTGCACAGGAAAGAGAGAAGCTGGAGCCTTGGTGGACAGCAGGGAGTAGGGGTGAGTTGGTGGCATCAGGGAGAGCAGTGTTTGAAAGAGCAGACAGGTCTTTTCACCTAAAGCAATGCAATTAGGACACCTGGTGCCCAGTGATGTGGGCTCCCCTCACCAGACCTGCCCCCAAAACCGTGTCGGCAAAGGAAACAAAAAGGAGACATTTGAGTGCCCCTGCCTTGATTCTCCTCTCTTGTTACATTTTTAACACTGAAATTACTCCTACCTGAGATGATTTCATTGAGTATGTTTTTGGTTCGTCAACCTCAGCCGTTTCCCAGGTGAAATCTGAAACTGGCCCCCATACACAGAGGGCAGGGAGAGACCAAAGAAAGAGGCAGACCACCCCAGATTGGTAGGTTGCAGTGTCAATAAGCAAGGGAACTTGCATATGAGGCTTACCTTGGGTGGCCACAAGACAAGTAGATCTCTGTACCCACCCGCCAGAATCTTAAAAGTTTATACGGAGACCTTAATGGGATTCAGTCACGTATCCTGTTCAGATGGTCTCAACATCTTACTCTCTCAAGGCTGCATCCTTGAAAATGGCTCCCACTGTGGGAGTGGTGGGCAGAACCTACATTCCAAGGACAGTGGATGGGGTTAGGCCTCTGATTGCCCAGGTCCAGCTCTGAGGGTCAACAAGCAGTCATATCCTCTCCATGACCTGCTCCAACAGTGTTGAGACATCTGTTAATTTCTCCTCTACCAATGGGGTGTTTAAACAACCAGGGCCAGCTCCAAGAGGAGCACTTTTAAACTTCCAGGGCTGTTTTGTCCTTCCTGCAAGGCTAGCCCAACCCCTGTGGTGACTCTGTAGCTCTTCTGTGGCTGGTTGCAAGAAGCACTAGAGTCCAAACTCCCTCCCAGCCTCAGAGTCTAGACCATGGCGTCCAGACACGGCTAACTGCATTACTAAGGTGAGCAAGGGCAATTCCAAACTAACAGCTTACTGTTGTGCACTCTCCATCCTCTCTTAGATGTCTTCCCTTTGTACAAGTCTCTGAAGCTACCTCTGAAGCCCAGGAGAATTTGTCTCTAGTTGCTCCTTCTGGAACTGTCTTCAGAGAGCCTGCTAAGTTTTGTGCTCTGATCTGCAAGTGAAATTCCTAAGGATGCATTAGATCGAAGGTCACTGCACCCCCTTCCAACATTGACTGGAAAGCTAACTGGGTACACTCTTCTCTGCATCTCCCTCACCTGTGTAAATCTGTGGTTCTATTTCATTATCCTGTTTTATTCTTCGAGCAGCTATGCTGTTACTGTGGCAGAAACAAGAAGCTGCAATATTCATAGGTCTATTCACAGAAGACGTAATAAAATCTGACCCCGTAGGTCAGGGCGTTCATATCCCATGGAAAATAGTGTGTGCATGGGCATCAGGATTAAATACATATATAATACTAGGGTTTCAGTTCATCTGCCTAATATATTTGACAATGACTCAATTTATTGCAAACTAAGATTTAGAAAGTTCAGTTTACAGGTTGACAAATTAGCATTTGTCTGCACATATTTCACTATTTTGCATAATTAATTCCTCCCCATAGTACACAGGCATTTTCATCTACAACAAAACCAGCCTATTTCTTGTTCCCTTCCTGTTAGCATCATGTAAATGGTATTGATTCGGAAGATGCATATTCTTTTCCAAAGCATCCCCTGGAACATGACTGAGATTTTCATCCCAATCATTATCAGCTGTTTATTACCCAGCTTCCCAAATCTCATTCAGAAAAGAAAATTAGAAAAGGAAAAGTTGAGTCATAGGAAACAAAGACAGCTGATGAAATGGATTCTCCCAATTCAGATTAACTAGGTGTATTAGCTAGTGTTACAAGGAACAGAGAAGAAAGAAGCTAATTAAAACTGGCTTTAACAATAGAGAAAATATACTGATTCATTTGCCAAAAAAATCCACAGGTAGAGTAGCTCAAGAATGCCACCAAGGGTCTTTTTTTGTCTTTCAACAATGTTTTCTTCAGCGTTGTCTTCTCCTAAGGCTGGCTCTCCTCTTCATTCTAAGATGGTGTTCAGAAGTTTCAACAGCTACCAGCTGCAGCAAGAAAGAGCCGCCAGCTTTATTCCCAGCAAAAGTCCTAAGTATCACTCTGATTGGATTGGTTAAGGTCACATGCCCAACATTGAGCTAATCACTGTGGCCAGAGAGGACAAATGCCCTGATTGGTCATGTGCTGTCTCTCCAGAAGAGGGGTAAAGTGAGCTTGCCTAGAACAGCGTGCATCTCCAACCCGAACTGGGAGCTGTTAGGAAAAAAAGAAGTTTGGGTGGAGGGGAGGTGAGGGGCAGACAGACAGGAAAGCAACGAGAAAGTATTTACTGCAGTAGAGGAAAGTGAATCTGAACTAGAGAAAAGTCTCAATTATAGAAGACTGCCAATCTGAATTTTTAAAAAAATGTTCTATACTGCGGTTTTCTTTCTTTCACGTACCTGCAGTAACTTGAATTAGGCCAACAAGGTGTTGACAGGCACTCGCTTGAATGAACAGATACAGCTGATTGGCAATTAGCCTCTCAATTATACATAAGCACACTGACTTATTTTCTTTTTTGTAGTAAGTACTTGAGAAGAGTTTGCTCTTTGAAGGCAGGCACACTCAGCCATTTTTATGAAGTATTGTTCATTTCTGTAGGTTTGAAATCTTGAGGTCACTGGGGTAGGAGTGGCAATTAAGGCCTTGAATGGAACAGGAAAGAGGCACCACTGCTTACTGCCCTTCCTTCTGTCCTGGGAAACTGGACAAAGCAAGGAGTTTGGAAGACCTGGCTAAGAGAGTCCATAATGGAGCATGGGCAAGGACAACAGGTCTGGATTTCCACCTGGTAAGCATTTGAGATGTTATAGGATAGCAACCATCTTTAGTGGTGTAAACCTAATCTCACAATGTGTTTATATTATTGTTCGCATGGCAATTATTTCCCTGTTTGGAAATAGCAGGAAAGAGATCGTACTTAGCAGGAATGACTGAGTCTTTCTACTAGAGTGGAACTTGGATAACTGTACAATCACTGCCTAAAGCAGAAATGGCAAGGATGCATTCGATTCTCCTTCTCCTTCTCCTTGCCAGTGGCAGACATAACTAATCAATCAATGCTCACTTTTCTGCTAAGCCTAGAAATGACTTCACAATCGCTCTTGACTAAGTGCTCCAGGGAGCTTCTTCCGATTGATCAGACTTGGAAACAGAGATAAAATCTGCTTGACATAAAAAATTTTAGCCTGATTCTTTCCCATTTTCATTTTCTGTGATGTTTCTCTTAAGGACACAATCTATTTGGTAGCTCATTCATTCTCTATGCTGAACTGATGGATCTATGGATCCTCTTCTTCCTGAAGGAATCCTTCTCTGTTCATGGCTCTCAGGTGCCTCCTGTGACAGCATTTTCTCCCAGGATCATTTTTAAGCGTAACAAGCTGTCCCCAAGTCACTCCTTATTTCATTATCTGTAACCAGAAGTGATTGGTTAATTTGCCCTCCTTTTCGGTCATACTGTTTATTCCTATCTCTGGGGTTCTTGCCTCTGCACTCCATTTGGAATAAGAGGCAGCTGCACAATATCTCTTTTTTTTTATCCCCTCCTCATCTTAAATAAATACAGCCAGGTTTCTAGGTCATGAAGGTTTGTGTAATGTGTACTGATTATTTCTTAGTGTGAAGGCAATGCTCCACCTGCATCAAAATTTACTAGGGCGGGGCCCTTATTAGAAACGGTATTTCTGGGCCTGATGCTGAAGCCAATAACTCAGAATTTCTGGTGATCTGACTTTTTAGCTGAATCTCAAGGTGATTCTTATAAACACTAAAGTTTGAAAATAACTGCTACCGGAAACAGAGGATTGAGGAAAAATGATGGTGAGCCTACCCAGACAGAAGGAGTCTTAAAAGTTTTTGACAATGGTATCTCCTGAGCTCTATTGATTTTCAGGGGGAGCTATGTCTGATCCTTCTTAAGCCTTCCCTGACTCATATCTTGTGATTCTTCTCTGCTGAAAGTCAGACTAGAACATAGCCAGAATACGAGGCAGGCTGATGGAACCTTTGTATGGGACACCAGCCTGATTGTGCCCCTCAAACGTCACTGGGTAGGAGAAAGTGGAGAAAATTGTGGTTTACTGGAATGCTCTCAGGAAGTGACATGCACGTGAGTTAGAAGGAATATTCTGATGAGTTGCTTAGGGGGAAAACATTCAAGAAGCTTGTCCATATAATAATAGTAATAAAAATAACCACAATAATGATGATGATAACATGGCTTTCTAAGGAGATTGGGTGCGGTGAACTACAAGGCGTGGGTTTTGCTGCATGGAATGTTCAAAGTTTGGGCCAGAGCTGAATGTTCTGGAAGAGAGAACAGTCTAGGAAGCGGTGCCAGTGGCCTTCCACCACTGCTTCACCACCTCTGTGATTGGTTGTGTTTATAAATAAATGAACCAATAAACACTCAAATTATAACAGTTTTAAGAGGCACCGAATTTGTAACCTTCCTAGGAAATCTGTATATTTCACTGTGGCCTGTGAGAACGATCCAATTCTTTCATTTTTCCTTTTTATTCTTGAGAATTTTTCTCCCAGGACCCTATCCCTTTCTCTCAAAAGTCAGCTCCATAGACTTTAGAGACCACACGATTCATGCATTAAAAATAGAAACAGAAGCCAATTAAGGCCCTAAAATCTCAACTAAGAGTTATTTGCATCTCTGAAGAAACTTCTGACAAGCATGACAAGCAACCACAGCTAATAAGTCTTATCGCTTCACACAGAAACGTCATCTCAGGCTGGTCCCCAGTCCTTTCTCTCCCTCCTCACTGGTGTCTTTGAATCCTAACATACAACTCAGAGTGAACACTTGCCTACTATCTCTCTGCTTTGGAAGATTTATCTCATCTCCTCTGCTTACCTATTCAAGCAAAAAGTCAGTTAATTTTCTGATGTTCCCCCTCCCTTCAACACAAGTGTCTGCAGTATCAAATACAAACTCTTCAAAGTCCCAGAAATATTGAGGACCTGCCTCTAAAGGTTTCAGGCTGGCCATAAAATTCTGTATCATTTTTTTCCCCACTCTCTGATGCTTATTGTCCCTTATGCTGTTCCAGTGTGTATGTGAGACAAGGATGGCCTTTGGCAACGTGGGCAAATGTACCACTCTCTCTTGGGAATACGCATCTAAGTTCATTTTTCATGGATTTCCCCTAGGTAATTATTTTTATGGGATATTAGTAGATGGTACATTCTTTACTTGCCCCAAACTCCTAAAACTATCTAAAATACAAGATGAGCCCTCTTACCACTGAATTCTATTTAGGAATCTAATAGGTTTCTGGTCAAGATGGCAGCCTGAGCACATGTTGCTACTTCCATATTCTCCCAAGTTTGTTGAAATTACTTAGACACACACACACACATACACTCACACACCATAACAGAGCAAGAGATAAGAAATAGATACCATTAATAACTCTTAAATTTTGAGGAGTATCTGGAGGATACAGTACAGTTTTTATCTGACTAACCAAGAAAAAGTAGAAGAAACTTCAGTCCAAGGCACCAGAGTTAAGCATCAGTCCTCTCAGAGGAGCCCAGAGGAGATCTGAGTCAGAGTCCCCAAATGCTAGAATGAGCATAGAGGTCATCTTCGGGGTTTTTATTGGAGAACTGCATTTTGAAGACTCTGTTAGTGAGTCCTTTTCCCTTAAACAGAGTTGCTGGCAGCCACACCCTTTATCCTCAGGCCAAAGTTTAAGAACTGCTTTTAAGAGAAAATAGCTGATCTGTTGCTACCAGAAATGGGTGATCTATCATTGTTGCTTTGTAACAAACCACTCTAAAACTTAAAGGTTAAAAATAATCCCATATTATCTCCTCTCATCTTTCTGTGGGTTGACTGGGCAGCTTGATGGTTTCTCTCTCTCTCTCTCTATCTCTCTCGTGTAGGTGCAGGAGGATGAGAGATGGGGCTGGTGGAGTCTACTGGAGGTTTCTCATTCACGTGTCTGGTGCCTGGGTGCAAGCCATCCAAGTGGCTCGGATATCTGGGTTCAGTCAGGCAACTATCTCTCCATACAGCCTCTCCATATGGCAAGCTTCAGCTTCCTCACTGCATGATGGTCTCAGGAAAGTTGGACCTTTTACATGCCACGGCTGAGTTTCCCCAGAGCAACTGTTCTAGGAGACAGGAAGTGAGAGCTGGCCCAGCCCCAGAACTGACAGTGTTACTTCAGCTATAGGTCAAAGTAATCATAGATCCCCACAGACTCAAGGAAAGAGGGTTCAAACTCTACCTTGCAATGACAGATGTAAACAAATGGTTTGCATTCATCTTTAGTCTACCCTAGGAGAGCTCCTGATGAGGATGTTGGGGACTGCAAGAGAACAGAGCAGAACTAAATCACTCAAAGGCTCCAGTCTCAGAGGGATTTGCAGTGGCAAGTATGGGCGTCCCTAGCCTGTTTCCTTGTTCTTGGTCCCCAAACATTACAAGGGAATCTGCCTATAATTATGTTTGCTGACTGAAAGCTCACATTTGGTCTGTCTATTTAAGAAAAAGCCTGTTATGAAAGAGACATACACAACTCCTGAGGAAATGCACACCAATTATCTGCACATATCAAAGTAGCTCTTCATTAAAAAAAAGAAAGAAAAGAAAAAAAACCCTTGCAAACAAAAAATGCAAGGCGTTAAAAAAAAACAGCATCATGAAAGAGACAGAAAAGGATCAGTATACACAAAATAAATAATCCCAGAGGGGGAAAAAAAGAGATAATTTAG
The DNA here is from genome assembly GCF_041296265.1 of Equus caballus. NCBI lineage: Eukaryota > Metazoa > Chordata > Mammalia > Perissodactyla > Equidae > Equus > Equus caballus. The sequence continues at coordinate 53,844,527 of NC_091694.1, read as the reverse complement.
GGAAAAGATGAGAACTGTTTAAAATATTCTGATTTCTGCCTACAGGTTTGAGAAGTTACTATAACTACAAATCAGAAGCTGTCTGCTTTGAAAGAGTTTCAATCAGGGAATAAGAAATAACTTTTCAAAATTAAGACATTACTGCAAGAGTAAAGATTTCACTAGATAGGTTGAATAATAAGCAGGCAGAGCTGATCAAGTTTTTGATGTGGAAAATAAAGTCAAGGAAATCTCTCGGAATTAAGAGCAAAAGGATAAATGAAATGTAAGAAGAAAATTAACAGACACAATGACAAATCTAGGAGACCTGACAGCAATCTCACTGCCTTTCTAGAAGAAGAGAACAGAAGCATAAGAAGGTAAAAAATAATTATATGCATTAAAGATAAAAATAAAATTCCCTAAGGGGCTGGCCCAGTGACGTAGTGGTTAAGTTTGCGCGCTCGGCTTCGGCAGCCTGGGGTTCACTGGTTTGGATCTTGGGCGCGGACATAGGCACTGCTTATCAAGCCATGCTGTGGCAAGTGTCCCACATATGAAATAGAGGAAGATGGGCACAGATGTTAGCTCAGGGCCAATCTTCCTCAGCAAAAAGAGGATTGGCAGCGGATGTTAGCTCTGGCTAATCTTCCTCACCAAATTAATTAGTTAATTAATTATAATAAAATTCCCTGAGCTGACAAGAGACATAACTCTTATGACCACGCATCTACTGAGTAGAGTAGAGGGAAGGATAAATAAGAAAATAACCCAATATAGACACATCCTGCTGAAATGTCCTAACTCAAAGGAAAGAGTGAATGTTCTTAAAGCTTCTAGGGATAAAAAGAAGGTCACCCACAAAAAAGCATACTGAAATCCACTTCAGGTCAACAACACTGGATTTTAAGTAGAGGAGCAATATAGTCAAATTTCTAAGATGAAACTTTCGAATCTAGGCTTCTATACCCAGCTATGCTATGAAGAAAATTCAGGGACATAAAAACAAAAAAGATGTTTATGGACACACAGGATCCAGCAAGTGTATCACCTGTATTTCTTATATGTAAAGAGAATTTACCAAAGGGTTCCCACAAAATGAAGAGAAACTGCAAGAGGAAGCCTGGCACGAAACACGCACAAAGAGTCGAGTCGAGGCAGCTGAGTGTAATTCAGAAGTGGAGGAAGCAAGAAAGACATTAAAAGAGAATACTTTGGACTGAAGTGCTTGGAAATTACAAAGAAAAGATGGATAAATGTGATTATCCAAACTTTTAAAATTTCACAACAACAAAAATAAGGTTGAAATATAAGTAGCAAACCAGAAAAAATATTTGTATCACGTATGACAAAGGACAAATATTCTTAGTATAAAAGGCTGCTCCTCCCTAGAAATTCCACCTGAGCAGGATTCCATTCACACCCAGGGCTCCTGTGAGTGTGTGAGTCGGGAAGGAGTGTTAGGAAGTATTGACTTTCAAAGGAGGCCATGTGGCAGTGAAGGGACTACATGTAGAGGGCAGGGGACATTTTTTTCTTTTAATTGAAGGTCTTGCTTTTGAAAAATTTTTTGTTTAAAGACATTTTTTTGTGTGAGAAGATTGGTTCTGAGCTAACATCTGCTGCCAATCTTCCTTTTTTTTTTTTTTTTTGCTTGAGGAAGATGGTCCCTGAGCTAACATCTGTGCCAGTCTTCCTCTATTTTGTATGTGGGATGCCTGCCACAGCATGGCTTGATGAGCAGTGCATAGGTCCACACCTGGGTTCTGATCCCATGACCTCCAGACCACTGAAGCAGAGCACGCTAACTTAACCACTTCACCACTGGGCTGGCCCCAGCAGGGGACATTTTTTAACAGCTGCCACACGTGAGACTTTGAGGAAAGAGAAGTTAGATGAAGGAGAACTTTTAGGAAGTTTGATTCTGCTGCATATGTGTGGATGTGTTTAATAATTATCACATTTATTCGTCATTATGACCTCCTGAAAAGCAATTTGCTTAGCAGTCAGAACTTGGTGAGTCCTAAATCAATCAGCTTTATTTTTCCTATCTGTGCTTTCATCCACACTCTATTGAACCTGCTTCCCATCCCCTCAGCCACAACTTGGGCAAACTGTATACCTTTCTGGTTTCTCTAGTTATTAAAGTCCGGTCTGGTTTAAGGTTTTCATCAAATATCCCATTTTGGGGATAAAAAATTGTATTTTTATACAATTTCATGTCTCCGTGTAATCTGCTCTGGAGCCTTGTAGGGAAGCAGAGGGCGGGGTCTAGTTTCAGACCCCTCCCTGGCAGTGCAGGGTGGGGCCATGGTCTGCTTCTGGGTTATCTTCTTCACACCACATTTCCAGGCTCTGTTCCTCCAGGAGAGCAGGGAAGAATTAGAGGGACATCAGAGATGGCCCTGCCTGGCAGCTTCCCGAAGCATCCTGGTCTCACTGAGTTCATCTCCTTCCATCTGTTTCCATGGGTCTCCAGAAATGTGGTGGCTCCTGTGTAGATGTGTGTGAGGTTTTCCTGGGATAATCTGCAACGTCATTGTAGCCTATTTTGTCACTGATATCCTCCTCATCTCCCTTTGGAGCTGCCAGTGGTCCATACCCTTGACTTTGCTCCTGATGGATATCACCGTGCTTGCCTGACCGAGCCCTGGGCACGTCCTCAGCACCTGCCCACTCTTCTAACTTGGGCAACCCTCTGTGTGATGCTGTGGGATGACTAAGTGCCTCTTCTCACTCTTAGAGGGTCTGGGAGGCCAGGGGTGCAGCCCCTCCATCCTCTGTCAGGCACACTCTACCACAGCCCCCACTGCTCACCTGCCGAGGGCTTCTTCTGCAAGCTTCCTATCTTAGAAATCTCCAGGGAAGGGAGTGTCTGTCACTCTGCTCATATCACTTTCAGGAGCATGGTCAGATTCCCCAGGAATTGTCACGTGTGCCCTGTTCCGAGAGTGGGATCCGACATCTCCTGGCAGAGACTGGCAATTTCTTCTAGTGATGCCCTTAGAACCCTCTTCCCCACCTCTCACTTGTCTTTTTTTTTGAGGGGGGAGGGAATAAGGTCCCTGCCCCAATGAGAAGGAGAAGGAATGGCTCCCACAGACACTGTACCTTGAACTTCTAATGATCTTCCTGCTCATCCCTTCTTGCTACACTTCATGCTCACACACCTCAGGACAGTAGAGAGCTTCCATCTTTGCCTGATGAATCTCCAAACCTGGGGACCTCACCCAGCTCCTAGGCTGTGCCCCCATCTGCTAGTCCCACCTTACAGCCCACCCCCCAGCTTTGCCAGAGATTTCTAAAGCAGGCTGTGGTGCTGCGGAAGAGAAAAGCCACACCCCCTCTGAAATGTCAGAATACTTTCTTGACTATGGCCATTCATATACTGAAAATGGTTCCATTCAGATTTTTTTTCCGCCTCTCTTTACATTTGAAAAGACAAGAGCATTAATTAACATATGACTTGATGTAAAAACATAAATAGAAATCATAACAAAAGTCTAACCTTTAAAGGGTTCGAATTTAAAATCTCTGAGAAAGCAAGTGATTATTTTATTGATGTGGTTTCTCCACCAACTCTCAAAGCCTGCAGGTGTTAAATTAGCTGCACAAGAATTTCTCTCTGCTTCCGAGTCTGCGGTAGAAACACGCTAATGAGAATTAGAGGAAATTAATGGGAGAGGGTCCAGGAGGCCACGAGAGAAGTTCAGCACAGCTTCCTGTTGGTAAATTTTCAGAAAAGCTGCTTTAATTTACCACAACCCAGGAGCTGATAAGTAAAAACAATAAACGTGCAAAATTACCACCTTATCATTCCTTTCTTCTAATACACAAGTCTAAAAAATGCTAAAGGGAATGTCAGCGTCCAAACAGCCACTGCCAAAAAAGCCACCCCAAAACAACAACCAAAAAGCAGGAGGAGGAGTGAGGCATTCCCCACACCTGCGTCCACGAAACTGAACAAGAGCAAGACTGACGCTAATACTGACGGTGCCACGAGTCTATAAACTCTGACTCCAGCGTGAAAGATGGGACTAGTGCTAGATCTTTGGCAAACAAAAGGTTCATAGTTTATCTGGTCCAAAGAACTCATTTTACAGATAAAGAAACTGAGGTCCAGAGAGATTAGGATGGTACCAAGATGGCTCCTAAGGTCTGTGACAGTGTTGGGATTTGAAATCACACCTAGAAGCCAAGTCTGCTAAGCCATATTTGATGGTGACACAGACATTGACAGGGATGTTAATAATGACAGTGATGTCAGTGGCCAAGAGGGCGGTGACTGTGTTAAGGCTGACCTGAAGGCCAGCACGCATGCTATTACCAGTATTCTATTAAATTCCATCTGGCGAATATTTATTGAACACCTACTGTACTGAGCACTGTTATGACCTCAAAGAATTCATGGTTTAGCAAAGGAAGCGAATGCCCAGTATTCAAAGAAATACATATAAGCCAAGATGATAAATGCTGGGCCAAGTGCTCTGGAAACAAAGATAAAGGAGCAATTAATCCTACCTCAGGCACAGGAGGGTGCGGTGGCTTTCTGAAAAGAGTGGAGAAGAGTAGCTATTTTTTTTAGTGGGGATGAGTACCAAACAGGCTCCTGAAAGATAAGGCGTCTGTCAAGAAAAAAGCGGGAAGAGTGAGAAAGCGTGAATGAAAGTAGAGTCTGGAAAGCGCACAGGGAGTCTGGGGAATGGGAGGGGAGTCCAATTTACAGAAAGGCTGGAAATGTCAGCTGGAGCTAAACTGGATTTATATAACCTTCTGCTCCAGGCTAGAGATTTTGTTCTTTATCTTGCAAATGATGGAGAGACAATGGAGGACTTTTTTAGAATGAGTGAGAGTGGATCAGATTTCTGCTTTAGAAAATGATTCTGTTGGTATTCCAGAGGATGGATGGCAGAGTACAGGGTCTAAAGGCAGGAAGATCAATGAACCAGCAACTGAAATAGTGTAAGCGAGAAAGAAATGGCCCAGCAAAGCCATGCAGGTGGGGACGGAGAGGAGGCCCGGGTTGTGAGCAATGTGTCTGCGGTAGAATTGACAGGACTCGTGATGGTGGCATATGACAGCTGGGCAGCTTGGACTTCTGGTGAGAGCATTATTGATGCCGATGTTTAAAGGACTGTTCACAATGATGATGAAGCTAACACTGAGCTCCCCCTTCCTCTCTGCTTTCCGGCATTGACTGCTGCCTTGTTCTTGAACATCAAGCTTGTTTCCACTTCTGCTTTTCTCTCAGCCTGGAATGCCCAGCTCCAGATTATTGTACAGCAGGATCCTCACGCTTTAAGCTTCGTTAAGGGTTGAATTATGTCCTCCCAAATTCGTCTGTTGAATACCTGACCCCTCAGTGCCTCAGAACGGCCCCTTATGTGGAAATAGTCATGGCAGATGTAATTAGTTAAATTAGGATGAGGTCACACTGGAGTAGGGTGCGTCCATGATCCCATATGACTGGTGTCCTTCGGAAAAGGGAAATGGGAGATAGACACACAGGGAGAACTCCCTGTGAAGATGAAGACAGAGACGGCAGTGATGCCTCTTTAAGCCAATGAATGGCAAAGATAGCCAGCAAGCCACCAGAGCGAGGAGAGAAGCCTGGAACAGATTCTCCCTTGCAGCCCTCAGAAGGAAACAACACTGCCAACATCTTGATCTTGGACTTCTGACTTCCAGAACTGTGGGACAGTAGATTTCTGTTATTTAACCCCCCAGTCTGTGGTACTTTGTTATGACAGCCCCGGGAAACTAGTATAAGAACTCAGACAAATATACAAGGCCTTCGCTGACCACACAACCTAAAATAGTGCCTCCGTGTCGCATCACCTTGATTCATTGCCTTCACGACATTTAACATTCCTTATGTTATCTTGCTAATGTGTTTGTTTAGTTGTTGTATCTATCCCTGAAGCCACATCCTGCCCTGCCACCTTTAGAATGCACGCTCCATGACGCTGGGGGATTTTTCTGGGTCTTTGATGTATCTCCAGATTTTAGAACAATCTGGCAATAGCAGGCAATCAATAAATATTTTATTGAATGAATGGATAAATAAACTATTGTCAATCTTGACATTAAAGCTAACTCAAATACCAATAACAACTCAAGGGGCCAGCCCTGTGGCCAAGCGGTTAAGTTTGCAAACTCTGCTTCCGTGGCCCAGGGTTTCATCGGTTCGGCTCCTGGGGGTGCACCTAGCACTGCTCGTCAAGCCATGCTGAGGTGGCGTCCCACATAGCAGAACAAGAGGGACCTACAACTAGAATATACAAGTATGTGCTGCGGGGCTTTGGGGAGAAGAACAAAAAGGAAAAAAAGAGGAAGATTGGCAACAGATGTTAGCTCAGGGCCAATCTTTTTAAAGAAAAAAAAGAAGGATGTAGTCTTTAAAAAGAAAAAGAAAAACAACTCCAGTGTTATCATCTGTCCTCATTGGATAGTGTTGAATTTGGAAGGCTCATCTTCTAGAGCAGAATCATTTTAATCACTCTTCACTCAAACGTCTGGGCTGGGACCACTTGGGAAGTGAGACTGTCCACCAGAAAACCTACAAGGGCCTCCCCAGGTGGCTTGGCTTCCACACAGCAAGACACCCTCAGCAGAGCTGGACATATACGGTGACTCAGAACTCTAAGTGTGAGGACTCCGAGGACAAGGTGGAAACTGCATCACCTTTTATGACCCAGCCTCGGAAGTCACTCTGTGTCACTTCCACCATAGTTGATTCATCAAAGCAGCCATAAGCCCACCCAGATTCAAGGAGGGAGGGGGACACAGAGCCCCACCTCTTGACGGTGTGGAGGCAACATTGTATTGCAGAAGAGGATGTGGGCTGGGAGGTGTTTTGTTGGAGCAATCTTCGGAAAATGGAGTTTGCCACAGATTCGTATTCAAAACCTGAATCTTGGGTCTTGTTCCACAAGATTCTGATTCCTGGGTCTCAGTCCAAGACTGGAAACCTTTTGGGAGTCTTGGGAATGCACTTTTCTTTTTTTTTTTGAGGAAGATTAGCCCTGAGCTAACTACTGCCAGTCCTCCTCTTTTTGCTGAGGAAGACTGGCCCTGAGCTAAGATCTGTGCCCATCTTCCTCTACTTTATATGTGGAATGCCTACCACAGCATGCCGTGCCAACCGGTGCCATGTCCACACCCGGGATCTGAACCGGCGAACCCCGGGCTGCTGAGGAGCAGAGCGTGTGCACTTAACGGCTGCACCACTGGACTGGCCCCGGAAATGCACATTTTTAACAAACATTTCAGGTGTTTCTGACGCTGAGGTCCACAGCCCCACTGTCTAAGAACTCTTCTTCCGGCCTGTTTACTGTCTCCCAGCAGCTGCCACCTTGCAATCTAAATGCACAAGCCAGTCTGCTGTCGCTCTCTCCCCAAGAAGGAAAAACGTAGAGATGCAATAAGCCAAAATGCCAGGGCTCCTAAACCTATAAAAGCAAGCTATTAATAGAACTATAGAGAGAGATAAAAAATTACCATATTTACATATCAATTTTTAAATAGCCTTAGAGAAATATTGCAGAATGAAAAAACCTAAACCAAGTTTTATGCCCTTAGTGGTGCAAATGTTGTCAATTTCTGCCTAATGAAATTGCTAGTATTCTCCTAGTCCTAAATTATGAATTTACTGTAAGTCGCTTCCCAATATCATAGACTTTGTGGGGTGTTCGTGTGCTTTCTGTGATTGCTGAGGATGCTTTAAAAACCCCTCCAGTTGGCATCTTTTTAGAGGTGGCGACCCTGCCTCTCACCTTAGCTTTTGGGTTAATGCTGATTCTTCCTGCTCATTGTTCTCTGGTTCATATCCATGCCGTCCTGTAGACAATGTCAAAGCACCACAAACGATCATGCCCTCATCCATTACAGTTCCTAAGATTATCTTAGTCTGAGTTTAGGTTTTTCTTGCAACAGGTTACAAACCAATCCCGAAGCACTTAGTGGCCTTTGTGAGAAGTTACAATGGCTTGCATCACTTAAAAATTTTTAAAAAGCTGTTAACTCCCTGAAAAGATTTGAACCTGATTTCTTTCCAGAAATTGTCTTTGAATTGATTATGTGTTCCCCGGCCCACCACCGCCATTCTCAATCCTATAAACGTTATCTGAATGTGACAGAGGAGCCCTTCAGTGAAGATCTATTCTGGACCCATAACGGCTGGCTCGGGGCAGGGTGCTCTAGGCTGTGCGTAATCAATTCCTGAAACTGGTTGTTAGGGGCTCAGAGCTAGACCCAAATTGCTCTGCAGATCAGACCTAGGAATGGAAAGGAGCCAGGTGAATTCTGAGACAAGCAAAGGAAGTGAGGGGGATACAGGATCGGAGACCAATGCACATCCCAGGGGCCAAGCCAGCCAGGAGCTGAGCTAATTAATGGCTGTTAGAAGAGCTAAAGCAAAGCCAGGTGAAAGTGATAACAGAACAAGGTAGCCGGGAAAGTACCAGTGGTTCTCCTATGGGTAAGAAGGCTTTGGCTCATGGCCACCAGTCTTAAGGAAGTAGTTGGGAGTCCTTGATGATGCAGAGTGACTGGGATGCTGATGCTGGTGGTGCATGCTCAGAGCACACCGGTGTGGATGCTCGGGACCCCGTCTCTGCAGGACAACCTCGGCCAGGTGTTCATTGGGCTGCCTGGGCAACTCAATGCCAGTGGGCCAGACTCACAGCCCAAGTGCTTCCCTCATCTCCTCTTTGGTCCCCCAGAGTTATGAACTCACAAGGGAGGGATCCTCATGGGTTTTGGAGAGTGGGGTGTCGGAGGGAGAGCATTCCTGAATCATCTGCAGGATGCTGCCCTTTAAGAAGTTAATTAGGACTTCAGTTGTTTATGATAATGATTGTAATCATGATTACTGTAGAGATTACTTATAGCTCTGCGAGGAATATTTTCTGCAAATCTGTGTTGTTTTCCTCTTTATTGTGGCAGCCTTCCTCATCTTTCCTCCCCCTCCTTTTCTAAGAAGCCTCATCCACCTGCTTTCCACCTTCTTCCCTTCTCCCATCTCCTCCTTTTCTTCATCCTTTCCCGTTTTGAATAACTGAATCATAGGACGTTAGAGACGGAAGCTGAATCAAGACCACCTCATCTAACCCCAGCCCTTTACACCTGCATAAACTGCATCCAGTGAGAGGAAGTGACTGTTATGGTCACGCAGATGGCTCATGACAGATCGAAGCAGAATACCCAGGGCTCCTAGGGCCATCTGATGTTCTATTTGTTGCTCTCCACAGCCGCATCTTCCTGGTTTTCTTTTTTCTCCTTGCCTGCCTTCCTCCCTCCTCTTTCTGACTCTAGGAAAGACGGGTGGGTTCCTGAGGGCTCCCAGAACAAGAAAAGCTATGTGTTTGTGGTGTGAAGAGCTTGCAAGTGGCAAGAACTACTGGCCAGAAACAGCCATCTGAAGCCCCTAAGGATTCACTGCCCAAACTTGTCCCAACAGAAACCCACACCTCCCTTCCCATCCAGCACAGAGCACTGGAGGGGTCATTCTGACTTGCGAAGTGTAAATTGGTTGTTTGGTGGTGGTTCACACCAGGAGCCACTGAATCCCAACCGACAGTTACTGACATTATTGCAAATAGCAACTTTTCTGCTGCAAATGAAGCTGCAAATGAAATGTTGGTTTCCAGCAGGGCGCCTCCAACTGCGTGTGAATTGTTTGCAGGCATGCACACTGCAATGCTGGCCCTTTTCTAGTCGTTTATTTTTCTTGTCTTTGCTTAGGTCATGCTTGATGCTGGGGAGCCTCATGGAACTCACTCCTACGGACCAAGGTCACAGCAATCCCAGCCTCTGCTGTTCCTTGACTGTGTGGTACATCTACTATGATGACAGAATCCTAAAATGCTTGAATTAAAAGGAACCTCAGCCATCACCCCATGCTCTACTCTTTTATTTCACAGATGATGAAATTGACACCTAGATAAATTAGGGTCTGACATTTAGTGAGAAAGTTAGGAAGCAACCTAACTTAGGAAGCAGGGGGAGGGTGGAAATCAGGGACTAATATTTATTGAACTCCTACTATGTGCCAGGCGTGAAACTTGCAATCTCATTGAATTTTCAAGTGAGGACTTTTAAAAAGGAAGGGCACTGAGACTCTACATGGATGAAGGACATGAGCGATGTCACACGGTGCAAAGAGGAGGAGTCAGTGGCAGGAAGCCTTGCCTGGTCTCCCTCCAAAGGCCAGCTGGTTCTTTGTTCCAGACCCTGGTGTAGTCTTGAAAGTGCATTCCTGCAGAGCCACAAGCACTTAGAAGTGGAGGAGAAAGGAATTCCTCCCCCAGGTGTGGCCTGAACTCCATACCCCCAGCCCTGCCCAGCAACTGCGTCTGCTTTCTTGCTCTGAATTTTCCTCCACATACACAGCCCACTAAGGTGTATTCCCTGCAAGCAATATATAGACTGTAAGAGAGTGCTTCTGGAGATTCCTTGTATCTGTGCCCACTACTTCAGTGGTGCAGTGCAACTCAGGCTCACAATTGTAAATGCCTATTTGTCACTTCACAGAAAGCTGTGTTGCTAAAGGAGATGAGAGAGTCACTTGGGTTTAACAAATAGGAAATTAGTCTGGAACCATCAGTGTGGATGGAGTCTATCTCAAAGACCTTTTCAGAGACATGAGGATTACAATGTAGGTATTTTCATTTCTACCTCCACCTTTCCAGCAAATGAGACTCCTGGGTCATAAAAAACGCCTATTTTTAGGCCTCTTGACTCTTTGCATTTATGGTTCAGTATTAATTTTGCTTATTCTAGTCATAATCACTTTTTAGCTTTCTATGTGTCTAGATGTATCTAGTACTTGAACAATTTGTCAGAATCAACCCAGCAATACTTGTTTATGTGATTATTTTAATAGTCTCTGGCTCCCCCATCAAAATGTAAGCTGAGATGATGTCAAATTTTTTCACCATTATACTCCAAGCCCTTACTACAGTGCCTGGTATATAGTAGATGTTCCGTAAACAGTTGTTGAATAAATGAACAAATGGATGAGTGAATGAATGAAATAATAATTTATTTTTCATCTGCCAAAATAGGGAGATGAGAAAACTTTGTCTTGTAATTGTTTTAGAATGATAAATTAAATGCTTGGAATAAAGTGCTCTCATTCAGCCATTTGGTCTTTAATTCATACTCATATGTTTTAAAGTTATATACTAGGCTTTGTGGTTTACTGGGAGAAGCACTGGAGATCAGATTCCAACCCAGCACCACTATTTTGGGTGCCTTGTAACAGGCTGCTTTTCCTCTCAGACCCACAGTTTCTCTCCTTGTAAATCAAGGGTGTTGGAGTCAATGAGCTGCTTATTTCCTTCTAATCTAATGCTCTTTGAATTTTATGAGAAACTATGAGCCATATCAGGTCAAGAGAATATCTGTATGCTACAGCTTCCTCAGACGCATCAGTACATACACTTTGCTTCTAGGCTTCTAGGCTGTGCTGCCAGTCCTGTGAAAAGCAAGAAGGACTCAGGGCCTTGCTGATAACTGAGCATCTTGCTAGCGACTTTCTGTTACTGGATGTGTTCCTTTCCTTAATCCTCATCCATTGCCATGGAGGGCAGGAGATATTCACACCCCACTTCATGTTTGCCACGCACAGCTGGTCCTGGCTTACCCACCCCTCAGACACTTCCTTTCCTAGGGAGCCTGGCGGAGCTGGTGTGTTGCAACTCGCTTGCCCCGCTGATCCCTTACCTTATCTGCACAGGTTGAGGAAGGCCCAAATGAGTGAGAACTGAAATTGCTCAAAAGTTGGAACACTGCTTCTCAAAGTGTCTCCCCAGAAAAATTTTTCCAGTAAGAAACTCCAGCAAAATGTTTACCACCATCAACAAGGTCTGGGAAATGCTGCCTAATAGAGCCACTTCCTAGAAATTCACAATGCACTCCGCATATTTTAGTGTCTGAGTATCGACACAATAAACAAACCTCTGAAACTTTATTTAATCCTGTTTCCTTAATATATTTGACCACAGAACCCTCTTTTTTCCTCATCACCCTTATTCACAGACCACAAAATTCTTCCTTGTCACACTTGTGTGGGAGACCTTGAGATCCTGAAGGAAGAGAAATGGCCAATGCCAGCCCAGGGCTAATTTGTACAGAAGATAAAGTTTCCTTAAAAGGCACTGCTATGTCACTTTCCAGACCCCTTCCATCTCCTGGGGTCCGGAGCCCTCCTGTTGTTCACTTTCAGCATCAGACCACCGATTCTGCTCCCCACCAGCTCATTTCATCCAAATGAGGGTTGGACTAGGAGCTGTACTCATTCACTTATGCTGTAGCCATGGGTCTAACAGGGGATTTAATCATCACTCAGGTGGGCAGAAGGCCACATCAAGGCATCAAGGGAAATTTAAGTACCTGTTTGCGAAAAATACTGCTGAAGAAGAGAAAGGTAATATGAAGTCGAAGACAAATAAGAGTCTATATCTGAAAATGACATATTTCAGAATCAAGGACAAATTGTTAGGAAATGATCTGACATTTTCTGCAGAGTATGTGAAGTCATTATTTCTCTGACACATAATAAAAATTTCCTTTTTGTTTTTTTTTTTAAAGTTTGGCACCTGAGCTAACAACTATTGCTAATCTTTTTTTTTTTTTCTGTTTTTTTCTCACTAAATCCCCCCAGTACGTAAGTTGTATATTTCAGTTGTGGGTCCTTCTAGTTGTGGCATGTGGGATGTCCCCTCAGTGTGGCCTGACAAGCGGTGCCATGTCTGCGCCCAGGATCTGAACCAGCAAAACCCCAGGCCACCAAAGAGGAGCACGGGAACTTAAACACTTGGCCATGGGGCCGACCCCCTAAAAATTTCCTTAAAGAGAGGATGACCTAAATGAAAAGACAGTAGGATAAGATGGAAAAGGAGGTGGAAGAATATAACAGTGAAGCTAATATTTTAACAGGAGTTGAAAAAAAATAGAACTGATTCTGCAGGAAAAAAAAAATCATATAAGTGGCATAGAGAACAAATTGGAGAAGTTCCCCAAGAATATAGAAGAAAATGAGGGGAAATTCAAATTAGCAAAATAATAGATAATGAGAGCAGAGAATGAAAAATCAGCATAGAGATGATTATTATTTTTGAAGTAGAAAAATAGGACAGTTTAACCAGAAGCAATAATCAAAGACACAGTAGAAGAAAATCTTCCTGAGATGAAGAAAGACTTGTGTCTACATAGCGAAAGATTCACTGCACAGTAAAAATGTATATGCTTTATTTTTTAAAACCTAGAAAAAAGAATTAATCAAAATAATGGTAATATATAGTCTGACTTCTTAGATATAACCACTGTTAACATTTTGGTGTATCCTTGTTGCTTTTGCTCTTTTCATAGTTTATATGGCTATATTAGTATTTTGAAAATAATTTTTGAAAATTCTACTCAGTGAAAGGGATAAAAATAAAGATGTTTATTTTGGCCTGGGCCACTAAAACAGGATCAGGATTTTCTTGGGGACCAGCATGGCTGTCGTGGTGGCAGTGGGGATTATGGTGATAGACATTTGAGAGGTGGGGGGCCTTGGGGCTGGGCCCTTGGCCAGCTACCCCTCCTCACTTTAGTTGTTTCCTTCCCAAGGTAAACTTAAAAATTTTGGATTTTGTTTTAGAAAGTACTGACCTGCAACCATTGATCAGTTTTGTTTGTAAAAGAGAAGAAAAACACAATGTAGTTAGTTACTTGACCAGTTGTGGGATTGAATTGTTTGTAGGCAGCTGTTGGATGTCAGTATCCAGATGGTGGTTTCCTTGGGTATCTTTAGGAAAAGCACCAGTAACTCTGTGTTTGGAGAGTTCAGGAATCTACTTGTCTTCAGGTGGGAGGCACGACAGAATGAACTCCAAAGACCCGTTTCTGTTCTGTTAGTTTGTGTTTCTATGGTGCCACTGGATCCACTTCTAGCCATTCACTCTAGTGTTTCATCACCATAATTAACATTGCTGTGTGGAAATAGCAAGTGTGTAGGAAACCAGGAGAGAGAGAACTTAGGCCCTAATGAGCACATCAATTACAATAAGGATAAACTTACTGTCATTCCCACAACTGATCTTCACATTACTTAGCTGTTGATTGCAAACGAGCAGAAGGAAGGAAAAATCTCCTATAATCCTACCACCCATTAAATTACTACTAACTTTTCGGTGTATGTCCTTTGAAGCTTTATGCTGCACATATTTTAAGCAGGGATTTTGATCATATCCTATAGTTTAAATTGTATATATTTATTACTTAAAATTCCACCTATTTTTCTGATATGGAAAAGAATAGATGTTCATTGTAGACAATTTTGGAAAGTATAAAAAATATAATGAAGAAAATTTTAAAACGATCCAGCTGCCCATTACTTAAACATAACATTGTTAGCATTTGGTGTATATTCTTTAAGTGTTAAAAATCTTTATTGTCTTTCTTGATTGTAGCAGTTTTATAAACACATGGTAAAAATTCAAACAATATAAAAATATATTAAGTAGAAGGTGAAGTCCTTTGTCGTCACACCCTTCTCAAAATGACCACTGATGAGGGTTTTCTGTACGTTTTTCCAGAATTTTTTCTAAGCACAGACATAAGTGTATGTTTATTTCTTTACTCATTTTTCTACAAATTTGGATTATAGTATACACTCTCTTTTTCCATATTCTTTTTGCATTTAGCAATATGATATGGTAACATTATTATTTATTTTAAAAAGTTTCCAATTGATTCATATTTAGGTTTCTTCCCATTTTCTGTTAGAAACAGACCTGTAAGGGATGCCCTTTTACCTGTGTCTTTCGCAGTTGCATAATCATCTCTGTAGGAACCATAGGGTCAAAAGTCTCACAATTTTAAAATGTTGATAAAATGTAAGTTTTTTTGTTTTTTGTTTTTTTTTAGGAACATTAGCCCTGAGCTAACATCTGCTGCCAATCCTCCTCTTTTCGCTGAGGAAGACTGGCCCTGAGCTAACATCTGTGCCCATCTTCCTCTACCTTATATGTGGGACACCTGCTACAACATGGCTTGACAAGTGGTGCCATGTCCCCATCCAGGATCCAAACTGGCGAACCCCAGGCCACCAAAGTGCAATGTGCATACTTAACCGCTGCGCCACTGGGCGGCCCCAAAATCTAAGTTTTAAATCTTAAAACATATTGCTTTCAAAGGGGGTATTCCAGTCCCACTCTTGCCAACAATGTATGAGATTACCTGTTTGCACAAAATTGGGTATTTTTAATATTTTTTAATATTTGAAAGTCTGATAACTGAAGAATCTCAGTATTCTTTTAATTTGCATTTATTCGTGTCTCGTGAAGCTGTGTATCCTTTTATGTTTATGGTCACTGTCACTTATTCTGTAATTATTGCTGTTCTTACTCTTTTCCCATTTTCTTTTGGACTTTTTCTTGTTTTTTTACTTACATGTAGAAATACTTCATACATGCTAGGTATCAACCTCAGTTTAAGTTTTAAATAAACAGAAAATTTCTATTCAAGTTCCTGGACAATGAAAATATCAGCATGTTGCTTTATGGAGCATTTTTGTTTTTTGGTAGCGAAAATTAGAAATTTTTGATTTAGTAGTTCTGGTGTGATGTGCCACATGTGTAAATAATTTAACTGTTACTAACAAATGGCATAACAAAACAATATCAGATAACATTTTAAATGATCAACAAGCTTGCCAGGAATTGTGAGGTGAACAATATGGCCCAAGAAAACATATTTCCCAGAAAAATACATTTCCACGAATGAACGTACTTTCTGAGGAAAGTTCTGCAAAGCCAAATTCTCCCCACAGGCCAAAGGATCCCCCTGAACGTGGAGAAAGAACTGGATTCCTAACTTAGGAACCAAAGCGAGAAAGGAAGTCTTTCCCGCCCCTTTACTGTGGTAACGAGGTTAGAAATGAGAGGAAGGGATGGACGTCACCTGCCCCTCCCCACACGCCTCCACGTTGGAGCAAGGAGCAGACCTCAGATTTCCCTGAGATGCAGACCTTGAGTTTCTAATCCAGAGTAACGATACTGAAGAAGGAAGAAATGCGTTTCTGCCTATTTTCAAGTAGACAGACTCAGCTGCGGCATCATACAGGTGTCTGCCAAAATTGCTTTCAGTCCCTTACAGGCAGACTTGAGGCACACGGAAAATTCCCTCCAGTGCTGGCAACAGGTTTGACTGCCAAACGTGGAGTGTTCGAGTTTTCATCTTTTTTTTTTTGCTATCTTAATAGGCATTTCAGTGAGAAAGTTAGAAAGATTTTTCAGCAGCTGCTATCCAGAAGCCATTTAATTTTTTGAGAAGCAGAGAGAATGAAGTTTTCATATGTGTCTGTACGTGTGTGTGAACTTTTAATTAAAGTATAATATATATTTAGAAGAGTGCACAACGGTGCAAATCAATTAATTTTCACAAACTGCACACAGCAATGTAACTAGCATCCGAATCAAGAAACAGAATATTACCAGTACCCCCAGAAGTCTACCTGGTGCCCCACTTTCCTGACTTCTGAAGTCATAGATTCATTTTGCCTGTTTTTGACATTTATATAAATAAAATAGTATATTACATACGTTTTTTTTTGGTCTGACTTCTTTCATTCAACATTAAGTTGTGAGGTTCGTCTACACTGTTGCATGTAGTTGCAGCGTGTTCATTCTCATTGCTGTACAGTATTCCATTGTGTGAATGTACCACTATTTGTCCACTCTATTGTTCGCGGGCATTTGGTAAGTTTCCAATTATGGGCTATTATGAGTAGTGCTGCTATGAACATCCTACAACATGTCTTTTGAGGAACATATGGATGCACGGGAGTGGAATTACTGGGTCATAGGCTATTGCACATATTCATCTTTAGTAGATAATGCCAAGGAATTTTCCAGAGTCGTTGTCCCATTTTATATTCCTGACAGCAGTGTATAAGAGTTCCAGTTGCTCCCCATCCTCACCAAGACTTGGTATTTTTTGTCTTTTTTATGTTGGCAATTCTGGTGGGTGTGTGTTAGTGTCTAGGTGTGGCTTCAATTTGTATTTCCCTCATAACTGATGAAACTGAGAAACCTCAAGAAATTTTTTTTGGCCACTGGATATCCTTTTTATGAACTATTGCTTCAAACCTTTGGCCCTAGAAACCGTACTTTAAGCAGAAGTCTTTCTATATATTTCTTTGGCCATTAGAAAGAGTTCACATTGGCTCCCTAAACCAACTTCATGACAATCAAATCATGTGAGAGGAGGTTAGGATGCCCACTTTACAGATGAGGAAAGTGAGGCACAGTAAATGTAGATGATTTATCCAGGCCTTCATTCTTGGTAAGTGAACCCAGGTCTTCTGGTTTTCCTTCAACTGACTCTTGTATTCTAGCATATTGCTAGTCATGGCCAGCTGTCATTGTGGAGCACCAACTATCATTGCCAGGGTCTGTGGTGGATCTAGAGGACCGAATGATGAATAAGGCCTGGATCATGCCCCAAAGAAAGACCTTGCAAATACCACTTATTGGTAGCATAGTTTGTCTAAATTCATGGTCATAGCATGTGACAAAATGGACACAGTACCCCATGCACTAACTTAAACCTGGAGAGAACGATCTCAGGAAAATTAAGAAATGGCTTAGGACCAAAACATTGGGACTGTATCACCTCTGGCCCTGCTGGTTGGGTTCAAGCTCCAGCTATACCACAAAGTGGCATGTGATCATGGACTACTTGCCTAAACTCTCTGTGCTTTCATTTTTTAATTTCATTTTTGTTTTTTGGAAAAGGGAATAATTATAATTCTTTTTTCTTTAAGATTTTATTTTTCCTTTTTCTCCGCAAAGCCCCCCAGTACATAGCTGTATATTTTTAGCTGTGGGTCCTTCTAGTGGTGGCATGTGGGATGCCACCTCAGCATGACCTGACAAGTGGTGCCATGTCCCCACCCAGGGTCCGAACCGGGGAAACCCTGGGCTGCTGAAGCAGAGCACGCAAACTTAACCACTCAGCTATGGGGCCGGCCCCTATAATTCTTAATTAATAGAATTGTCACCATGATTCAGTGAATTAATACATGAAAGTTCTCAACAGAGTGCCTGGCATATGGTAAGCACTATATGCCATGATGCCAATAAATACTAACTATAAACATTATTATTGTTATACCCTGGGCTCTACTAGCAAAGTGACTACGTCATTCTTGGATGAAACTCTCGGAGTATCAGGATTACTCATTCATCTTCCCTCTGTCTCCTTATGCTCTTCTTTCTGCTATGCCTTCCCATCCCTTCTACATCTCTTCTCTTCAGGTCGACTTTTAATTTTGTCTCCATCCCCTTATGGACCATGGGACATGAGAATTCTAACAAGACATTTCCTGGGATGTGATACCCCGCTCAGCGTTTCCAAAACCAGCATTACCATTGGTCTCCTGGAGATGATTTAAGGTGGTAAACACACTAAGCATTGCATTACATTGAGTCACCTTGAGAAAATGTTATAACTCTTTAACCCCACTCCAACCTTCTCAAGACACCAAGGAGGACATCTCAGTGTAGTGCCAGCCTGTCTTTAACGCATCTCTAATGGTTGACACTCCCATTTTGCTTTAACAAAGACACAAAAGGTCCAACCTAAGAGCCTGAACTAGGAAACAATATTTCAATGATACCTACTAACATTATCGTGTATGTATAGTTATCTTCGTTTTATATGTGATACTGGTTTCCATTTAGAGCAGTAAAGATTCATTCTTTATTTAAGCCAAATATGTGAGCTGATTTAAATAAAATTATCAAACATATTATGATATGGCCAAAAATTATGTGAGTGTGAAAAACACTGCTTTAACTTGAAGAAGTGTGTCTGTAATGTGACACGACAGCCTCCATGGCCGACCAGTGGAGAATTTCTTCCCCTGCAGAAGGAGATTCATTCTACAGGAGAAACAAGAGCTTGGGTTGAAAAATTAAATAGACTTGGTTTGGAGTGGTTTCTCTACTTGTTTACTATTTAACCTTGAATAATTATTAATCTCTTTAACTTCAGTTTTATCATTTGCTTATTGAAGATAATTCCTATTCTCTGATTAAATTAGATAACTCGTGTAAAGCATGTCATTTAGTGTCTGACTCACAGTAGGTACTCAGTAAAGGCCATCACTTTGTTGTAATACCTCACCGTATGGGTGACTATCTTTCTTGTCTACTGTTCCCCATTCTTCAAATCCTAATCTCAGTTTCCAAAGACCTCATCTCTGAGTTCCAGCACAGCCAAGGGCACCTAAACACAACACTGACCTAACAGATAATAGG
Source organism: Equus caballus (assembly GCF_041296265.1). Classification (NCBI taxonomy): domain Eukaryota; kingdom Metazoa; phylum Chordata; class Mammalia; order Perissodactyla; family Equidae; genus Equus; species Equus caballus. The sequence continues at coordinate 53,825,235 of NC_091694.1, read as the reverse complement.
TGCTCAGTAAGGGCATTTTAATTGATCAGTCGATTAACTGATTAGGAGACCTCAGGTAGAGTTGTGGGTGAAATCCCCAGTGAGCCCACATCAGCACACCTGTTTATCAGTCCACTCCAGAGAAGTCTTTAAAGTTGTCGGAGGAGGCACATAGCACGATATTCTGTTTGGTTAAACTCTTGTTTTGTTTTGTTTTCTCCTTTACTTGGACTAGGGGGATTTGAGATGGTGGCAGAGCTTAAGTCTATGGGATGAAAATAGGCAATGTAGTCTACTTTAGGATGATCTCTTCATTTTGCCCTTTTTGAACTTCTTAGTTGAAATTCCTCACTCTTCTGGGTGGTGCCGTAGACTCCCATTCTATCTCTAGGATAGCCATTGTCACTCTGCTGCTGAACATGAGGGAGGGGTGGTACCCATTCCCACTGCTCACGTTTCTGTAGAGGAGGGAATTCCTACTCCATTACACAGGGATGGAATGCATAGGAGGAATACTTAGGCTTTTCTCTACTTTCTCAGTCTTCATCATGAGAGGAAGAGGAGCAACTAACTAATTGATGAGTTTGGCAGAAAAATTCCAGGATGCTTAGCTCAGGCCCTGCTCTCCTCTTCTCTGAGAGCCAGCCTGCCTGCCAGAAGCACACATTCTCTGCTTCTCCACGCTTTAAGTTTACGAGACAGTCCCCTGTGGGGGAAGCCTGTGGTTGACAATCTGTGCCCATGACTCGGAGCACTTGTATCTAATTAGGAGGGGAAATATTAGGAAGATCATTGCAGACACATTTAGAAGCTTTCCCTCCAGCCCAGGTGACTAGACTTGGGATCACCTTTACCTTAAGAGAGGATTGTCAAAGCAGAAACACAACAATGGAACCAAATTTTTTACCTTTGGATTTCTAAAGCCAGGATTCGGGATATAAGACCAATAGCTTCAGAAGAATATGCAAAGCAGTTTTTCCCACTCTTGGACTAGATAATGATGCCACAAACCGGTTGGGAGCAAACAGATAGTAGCCAAGCCACTAATAAAGGACTGTCCATCCCAGGCACAAGTGAGCTCCATCTGTCCCCAGTACCAGAGTGGCACGTGCAAGTTGAGTCACCACCTGAAGATCTTCCCTTCCCATTCAAGTGAGAACTGAACATCCTGTGTGCCAAGGAACTGCGAGAATTCCCACCTCTCTACCACCTAGTGAGTAATTTTCACGGAAAGCTGCCGGAACATTGCCTGTTGATGTAGAATGATATCCAGATGCATTTGGACACTCTGTACAACCCTCCTCCCCCTTGCCATGTGCACAGTCCTCCTAGCATGACCCAGAACTCTTGGAAGCTCTTTGAGATGGAGGTGATGGTGGTCTGGACAAAATAAAAGAATGATGGTGGTTTAGAAGTAAAACCGCATATTCTTAGTTAAAGTGAGACTGAATTGGACCAATCTAAGATTCACTCCTTACTCATCCCGAGAATAAGATGCTCCCCACACCTGTTCTATCCTTTTGTATTCCTTGAATCATCTGACACAAAGGAATTATGCCTTTAGAAGGCCTTCGATAGAATACATCTTTGTTGGATTTAATAGAGGTTTATTTGAAATTTAATGATGCTTTGTCTATCCGGTCAATGGGCGCACTGATCGTGTTTCTGACACTTAGTTCCTAAATCAACTCTGGTCAAAGCTAGAAGCAACAGATGTCTCTGTATGTTTGGTTTCAGGTACTGAGGTTTCCATGTTAGGAAAGAAAGCTTTTCTTCAAAGAAGAAAACAAATTTTAGAAATTTGGTCCCCCCTGTCACAGCAGGTATATTGCTAGGTAGTCATACATGCCTTCAACTCCCAGGTTCAGGCATATCTGGAGAGGTTGAAAGTCAACATAACAGAGCACAATAGTTAAGTTAGGAACTCCGACTTTGAAATTTGATGGTTACAGGCTATGCCACTTTCTACCTATAAGACCTTGAATAACTTGTTAAGTTCTCTATCCCTCAGTTTTTCATTTGTATAATAGGGATAATAAAGTCTCTGTAACAAAGAGTTGTTCTAAAACTCAATGAGATGGTGTCTATAAAGGGATTAGAAAACTCTCTAGCACAAAAAAGTTATCAATATATGGTAGTTACAACTTTGCATAGTGAAGCCACGCTATAATTTTTTAAACTCAAACCACCATCACTTATTCAGTTGAAGCTGTGAGAGTCACTTGCTAGAAAGCTAGAACAGTGAACCATTAGGTCATGTGACTTCCTTTGAGAGGCTAGGAAAAAAGGGTGTGGGAAACAGTTGGAAGACTGCCCTATGACTCAGAACCTCAAAGTGCTAGTCTAAGCTCCTCCCTGTGGTGCTGTGGCAAGTCTAGGTCATGCCTGAGCGGCTCTGGACAGGAGCAGTGAAATTGCACTGGAACTACCGCCATCTTGAAAAACCTATCACCAGACGAGGTGACACAGTCTGTTGAGCACCCTGGCACTTCAGTGGGAAGAGCTCAGTGACCTGTGGCTGAGAGTGAGCTTCTGGCAGGCAGCAGACTGCAGAAATGGCTTGAGTCATTTCAGGCTCATTAACACCATCTGCTGTGGCCATCTAAGCTTGGTCAGCTGGAGAGGACTCCTAGGTTATTGACACCATGGGGACCTTATAGGAGTGATTTTCCTGCTGTTCAGCGATCACCACTCTGTGGAAAGGACCTCCATGAAGTGATGCCCATTATCTTCCTTGGTTAGGAGTAGGCAGTCATTTATGTGTTACCATTTGGGTTCTACTGCAAGGATTCCTCACTCCCCAAATCTTTCAACTCCCCCCAATTCCTTACCATCCAGCCACTGTACCTGCTTCTAACTGTCCCATATTTCCTACAACTCTGTCATTACTTTGAGTGAAAGAATAAAAATAGGGACATAGTTCCCGGAGGTCGCAGTTAGATAAGCTTCCTTACTATTTCCTTATTTCGGAGTAGTGTACCCCCAATCTTCTTTCTTTATGCACGCTTTCTCTCTCCCAAGTTTTTCTCACTTATTCACTCAGAAATTATTTTCTGAGTGCATCCTATATGCTAGGCACACAGCATTGTGCCAAATGCTGGGGAATAGTCGTGACCATGACAGACAGGGCCCCTGCTCTCATGGATGGTATATTCTAGTGCAAGGAGACGGAAACATGTAAGTGTGTAAATAAGATCAGTTCAGATTGTGAGAGAGGTAGTGTGGTGCAGCGGATACGAGCCGGGTCTCTAGGCCTAAGTTCAATTCTTTGTAACTTCACTTGTTAGTTGGGTGACTTTGGATGAGTTACTTAACCGTTACAGAATATTCCTGATTTGTGAAACGGGGATTCTAATAGGACCCCTCGAAGCATTTGACCTGAGACTTAACTGCTGACCTGGAGGCAGCCACGCAAAGAACGTGAACAAGAACGTTTTAACAGTAAGTACAAATGTCCTATGATGGAAACAAGCTTAAAGGATTTTAGTTACTAAAGGAAGGCCCATGTGTCTGGCAGACAGTGAGAAATGGTAAAGGTGAGAAAGGATGGGACTGGACAAGGAGACAGGCACCGGATCATGACGACCTCATGGGCCACGCTGAGAACTTCGGATTTTATTCTACGGATTTCATTCTATTGATTAGGTTTTAACCTCTGCCAGGAGCGATTTCCCCTCACCTGGTCCTTTATCTTCAGAAAAGAACCTGCTGATGAAAACTTACTCATATTTCAAACTCAGTTCTCATCTCGTTTTCTCTACAGAGTCTCTATTCCCATACCCATCAGAAAAATGAGTTCCTGCCTCCTTGGTGCTCCAGTCATCACCTTGGTTGTAGATATTTTTGTTCCCTTTATTCATTGTGAGTGTTTAAGGTCAGGGATTGAGTCCCATTCATTTTAGAATCACCTAGCAAAGTATGTGGCGCAAATGCATAATAAATATTCTTTCGATGATTGAGTGGATGAATAAATGTGTGATGCATAAATGAATGAGTGAATGAAGGATATCTGCTTGCGTCTTTTGGTCAGATTTGTTAGTTGAAAATCTGGATCCGAAGGGAATAATATAAAGGCCAAGTAGATTTCACCTGGAGCGAAAACAGACGTTGAAAACAACTGAGTGAATAGAGGACATAAAAGGGAGAAGAATTGAAATGGAACTCCATGTACTTTGATGAAGGACACACTTCTTTTTCTCACTTCTAACCCTAGCTGTTATCATGTCAGCTGGGGAGAATCACACAACAAAAATTACTCAGTAAAAACCACAATGCTCCACTTATCCAGGAGTTAGACTTCTGACAACCCCAATCTCTTTAACTTGGGCAAAGCAAAACAAAACCCACAATGAAAACAAAAACAAAAAAAACCCCAGAAATTAAAGGAGAAACAAATTAAAGGAAAAGAAATTAAAGGAAAAGAAGTGGTTAGAAAACCCACGATCTCAGAGTCAGAATTCCTTCAGGTAACAGCCTGTTTATTTCCTTTCCTTCTTTTTTCCCTTGCTTCCTGACTCTTGTCCTTCTTCCCACATATTTATTGGGCACCTACTGTGTGTCAACATAGTACTGCTGCTGGGGCTGACAGTCAACACGACAGGCAAGTCCTTGTGCTCAGGGAACTTTCTTTCTCCTTCCCTCTTTCTTCCTGCCATCCTGCCCGCCTCCTGACCTACCTTCCTTTCTTGCAAGCTTCTCCTACCTATTATAGTAAGAAAAGGCAAGAGACTCTGAAATCAAAGATTTAGGGTTCAGTTCCTGTCTCTGCCAGTTGGTAATTTCTCTCTTCCCCAAATTTTGAAAGCTCTAAGTTAAACCTGCCCCAGGTACAGGAAGTCATTAAGAAAGCCTGAAAGAGGAGGACAGCACAGGAGGATCAGAGACCTAGGAGGGAGCCTCATCTCTGGCATTTTGACCCCTATGCCCTTGGGTGAGTATGTGACTTCTCCGGCCCTCCGTCTCTCCATCTGTAAGGGGCAACTACTTTCCTTCTCAACCTTCTATGGCTCTGGGCAGCACCTTTCAAAGTGGTAAGTCAGCTCATATCCCTGCCTCAAGTGCCGTTGTATTTGCTACAACTAGCAGATGCCACATCTGCCAGCCTGTAACAACACCTCCAGGGAAAGAGCCTTAAAGATTTTACGAAAAACAGGTCTTTTTCATTTCTCTGATGAAGAGACTGACTTTAAAGCCAGGAAGAGAGAACTGTGTGCAATTTGATGGAATTCAAAACATCAAAGGCGGTTGAGTTGGTGTTTGGAACAATCTCTCAGGTCAAATCTAATTTTATCTGAGCTGATGTTTCCAAGCTCTGGTAATTGCTCCCAGCAAAACTGCCAATTGCTTGTTGTAAGGCTGTGAGTGCAATTGCTTCAGGGCTGCCAGCAGAGGGGCCAGCAGATGGCTTTTGCCTTTGTTGCTCTTGGGGCCTGGGCACGAGGCAAGATTTAAAATCTTGGGAGCTACGGGCTGATGTAGCAGAAAGGAACTGCACCTGGAGTCAGGACCTCTGTCTTCAACTCTTGGCTCCACTGGAGATCTTCAGAGATTCTCCTTCCCAAGGGCGTTCCTGGTTGAACTTGACAGTGTCGTGTGCTGGTTTCCAGAAGACTTTATGACAGAAGAGGGATGGAGAGAAGCTGGGGCTGGTGGAGGGTGGGATGCTATCTGGGCATTAGGGAAGGCAAAGTTGACTGACAAAAGCACAATGTGGCACAATGACTAGTACACAGCCGTTTTCCTGAGTTAGAAAAGAAGTGTCAGCCTAAAGATTAGGAGTCGCTGAGAATTGCAGTAGGCTGCTGGCGTTGGGGCTGACAATATAGTTGTGGAGAAAGGACCTGTGATGGTTAATTTTATATGTCAACACAGTGTGCCCAGGTATTTGGTCAAATATTATTCTGGGTGTTTCTGTGAGGGTGTTGGATGAGATGGATGAGATGAACATTTAAATCAGTAGACTGGGTAAAGCAGATTTCCCTCTCTGACGTGGGTGAGCCTCATCCAATCAGTTGAAAGTCTGAATAGAAAACAGGGCTGACCCTCCCCCAAGTGAGAAGGAATTCTCCTATGCGACACTTTCAAACTGGGTCATCTGCTCTTCTTGGTTCTACAGCAGCCCAACGGCCTTTGGACTTGAACTAGGTCATTAGCTCTACAGATTTTTGACTTGTCAGCTCCCATAATCACAGGAGCAATTATTATAATTCCTTATAATAAATCTTAACAAATAATTTCCTATTGCTTATGATTCTCCTATTGATTTTGATTCTGCTTCTCTGGAGAACCCTGCTAACACAGGGCACTGTATCTGCAGTAGACACTCTTGTATTCAACAAGGTAAGTTGGATACAGACATTCAAATAAAGAACAAGTCAGAGTCCAAGGCAACCCCTCACTTGATCATCTGTTTGAATCTACCAGACTCTAGCCCCCCAACCTCTTTCCAGACGTAGAAGGGAGGAGATCTACTGTTAGCCAAGCACAGCAGAGTAGCCTCTAAATTTTGGAAGATTTCCTAATCCTTTATCCTCATCTTCTTGCCCTAACTTGGTAATGAGGGTTTTTGTACTCTTATCATCAGTATTCCCAGCCCACCCTCTTAGCTCAGAAACAAACATGGCGGACACCCACTTTATATCTCCTCCATTCGTGACATTCCAGATTCCACTTGAGAAACTGGGTGACTCTCATCTGGTCCCTGGCTTGTTGAGGTGGAGCATCCACAAAGTATGCAAGGATGCCAAGGGAGAGCTTCTGGACCATGCCTTGGACTAGTTCTGGGATATAGGCTGAAGGTGTACACAGATGTAATTTTATTTGCTGTAAGTGATATTTTGATATTAATGTGTATGATTTAGTTTGATTTCTTTTACCTTCTACCTTTCCCTTCATCGTTGAAGAAAGGGCTTTCCATATATACTCCCCTTAGGGTACTGATGGTACAAAGTGAACCAAAGAGTCAAATGCAGGTCTTTTGACCTTGTAGTTAATTTGGGGGGGATAAATCTATCTCAGATATTAATGCTATAGATCTTTATTCCAAGAACCAGGTGTTTGAAAAGAAAAAAAAAACCCCGATGTTTTGAATTCTAGAAATCTTGACTAAAAGATCAGGAGGTAAGGCTTGGAAACAGAGAGCAAAGTTTGTCCATAAACAATAGACTACAAAGAGGACTTTGGAGAAGAGCTAAGTCCCGCCCTAAAAGGAGGAAGAGCAGCTGAGTTTCAGGAGAGAAGGAGGAGTCTGAAAGCATCCTGGCAGCAGCGGGGTCTGCACACAAGAAGAAGCCTTGGAAGTAGGGTGATGACAGCCCAGCAGCTACAACAGTGAGTTCTAGAGTGTCAGAGGCAGGTGCCCAAGGCTGGAGAGTACCAGCTGCTGCCTCCCCTACGATGGGCTTCTGCTCATGCCAGGAGGGTACCTGCCCCGACCTCCATCCCCTGTCATGAACGGAAATCACTCTCCTGTCTGGAAAGATGAGGAAGGATGTGGAAAACCCTAGAATTAAATGATCATTTACCTAAATGAGATTAAATCTTAAAGAGCAGAGAATGAATTGCCTTAAATTAGCAAGATTACATATTCCACCTTCAGCAGAGATGGGATTTGAGACCTAAACCAAATCATTTTATAAATTAAGTTTTGTCTTTCCAACTCTCATTTTTTTCTTTTACTACAATATTTATTCCTGTCCTGATACCATTGATGGAAACGGCCAGATTCTGCTGGGCTGTACAGATTTGTAAATCATAGCTCTCTGATGCCAGGACTGTCCCCAGGAGGGAAGCTGACTCAAGAGATCTAATGGGTTTGAGGCTATCCTTCAGGAGCATTCTTGTGCATTTACTATTTCCTCTTCTATTCCTGCCTTTGTTCCTGTTAACATTGTTATTAATGCTAGTTACTGTTATTTCTTGAGAATTTACCATCTTCTAGTAATTTGCTAAGTGCTATAGCTAGATTATTTCGTTTAAGTATTGTCACATCTAGTCGAAGTAGGTATTATCATCTCTGGTTTATAAATGAGTAAACTGAGGATCAAAGAGGTTAAGTTACCACTTGAGGTTAAGTTTTTAGGATTTCACAGCTGGTGGGTAGCAAGTGTGGGATTGAAATTCATGTATCCCTGATTCTATATCCTTTGCTCAAAGGTGGCTCAGTTATACTGAATTGAGTTGAATTGAATAACATGTGTACTGACCTGAAGTGTCTGAAGGACCCTCTCTCAAATCATTCCAATCATTAGAAATTTAATGAATAATTATTATTTGTTTTGGATGCCCGTCCTCTACATCTCTCTGTTTGAGATATTTCCCACTGTTGGGTCTTGGTGGAGAACCATTTGAAATGGCTCTGGGTGAACACAGGCAAGCAACACTCAGTACATACTGAGATTCAAGGGTAAAAGTTTCGACAGCCTCGTAGGTCACCCATTCTCCCATCATCATACCGAGCAGCACTGAGACCTGTACAAGACCTGCTAGATGCACTATGGGGTCATCACCAGGAAAAGGACCTCACTTTCCTTTTGCTCTTTCATTTTATAGGGCAAGCTTGAGAGTGATTTTCACGCAGCAAATAAACATGGGCTTGGGAACCAAATCTGCATTTAACTGGGCCAACTGTCCGTGGAAGTGCCGAGAAATGCCAGCTGGCTAGCACCTGGAGACTTTGGAGGAAGTTGAGATCATGTGCAAATTCTCCTCATGGGGCGAGGGGGAGCCCCCAGTCTCAGCCAGCTCATTGCAAGCCAACCTGAGTTTCAGTCATTTGATAGATAATCTTGCTTGTCTCCGAAGTCCAGGGGGCTCATCAAACGTAAGTCTTTCCATTAGGGGAAATGATGGGTCCATATATGAAACATGAAGAAAGAAAGGATTGTTCAGCCTCTACTTCTACCCACTTCCTGGTACTGGAAAAGTTTCTGTCCAACCTGAGGGAAAATCTCTAACCCAGTTCTTTTCATCCAGGTGATCTCAATCTAAGCAATGAAACATGTTCATTCCCAACTGATGGAGAGGCCCCATTCAGATAAAGCCCATTGTGCACATGCTTCCGGTGCTGGGCCCAGCCCAGGCAAGCAGAGGCATTCACTGATGAAGGGCCGGACCTGGGTGGGAATTAAGTCAGTCAAGATGAAAGTCATGTCCCCTTCTTCTTCCACTCTCAAAACCTAGGCATCACTTGAAGGGTACCTGAGCCCATTGGCCCACATTCCACTCTATGCCATATGCCCATCCTCCCCACCCTGCTATGTCCCAGCAAGGGTACAGAGGACAGAATCCAATGGGGATTATAGAGACCAAAGGACACTGCCAGCCGTTGGCTTCCATCTCAGGTTCCAGACTGTGCTATTCCACTACCTACTCCAGCTTCCCGAGTGCCCAGGAGCTTTGCTAGGACAGGGAAACCTAGAATTGTGGTTATTCTTTCAATGAGATCTTCTCACTGGGATGCCCCCCTGCAATCAGCAGGAGTTGTTCAATAGATATGTCGGCACATTTCCCCAGGGTCAAAGGAAAGTGCCATAATCCAGCTAAAGGGGGCTAAATGGTGCTACCTGCACTGCCTAGCAAGCTCAGTAATGTTTGGGGTCTTCCCTGTTTATCAGTGCACATGGTGGCAATGTTTCTGTCACCGTAAGTTAGTTTCGCCTGTTCTTGGATTCCTCTACATCTGGCTTCCTTCACTCAGCATGAAGTCTTTGAGATTCACCCAAGTTGTTTTGGGTATCCGTAGCTTGCTCCTTTCTATTGCTGAGTAGCATTCTCTTGTATGAAAATACTACAAATCATTCACCCAGTCTCCTGTTAAGGGACGTGAGATTTGTTTTCCAGTTTTTGGTTATTCTGAATGAGACTGATATGAGCATTCTTGTACAAATGTTTTTTGTGGACGTGTGCTTTTATTTCTTGTGGATACAAAGCTAGGAGTGGAATTGCTGGGTCATAAGTTAGACGTGCGTCTAATTTTAACAAGCTTCTCTTCTGCTAAACTTACCTAGAGTTGGTTTGTTTCTGACACTTGTAATGAAGAGCACTCACACTACTGGCATCATTGTCACTATTATTAATTATGCACTTTTGTTGAGCAGCATAAAATATCAAGTACTCTGCTAAGTGTGGGGGATACAGAGGTGAAAAGACAAGGTTTTGTTGTCAAGGCTATTAGAATCTAGAAAGAGGGGCACCACATCTACACATAGAGATATTAAAAAATGCAAGGGAGCTCATGCCAGGGGCCTAGCACACGGAGAGAGAATGCTCGGTAGTTCAGAGGAGGGAACCTTCTGACGCCCGGGATATCCACTTGACGCTTCCTAAAGACATGGGACTGAGATGTGCCTTGAAGAATCACTCAGTTTCATTGAGTAGATGTTAAGTGAATTATAGAAAAATCAGCTCCATGGAATATTATATGATCATAAAATTATAATTAGAAAAATGGAGAAAAAACTTGGAAAAAAATGGTACACTATTCAATGAAAATGGCAGAATAAAACTCTCTCTGCTATGATTATGACTATGTAAACTCTATGCTTATGAACGTGGGATGGAAAGAAAGCTGGAAAATAAAAACAAAGGATGTATTTTTGTGGTGCAATTCTGGGTGAATTTTCCTCTTAATTTCCATTCTCCTTTGGATTTTTTTGTTGTTGTTGCAATGACATTTTTGAAGCAACAGGAGCTGGGAAGGAGATGAGTATTCCCAGCCAGAAAAACAACCTTGTCACAGACTGAAGATGTGAAAGTAGTTTGTTTGCATGCCAGGATTTCTGCAGTTGAGTTTTCGTCTGTTGAATAAGTGTGCTCAGACGGCACTACCAAACCAGAATCCAGGACTGTTTTGACTGAATGTGCCAGACAGGCGCAACTTAGGCAAGCAGCCCACTCCTGGACTTAGACAAGGAGCCACCAGCATCTCAGCAAGTCCTTTCTACCCGAGACATGCAGGAGAGAGAGAGGGACTCATGGGTGGGAGCGTTTGGTGGGGGAGTCTGGGTGGCAGGGGGTTTGGAGGCCTAAGAGGAATGTAGAGAATCAAGCATCTTTGCTCTGGTAGCTTTAGGAGCGGCAGTCACACCCTTTGTCCAGCACCACTTACCCCACATCCCTTTTTCCAGAAAAACTGAGGAGCAGGGAGCTGCCTATCCAGGGGCCAACTAAGCTGCTTTCATTTTACTTTAATTGGCTCCAAACTGGCGAACACGGTTGTGGGGATGCTCCCTCTCCTAGCATCCCATGGCACAGTCAGTGCAATCCAGGGAGATCACCTTACTTTCAAGCAGCTCAAACAGGGGTGCCCAGCTGCAATCCAGATCAAAGAGGTAAGCAACCTGTTTCCAAATGAATTACTGGTCAGGGCAGGTTGTGAGGCACTCACGTTTTTCGTACAGAGAGCAACCTTGGAAAGGCCCCCTAAAGGGTGGGAGGGTTTGGAGATCTCAAGCACAGGGGCTGTGTTAGCTTTCCTGGCTCACATATCTAATATGAAATATCAGATATCAACTTGAAAGGGATAATCATCAGGGCTTTCTCAAATCCTTGCTTCTGTCACCAGGCGTACCAACCTGTGGGTACAAATGAGGTTGCGTTAGTGTGAATTGGATACCCTGTGTCGCTGACTTCTGCTCTCTATCTGTTCCCTGTAACCTCCCCCAAAGCCCTGCTGTGAGTACCTGTGGCCCCAGGGTGCTCACAGAGAGCCCTCTTAAGGTCTTCTGCCTTGAGCTTATTGTTGATGCTTATGTCCACGTAGAAGGTTGAACAATCCCTGCCTCTTCTGCTGAGGCTACCAGGAATTTCCACAAAGATTGTCTGCTGGTTCAGCCAGAGCTGCAGAGCCCTCAAGGCAATGCATCTTCACTAAGCGACCGCTCCCCACTGCGTGTGATCCTCAGCGTGTGAGCTGAGCTGGCTTCTACCCAGAACTAGGGAGCAAGACCCCCAAGTTCTGCTTTCCTTTGTCATTTGAGCCTCAAAGCAGCCTTCTTGGTGCCTTGGATGAGCCAGAAAGCAGTTGATTCTGTTTTTACATTCAGTCTTTCTCATTTTAGGATTCAACATTGACCGTAGAGCAGGGCTATGGATCAGGCACCTGGATGGGTCCACAGTAGGCCTTTGGTCACATCCTTCCCTCCCAGAAAGGTCCTTCTGCCTCCTCAGCACTTTCCAAGCAGTTTATGCTGAGGGATACATAAATATCACCATCCCCACACCCAGAATGCGTGACTCTCTGTGTGGCTCAGCCATAATCCCCCTCTACATGCCCTCAAGTTATCTAAACTCAGACCTCTTCCAAATATAGGTGCTGAACAAGAGGATGTGAAACACTATATCGCAATCACTATTCACCTAACTCCCTCCTCTTCACCATGTGTCGTGGGTACCATGGTATTCCTGATGTGTGCTCTGGTCTTATTTAGCATCAACTCTCAGCTCATATTATCTGAGATCAGTGATGCCCTGAGTTTACTCCCTGAGCACCCAATGGAGTATGAGTGAAGCCAGTTGATATTGGACAGTATCTTTGTGTAACTGTGTTTTGAAATGTACCTGGGATTTATTTTAATTATGTTTGGTAAGACACATAGACATGGAAATGACTGTCATGAAGGAAAAAGGTTTTATACTGATAGATCCTTAGAAACAGGAGGGAGGCAGGGCCACGTGGGGAAGCACCAGCGTCAGTCAGGAGGCAGAAGAAGCAAAGGAAATGTGGGCAAGAGCCTTAATTGTGATTTCTTCAGGAAAGAACTGGAGAGGCAGGGGAGATGGGCTTGGCATTGGCTTGTTTGAATAATTTCTGCTGGCTCTAAGGTGTAGGGGCTGTTCTGTTTGTCTGGTACTTGGCCCCTGCAATGGGGTGATTAGGGCACATGGATGGTGGTCTGGAGTGGAAGAGGTGGTTGGAGAAAATGGGCTCTGGATTGGGTAGTTTGCACATGAGTGATGCACTCAGGTGAGTTGTTTGCTATCTCTAGGAACTGGTTAGCCCTGGGAGGGACAATCTCTCCAGAGTCAGCAAGGCCCCACATGTCAAAGGATCTGAATAAGAAGACATGCCTACTACAAACTGTCATACATAGATTTATTATAATGGTTAACTGTTGAACAACCTTACATTCTAGTTCTGTAACCTACAAATCTAAGTTCCCAAGAGGATCAAAACTAACAAGAAGGCAGAGATCCAAAGAGTCAAGACACTCCTGAACCATCACGGAGCATCAGTGGTGACCTTGAAGGAGGAAGAGGTCACCAAAGGGAAACCCAGTGTGTGTGTGGATAGAGAGGAAGGCTGGCAGTGCTGATGTAGGGTGTGGTCTATGAAACAGCAGCCTCTTCTCCACTGGCTGAATTGCTGACTCACTAACAGAAGTGGCTAATCCTCCAAAGGACAGGGCTTGGATCATGCTGCTCTCCTCTCTGAACTACTGGTCTCAGCATCATTTACTCTCAGTCCCTGTGAGACAAAGACTCTTTGCTGTAATGTGGTTGAGTGGGACAGGCTTAGGTGGCTTTCCAGCTCTACAACTCATGACCTGAGTGTCTTTGTTATCGAGTAACCTCTCAGCACCTTGGTTTCTTAAGATGTAAAATAAGAATAATATCACTGTTGTTGGGTCGTTATGAGAATTCAATAATATATAGCACGTCAAGTGCCTGGCACAGAGCTTAATACACGGTAGGGGTGCAACAAAGATGGTTTCTTTTCCCTGACAAGGTTGTGACAGTGTTGCTAAATTAGCATTTTGCCCCATGAAAGTTTTTCAAAGACCCACTCTGCAGAAAGTACAGCTTGGGTCCTTGAGGCCACTGCAGCTTTTAGACCCAAATCAAGAATAGGGGGAAATGCTTCATGGAATCCTTTCATCCACTGAGGCTCCCATGGTGAAACTCATAGTGAGTTGGAAATAGCAAGCCAAGGTATTTGTTGGCACCCCAATTCTACTGAGGGAACAATAAGCCTTTTGAAAACTGTCATGTGCCATGGACATGGAGTTGGTAAGACAGGTGTCTAGCCTTCCTGTCCTTGCCTGGAGAAGGAGTCTGCTTCTCCGTTACAGAAAAACGCCAGGAGGGGAAATACAGACGCGTGAATTTTAGGGGCTCATTTTCCAGAGCTAACATTGGGTCATAATGGAGAAGAATATTTTCTGTTGCTGTTGCGTTAATAGATGTTATTTGTTAGAGCAGTTTCAGCAAAATTGAGAGGAAGACACAGAGAGTTCCCACATACCCTCTGCTCCCCTTCCACACACGCATATAGGCTCTCCCTCTCAATATCCCACCAGAGTGGCACATTTGAACCTACAGTGACATGTCATTATTACCCAAAGTCCATATTTTACATTAGGGTTCACTCTGGGTGCTGTACATTCTATGGGTTCAGACAAATGTATAATGAACCGTATCCACCATTATAGTATCGTGTAGAGCAGTTTCACTGCCCCAAGAATCCTCTGTCCTCTGCCTACTCATTCCTCCCTCCGCCCATCCCCTGACAACCACTGATCTTTTTACTGTCTCTATAGTTTTGCCTTTTACAGAATGTCATATAGTTGGAATTATACAGTATGTATTCTTTTCAGATCAGCTTCTTTCACTTAGTAATATGCATTTAAGTTTCCCTTATGTCTTTTCATGGCTTGATAGCTCATTTCTTTTTAGCATTGAATAATATCCCATTATCTGGATATACAGCAGTTTATTTACCCACTCACCTAGAGAAGGACATCTTGGATTCTTCTAAGTATTAGCAATTATGAATAACTCTGCTGTATACATCTGTGGAGGATTGCTGGGAAGATGGCAGCATACAAGGACTCTGAACTCACCTCCTCCCATGGATGCAACAAATTTATAACTACTCTCAGAACAATTACCCCTGAGAGAGAACTGAAAACTGGATAAAAAGAACTCCCACTCAAGGGACAGTGCTGACTGAGTGGAAGAGGCAGAAATTCCTTTCTGGAGAGGAAAAAGCTACATTTTAGCCGTGGTGCTTCATCCAGAAGCAATCTCAAGATACGAAGCTTTTCCTGGAGGAGTGGGAGATCCAAGCAGGAGAGCTTTGCCACAATAAGCAGCTTTTGGACTCAACACAACCAAGATGAGTGTCATCATATCTGGCTTTGCTGGCTATTAATAACAATGGGGAATACCCCCAGAAAAGCTGTCAGACCTAAGGGGAAAGAAAATCCTTTTCTTGAGGGCCCATACACAAATTCACACATTTTAGAAAGCAACCTAAAATCACCAGAAAGGTGCACTGTCCTTCAGAGAAAAAAGACTCACTGGGGCGGGGGGGGGGGGGGGGGGGGGGGGGGGGGGGGAACAACAAGATGGCGGAGTGAGAGGTCTTCTTTATCTCTCCCCCGTCGAATCTACAACTAATTGGACATTCATCAATTAACAAAGGATATCCAGATAGCATCTCAAGACACCTAAAAGTCTCGTGCTACTACACATCAGAACACAGACAGACTTCCTCCCGGGAGGAGGTGGAAATAGGTGAAAACTCTCTGACCCCCGACCCCTGGACAGCCTAGTTCCTGCAGGAGGCTCTCTTCCAGCGGACTACACCATAGCATCACCAAGCACCAAGGGCAGGAGTGTGCACTCACCAGCAGAGCGACAGTGGAAACAGGTGACAACACCGCTACCCAAGCCCCCCGTGATCACACCTAAGCCCAGGGGGAAATCCCCAGGGCCCCGCACCCACTGGCAGGGAAGGCCTCCACTTGCCATTAGCAGGGAGGCCCTGCCCAGAAGCCAGAAAAAAGAGAAGCTCCTGGCGGGCCCGGCACGGCACCAGACTGCAAGCTGCCACTGAGCTCATGGTCTCCGGCGCACGGCTCAGTACAGGGGGCACCCTGACTTCCTGTAGACGTGCTTGGGGACACGTTTGGAGCTCCAGTGCCTGGCTCTGTGGCACAGGGGAAGGCTTCAGGGTCCCACACCTCCCCGGCAGGGAAAGCCTCTGCTCGCCATTAGCAGAGAGGCCACGCCCAGAAGCCAGGAAAAAGGGATGCTCCCAGTGGGCAGATCCCCTGGGGCGGCTCCAGACTGCAAGCTGCCACTGGGCTCACGGTCCCCGGTGCAGGGCTCTGTGCAGGGAGTGCCCAGACTTCCCATAGACGTGCTTGGGGACATGGTTGGAGCTCCAGCACCTGGCTCTGTGGCGTGGGGGAAGGCTCCGGGGTCCCGCATCTCCCCGGCAGGGAAAGCCTCTGCTCGCCATTAACAGGGAGGCCACACCCAGAATCCAGGAAAAAGGAAAGCTCCCGGTGGACGGACACCCCGGGGTGGCTCCAGACTGCAAGCTGCCACAGGGTGTACGGTCTCCGGCACTTGGCTCAGTGCAAGGGGTACCCAGACTTCCCGTAGACGTGCTTGGGGACACGATTGGAGCTCTAGTGCCTGGCTCTATGGAGCGGGGGAAGGCTCCAGGGTCCCGCATCTCCCCAGCAGGGAAAGCCTCTGCTCGCCATTAGCAGGGAGGCCACACCCAGAATCCAGGAGAAAGGAAAGCTCCCGGTGGGCGGATCTCCCGGGGCAGCTCCAGGCTGCAAGCTGCCGCTGGGCTCACGGTCTCCTGCACACAGGTTCCTACAGGGTGTGCCCGGACTTCCCGTGGACGCGCCTGGAGACTGGGTGGAGCTCCAACACCTGGCTCTGTGGCCCGGGGGGTTGCTCCAGGGTCCCACACCCCCCCAGCAGGGAGGGCCTCTGCTCGCCATTGGCAGGGAGGCCCCACACAGCATTCGGAACACCAGGAAGCTCCCTAGAGCAGAATTCCCCACAAGGCAGCAGCTTACAAGCCACCACCAGGCCTACGGACTCTGGCCATGTCCCAGACGAGGCAAGCGGCTCCCAGAGATCCTGTGAGAGTAAAGTGGGGCAGAGTAGAGCTCCAGTGAAACTACTGCATAGCCCAGGAGGGAACTCCAGGTTCTTACAGCAGCCTCAGTGAAAGCCACTGCACAGCACTAGTGGAGAGGTCCCGACTGGCAATCACAAGGCAGGAAGGCCCTGGGGCAAAAGCAGCACAGCTAAGTGAGCTAATGACAGACTGCAGAAGATCCCCATAGCTCTGCTGGGACCTATAGTGGACAAGTGTGATCTGGTGGGCTCTGTTAGGGACAAATCAGAGATTATAGGTGATCCTGCTCCTGGCTGATGGGAAAGCCCACAACACCGCTGCAGACCACAAGAAGGGAGCACGTCTAGGTGGGCTGCAGCAGTAGGCAGCAGCAGCCTGAGGCCCCCTTGCGATAGCCCCCACAACCAACGAGGGACTCCACAGGACCCCTGTGACTATGAGGAGGGGTCCAGACCCAGTCAGTAACAGCTGACAGGGTTCCTGGTTGGGGCAGTCTAAACAGCTGCCCCCCCACACACACACCAGTCGCAACAAGTGGAAGCAACGACTAAACTCTATCTCTATGCGGAGGCACAAACCCATGCCATCAAGCAGTATGAAAAAATATATTAACTCTCCAGAACAGAAGGAAAATGATAAGCATCCAGAAAACAATCCCAAAGACAATGAAATCTACAACCTAAATGACGATGATTTCAAAACTGCCATTATGAAAAAACTCAATGACCTAAAAGAGAATTCAGATAGACAACTCAATGAGTTCAGGAGCTATGTCACAAAAGAGCTTGACACCATAAAGAAGAACCAATTAGAAATACTGGAGATGAAGAACACAATGGAGGAGATTAAGAAAAATCTGGACTCTCTGAACAGTAGGGTCGATAATATGGAGGACAGAATTAGCAATTTGGAGGATAGGAATATAGAAATGCTGCAGGCAGAGGAGGAGAGAGAATTAAGACTAAAAAGAAATGAAGAAACTCTCCGAGAATTATCCAACTCAATTAGGAGATGCAACATAAGGATTATAGGTATACCAGAGGGAGAAGAGAAGGAGAAGGGGGCAGAAGGCCTGTTCAAAGAAATAATAGCTGAGAACTTTCCAAACTTGGGAAGAGAGATGGAACCTCATGTCACATAAGCCAATAGATCTCCAAACTTTATTAACGCAAGAAGACCAACCCCAAGATATATAGTAGTGAAACTAGTAAAAGTCAATGACAAAGAGAAAATACTAAGGGCAGCCAGGCAGAAGAAAATAACTTACAAAGGAAACCCCATAAGGCTATCAGCAGGTTTCTCAGGAGAGACCTTGCAGGCTAGAAGAGATTGGAATGAAATATTCAAAACTCTGAAGGATAAAAACTTGCAGCCAAGAATACTCTACCCAGCAAAAATATCCTTCAAATACGATGGAGAAATAAAAACTTTCCCAGATAAACAAAAGTTAAGGGAGTTCATCACCACAAAACCTCCTCTTCAAGAATTGCTCAGGAAGAAACTCATTCCTGAAAAATCAAAAAAAGGAAAGGGGTTACAAAATCCAGAACAAAGGAGATAAGCAGAAGGACAATAACACAAAGTAACAGCTCTCCATCAGGACAAAATGCAAAAGAACCGGAAAGCAAGTGATAAAATTGCAACAGTAGGCCCCCACGTTTCAATAATCACACTAAACGTGAATGGATTGAACTCTCCAATCAAAAGGCACAGAGTGGCAGGATGGATCAAACAACAAGATCCAACAATATGCTGCCTCCAGGAAACACACCTCAGCCCCAAAGACAAACACAGACTCAGAGTGAAGGGGTGGAAGACAATGCTCCAAGCCAATAATGAACAGAAGAAAGTAGGTGTTGCCATACTTATATCAGAAAAAGTAGACTTCAAAGCAAAACAGGTAACGAAAGACAAAGAGGGGCAGTATATAATGATAAAAGGGACACTCCACCAAGATGACATAACAGTCATAAATATATACGCACCTAACACAGGAGCACCAAAATTCGTGAAGAAACTCTTAACAAAACTAAAAGGAGACATCAACAGTAATACAATAATAGTAGGGGACCTCAACACCCCATTAACACCAATGGACAGATCATCCAGACAGAAAATCAACAAGGAAATTATAGAATTAAATGAAAAATTAGATCAGATGGACCTAATAGATATATATAGAACACTTCATCCAAAAACAGCAGGTTACACATTCTTCTCAAGCATGCATGGAACATTCTCAAGGATAGACCATATCTTGGGAAACAAAGCAAGCATCAATAAGTTCTGGAGGGTTGAAATAATATCAAGCATCTTTCCTGATCACAATGCTATGAAACTAGAAATCAACTACAAGAATAAAGCTGGGAAAGGGCCAAAAATGTGGAGACTAAACAACATGCTACTGAACAAACAATGGATTATTGAAGAAATTAAAGAAGAAATCAGATATTATCGGGAGACAAATGAAAATGAAAACACACCATACCTAATTATTTGGGATGCAGCAAAGGCAGTCCTAAGAGGAAAATTCATTGCAATACAGGCTCATCTCAATAAGCAAGAAAAATCTTACATAAACAACCTCAAATGACACCTAACGGAATTAGAAAAAGAAGAACAAACAAAGCCCAAAGTCAATAGAAGGAGGGAAATAATAAGAATTAGAGCAGAAATAAATGATATTGAAACAAAAAAGACAGTAGAAAGGATCAATGAAACAAAGAGTTGGTTCTTCGAAAAAATTAACAAAATCAACAAACCCTTAGCCAGACTCACTAAAAAAAAAAAGAGAGAAGTCTCAAATAAATAAAATTAGAAACGAGAGAGGAGAAATCACAACATATACCAAAGAAATACAAAGGATCATAAGAGAATACTATGAAAAACTATATGCCAACAAATCGAACAACCTCGATGAAATGGATAAATTCCTAGACTCATACAACCTACCCAAACTGAATCAGGAAGAAAGAGAGAATCTGAATAGACCAATCACAAGTAAAGAAATGGAAACAGTAATCAAAAACCTCCCCAAAAATAAGAGTCCAGGGCCAGACGGCTTCTCTGGAGAATTCTACCAAACATTCAAAGAAGATTTAATGCCTATCCTTCTCAAACTGTTCCAGAAAATAGAGGAAGATGGAGCACTCCCTAATACATTCTATGAAGCCAACATCACCTGGATCCCCAAACCTGACAAGGACAACACAAAGAAGGAAAACTACAGGCCAATATCACTGATGAATATAGATGCAAAAATCCTCAACAAAATTTTGGCAAACCAAATACAGCAATATATCAAAAAGATTATACACCATGCTCAATGGGATTTATACCAGGGACACAGGGATGGTTCAACATCTGCAAGTCAATCAACGTGATTCACTACATTAACAATATGAGAAACAAAAACCACATGATCATCTCAGTAGATGCAGAGAAAGCATTCGACAAAATCCAACATCCATTTATGATAAAAACCCTCAATAAAATAGGTATAGAAGGAAAGTACCTCAACATAATAAAGGCCATATATGACAAACCCACAGCCAACATCATACTCAACAGACAAAAACTGAAACCCATCCCTCTCAGAACAGGAACAAGACAAGGGTGCCCACTTTCACCACTCCTATTCAACATAGTACTGGAGATGTTGGCCAGAGCTATTTGGCAGGAAAAAGAAATAAAAGGAATCCAAATAGGCAACAAAGAAGTAAAACTCTCGCTGTTTGCAGACGACATGATCTTATATATACAAAACCCCAAAGAATCCATACAAAAACTATTAGAAACAATCAACAACTACAGCAAAGTTGCAGGGTAGAAAATCAACATACATAAATCAGTAGCATTTCTATATGCTAACAATGAACTAACAGAAAAAGAACTCAAGAACTCAATCCCATTCACGATCGCAACAAAAAGAATTAAATACCTTGGGATAAATTTAACCAAGGAAGTGAAAGATCTATACAATGAAAACTACAAGACCTTCTTGAAAGAAATTGACGACGACATAAAGAGATGGAAAGACATTCCATGCACATGGATTGGACGAATAAACATAGTTAAAATGTCCATACTACCTAAAGCAATCTACAGATTCAACGCTTTCCCAATCAGAATTCCAATGTCATTCTTTACAGAAATCAAACAAAGAATCCAAAAATTCATATGGGGCAACAAAAGACCCCGAATTGCTAAAGCAATCCTAAGAAAGAAGAACAAAGCTGGAGGCATCACAATCCCTGACTTCAAAACATACTACAAAGCCACAGTAATCAAAACAGCATGGTACTGGTACAAAAACAGATGCACAGATCAATGGAACAGAATTGAAAGCCCAGAAATAAAACCACACATCTATGGACAGCTAAGCTTTGACAAAGGAGCTGAGGGCCTACAATGGAGGAAAGAAAGTCTCTTCAACAAATGGTGCTGGGAAAACTGGACAGCCACATGTAAAAGAATGAAAATCAACCATTCTTTTTCACCATTTATGAAAATAAACTCAAAATGGATCAAAGACCTAAAGATTAGGCCTGAAACAATAAGTCTTCTAGAAGAGAATATCGGCAGCACACTCTTTGACATCAGCTTCAAAAGAATCTTTTTGGACACCATAACCCCTCACATGAGGGAAACTATAGAAAAAATAAACAAATGGGACTTCATCAGGCTAAAGAGCTTCTTCAAGGCAAGGGAAAACAGGATTGAAACAAAAAAACAGCCCACTAATTGGGAAAAAATATTCACAAGTTATTTATCCGACAAAGGCTTAATCTCCATAATATACAAAGAACTCACACAACTCAACAACAAAAAATCGAACAACCCGATTTCAAAATGGGCAGGGGACATGAACAGACAATTCTCCAAAGAAGATATACAGACGGCCAATAGACACATGAAAAAATGCTCATCATCACTAATCATCAGGGAAATGCGAGTCAAAACTACACCAAGATATCACTTTACACCTGTTAGAATGGCAAAAATTTCCAAAACCAAGAGTGACAAATGTTGGAGAGGCTGTGGAGAAAAGGCAACCCTCATACACTGTTGGTGGGAATGCAAGCTGGTGCAACCACTATGGAAAACAGTATGGAGATTCCTCAAAAAGTTAAGAATAGAAATACCTTATGACCCAGCCATCCCACTACTGGGTATCTCTCCTAAGAACCTGAAATCAGCAATTTCAGAAGCTCCATGCACCCCTATCTTCATTGCAGCATTATTCACAATAGCCAAGTCATGGAACCAACCTAAGTGCCCAGCAACTGATGATTGGATAAAGAAGTTGTGGTATATATATACACAATGGAATACTACTCAGCCATAAAAAAGGACAAAGTCGTCCCATTCACAACAACATGGATAGACCTTGAGAGTATTATGTTGAGTGAAATAAGCCAGACAGAGAAAGACGAACTCTGTATGACTCCACTCATAGGTGGTAGTTAACATATGGACAAAGAGAACTGATCGGTTGTTGCCAGGGGAAAGGGGGGTGGGGGTAGGGCACTAGGGGTGAAGTGGTGTACCTACAACATGACTAATAATAATGTACAACTGTAATTTCACAAGGATGTTAACTTTTATAACCTTAATAAAAAAAAAACTCACTGGATAGGCTCTGGGGACATCTTGGCAACAGGTAAGACCTCCCCCGGCTGGGACCACCTCCCCAGGGGCTGAGACATTGGTGCCAGACATTATTGTGACCTAATACAGGTGTGCTGACACAGACGCTGGCAGACACCATTGGAGTTCTTCCCCTGGCCTGTTAGCCCAGGAGTCTGCCCCACCTACTAGAGCACCAATTTAATCCAGCTAAGCCAGGGCAGGCAGCTCACCCTAGGGACTAGCCCCACCCAACTGCAAGCCCTCAGGCAACTTGTGGGCCTGAATAAGCCAGGTGTGTGGGACCTCTGCAGTAGGGTCAGTGGGTCCACCTCAGTAGGGCAGGGCGTGTGCAAGGGGCAGGCCTGCATTGGTGGAGTGTGTGGGGCCTCTGCAGGAGGGCAAATGGGTCCACTTCAGTGGGTCAGGGCATGAGCACCAGGCAGGACTATGTGGACAAGGTGTGTGGGCCCACAGGAAGTGGGGCTTGTCAGCTACAACAGACCTGTGCTTCTCAAACAGCCACACAGTGTATTGGACCCATCTTCCAAAGCCTGAAACAATTGTGTGCTGCCACACCTGGGGCTAGTTGCACCCAGTTGAACTCTTGAAAGAGCTGACAACAGCTTTGCCTCCAGCATACAGCAATTGTAAGCCCCTGAGCGCAGCAACTGGCCACACTGGGGACCTACTCACTTAACAGAAAAACTGCAGCAGGAATGTGCTATTAGACCTTGCAGCCAACTGTGCTGGGTCTCCCCATGCCTGATAAGGGGACTGAAGGGAACATAGCAGCTGCACACAGCTGAGGATTACAACCAGACAGCCAGGGGGACAGCTTAGCCTCCCTGTGCACCTGCAGCAAGAACAATCCTGCCACAACAGAAGAACACATGTAGCCCACACAGGGAACACTCCTGGAACACTTGGAACTAGTGACAAAGGAGAAGCACACTGCTGGGCCTTGCAAGGAATCTCTTGCTTAAGACCACTTCTCCAAGATCAAGAGACATAGCTGATCCACCAAATACATAGATATAAGCACAGAGAAAGAGGCAATATGAAGTGACAAAGGAATATGCTTCAAATAAGGGAACAGGATAAATCCTCAGAAAAAGAACTAAATGAAACAGGGATAAACAATCTACCTGATAAACAGCACAAATTAATATTCATAAGGATTTTCACTGATCTTGGGAGAGGAATGGATGAATTCAGTGAGAACTTCAACAAAGGATTGAACAATATAAAAAAGAACCAATCAGAAATAAAGAATACAATAAAGAAAATGAAAATTTGCTAGAGGGACTCAATAGCAGAGTAAATGATACAGAAAATGCGTAAGTGAGCTGGACAAAAGACTACGGGAAATCACCCAAGCTGAACAAATAACAGAAAAAAGAATTAAAAAGAATGAGGACAGTCTAAGGAACCTCTGAGACAATGTCAAACATACTAATATCCATATTATAGGTGTCCCAGAAGGAGAAGAGAGAGACAAAGGGGCAGAGAATCTATTGGAAGAAATAATAACTGAAAACTTTCCTAACCTAAGGAAGGAAACAGATATTCAGGTACAGGAAGTACAGAGAGCAGCAAACAAGATAAACCCAAAGAGGCCCACACTAATGTCAAGTGTTAAAGATAAAGAGAGAATCCTGAAAGCTGCAAGAGAAAAGCAACAAGTTACATACAAAGGAAACCCCATGCGGCTATGAGCTGACTTCTCAGCCAAAACCTTACAGGCTAGAAGGGAATGGCACAATATCTTCAAAGTGCTGAAAGGAAAAAACCTACAGCCAAGAAAACTCCACATGGCAAGGTTATCCTTCAGAATGGAAAAAGAGATAAAGAGCTTCCCACACAAGCAAAAACTAAAGGAATTTATCACCAATAAACCAGCCTTACAAAAAATGCTAAAGGGATTTATTTAAAGTGGAAAAAAAGACCACAAATAGGAATAAGAAAATTGTTTTAAAAAATAAAATAAAATTACTGGTAAAGGCAAATATACAGTAAAGGTAGCAAATCAACCACATATGAAGCTAATACAAAGGTCGAAAGATAAGAGTACTAAAATTATCTATTTCCATGATAAAAGGCTAATGGATACACATGCACAAAAAAGAGGTTAAATATGATATCAAAAACATAAAATGTGGGGAGGGGGAGTAAAAGAGTAGAGCTTTTAGGAAGAGGTCAAACTTAAGAGATTATCAACTTAATGTAGATTGTGTACATAGAATACATAGGTTATTGTATATAAACCTCATGGTAATCACAAACCAGAAACCTATGATAAATAGACAAAAAATTGAGAAAGGAACAAAAAATAATACTAAAGAAAACCATCAAACAACAAGGGAAAAGACCAACAGAAGAAGAAAAGAACAGAAAAGAACCACTGAAAAACCCAGAAAAAAAGTAACAAAACTGCAATAAGTACATTCTTATCAATAGCTACTTCAAATATCAATGGACTAAATGCTCCAGTCAAAAGACATAGGGTAGCCGATGGATAAACAAGCAAGACCTATAGATATGCTGCATACCAGAGACACACTTCAGACTTAAAGACACTCACAAACTGAAATTGAAGGGAAAAAACCTACTCCATGCAAATGGCAATGAAAGAAAAGCTGGGGTAGCAATGCCTATATCAGACAAAATAGGCTTTAAAACAAAAACTGTAACAAGAGACAAAGAAGGGCACTACATAACGATAAAAGGAATAATCCAACAAGAGGGTATAACACTTATATGTATCTGTGCACCCAACATAAGAGCACCTAAATACCTAAAGCAACTATTAACAGACATAAAAGGTGAAATAGACAGTAACACACTAATAGAAGGGAACTTCAACACTCCACTTCTACCAGTGGATAGATCATCCAAACAGAAGATCAATAAGGAAACATTGGCCTTAAATGACGCATTAGACCAGATGGACTTAGATATACAGAACATTCCATCCAAAAACCATAGGACACGCATTCTTTTTAAATGCACATGGAACATTCTCTAGGATAGATCACATACTAGGCCACAAAACAAGTCTCAGTAAATTAAAGACTGAAATAATACCAAGCATCTTTTCTGACTACAATGGTATGAAACTAGAAATCAAGTACAGGAAGAAAATCAGAAGAGCCACAAATAGGTGGAGAATAAGCAAAATGCTACCGAATAATGATTGAGTCATTGAAGAAATCAAAAAGTACCTGGAGACAAATGAAAATGAAAATACGGCATGCCAAAATTTATGGGATACAGAAAAAGTGGTCCTAGAGGGAAGTTTATAGCAATACAGGCCTACCTCAACAAACAAGAAAAATCTTGAATAAATAATTTAACAGTGCACCTAAAGGAGCTAGAAAAAGAAGAACAAAGCCCAAAGTCAGTAGAAGAAGGGAAATAATAAAAATCAGAGCAGAAATAAATGCAATAGAGACTAAAATAACAAATGAAGAGATAGTTCTTTGAAAAGATAAACAAAATTGACAAAAGTTTAGCTAGACTCGCCAAGAAAAAAAACAGAATTCTCAAATAAATGAAATCAAAAATGAGAGAGAAGAAATTACAAAGGATACCTCAGAAATACAAAAGATTATATGGGACTACTATGAAAAGCTATACAACAACAAATTGGATAATCTAGAAGAAATGGATAATTCTTAGAATCACACAATCTTCCAAAACTGAATCAAGAAGGAATAGAGAATTTAAATAGACCAATCACCAGAAGATCAAAACAGGAATCGAAAGCATCCCAAAAAATAAAAATCCAGGAGTGGACGGTGAATTCTCTGGTGAATTCTACAAAACATTCAAAGAATACTTAATGCCTATCCTTCTCAAATTATTCCAAAAAATTAAAGAGGAGGAGAAGCTTCCTAACTCATTCTATGAGGCCAACATTACCCTGATACCAAAACCAGACAAAGACAACACACAAAAAACAAAATTACAGGCCAATATCATTGATGAACATCAATGCAAAAATCCTCAACAAAATTCTAGCAAATCTAATACAACAATACATTAAAAAGATCATCCATCATGATCAAGTTGAAGTTCCCTGACCCTTGGCTTCCTCCATCTGTTTTTCCAAAAGCCTTTGGTCCTTGCTGTCCACTGTGGCTGTGTTCCAGAATGGCAATGCTTCCCAAAGGAACAAAGTAGAAACTGGGGTCCTGTGAAAACTGGCACGTAGACCAGGAAACAGAGTGTCAGGAAGCAGAAAGGAGTGGGGAATACACCAGGAGTGGATGCTGTGAGGAACACCAGCATACCCACTGCCGGGTCAGCTGGAGAGCGAGCAAGCAATGAGCAAGGAAAGCAAGTAAAAGTTGAGACTGGGAAAAATCTCAGAGCAGCGGAGGTGCTGACCATCCCTTCCTGGTAGGGACAAGCAAACACCAAACCAAGACACGTTGGAGACTAATCTGAGCAGGTCCCGGGATCCAAGATTTCCAAAGATGATGTACATCTATGTTTCTTAACATGGAAATATCTTCAAGACATAATTTAAATGGAAAAGGGAAGCTTCAAAACAGAAACCATGCTATGATTGCGTGAATATAGTACGAATATATGTATGTATAGAATAACATAGAAATTTTTCCTAGACCATGGGTTTTCCTGTGGGAATTGTGTGTAAAATAACCTGCAACAGGAGCTTCCTTCTCTTCCTTTTTCTCCCTCTCTCCTTTACTTTCTCTCGCCTTCTCTCCCTCCCTCCTTTCCCCCCACGAGTGTAAATGGAATGCTACTGTGCGCTACCTACTTGGGGATCCTATGAAGCAAGCAGAATTGAGAGAGCCCCTGCCTGGTTGGGTAGCTTTTGGACTTCCTTTTCTCTAGAGGGTTTATCACTCTGCGGCATTGTACACACTGTGTGTTTGCCTGTTGTTTTTCTGTTTTCCTTCTAGAAAGTAAGCACATGAGAGCAGCTCTGAGTTGCTGGAGTGAGCCCAAGTGAGTCCTCACTCACCAGGCCACTCCTGTGCACCTTCCTTGGGGTGGGGAGGGGTACTCAGCCTGAGAGTGCAGCCACCCACTCCTTCTCAGCCCCTTGGACAAGGAGGATGGACTGCATTGCCAGCAACATGGCAAAGATCAAAGGCAAAAATAGTAGCGCTCATGAGAGAACCCCAGGTGTGTGGACTGAAGAACGAACAAAGGCATTGCGTATGTTTTGGAGAGTTTTTATCCACAAATTTATTCTTTTCAGCTTGCAATGAAAATAGATTAATAACTATGGAAGTACTTTTATTATTAAAACTGCCATAAGAAAAATATATTTTTTTGTCAGTCTGAAACTCTGTAGCCTTTAACCACTTTGCTGTGAGTATGGAAACGATGTATTATAAACCGTTTTTTTTTAAATTGTGAAACATGGTACACAGGAAACAATGTGCAAAAAGAAAAGATGGACAGCTCAAAAATTTGTCACAAAGAAGATATCCAAACACCCATGAACTTAATACCAAGTCAGGAAATAGAACATCATTAGGACCCTAGAAGCCCCACTTATGCCTAAGCTGGCTCACTGCCCACCCCTCCCGCCAAAGAGAACCATCCTCCTGATGTTTATGGTTCTCACTTCTGTGTGTGTATATGAGATATACATATAAACATCACACATGCATATCTAAATGCTGCATTTTGGTTTTAGCCATTCCTTAAACTTTCCGTAAATGAATACACAATATGTATTTTGTTGTTGTGTCTGGCTTCCTTCATTCAACACTGTGTTTTCGTGTAGGTTTACACGTGTTTTCATTGTGAGGTTCATGTTGATGATGCTTTGTTTTTCTTCATTTCATTGCTCTGGGGTTTGTTTGTTTGTTGTTTTTAAAGATTGGCACCTGAGCTAACATCTGTCTCCAATCTTCTTTTTTCCTTCTTCTTCTTCTCCCCAAAATCCTCCCAGTATATAGTTGTATATTCTAGTTATGGGTCCTTCTATTTGTGGTATGTGGGATGCCACCTCTATATGGCTTAATGAGCGGTGCCATGTCTGTGCCCAGGATCCAAACCGGCGAAACTCTGGGCTGCACAAAGCAGAACGTGCAAACTTAACCACTCGGCCATGGGGCCGGCCCCTGCTTGTGGTGTTTTGATGGATGGACATACCACAAGTTATTTATCTGTTTTTACTGCTGATGCATGTCGGGTTGTTTCCAGTTTGGGGCTGTTACAAATAGCCCTGCTGTGAGCATTCTGGTACATGATTCCCGATGCACATGTGTACGTGTTCCCGCTAAGTTATATAGTTAGAAATAGTTAGAAACGGAGTGCTGAGTTATAGGGAACAGACATCTTCAACTTTAGCAGACAATGTCTAACAGTTTTCCCAAGTAGTTGCACCCATTTCTATTCTTTATAAATTTATAAACTGGTTGTTCCCTGTCCGCACTTACTTGGTAAAGTCAGCCTTTCAAATTTTAGCCATCCTTCTCAAGGGTATGCAGTGGCTTTGCATTGTAGTTTTAATTCACATTCTTTGATTTCTAATGAGGTTGAGCGTTTTTTTTCATGTTTGTTGGCCATTTGGATATGACCTTTTGTACCTGTTTAAAAGCCTGTTCAAGCCTCTTGCCCATTTTTCTGTTAGACTGTCTGCCTTTTCTTATTGACTTATTACAGTTCTTTATATTCTGCACGCAAGCCCTCTATTGGCTTTATGAGCGACCAATATATTCTTCCAGTCTTTGGGTTGCCTTTTCATTCATTTTCTCATTGGCAGCTTTTGATGAGCAGAAGTTCTTAATTTTTTAAGATAGTTGAGTTAACCTTTTCCTTTGTGGTTAGCAGTGTGTGTGTGTGACATTTAAAAGTCATCTACCCCAAGATCATGAAGATATCCTTTAAAAGTTTCATTGTTTTACTTTGAGCACTTAATGCATTCTAAATTCAACCAGAATTAATTTGGGGTATGACATATGAGGTAAATGCCAAAAGTTTCTTTTTCTTTCCTTTATTTTTGTGTATGAATATTTAATTGTTTCAGCAGAATTTATTGAAAAGACCACCCTAACTTCCTTCTCTAAGGTACCACATCTGTCATCTGTCCATACATGCACGATTCTATTTCTGGGCTCTTTTTTATTCCACTGATCTATTTGTCTATTCCTGTCTTAATTAATCCAGTCTTATAACAATTTTTGATACCAAAGTAGAGTCAGCCTCCCACCTTGTTTGTCTTTGAAAGCATCTTACCTACCTTTACCCTTTGTTTTTCCACTTAAAGGTTAGGATCAGTTCCCAATTTTCCACAAAAAATAAAAACCTGAGATTGTATTGAATTTATCAATTTAGTAAGAATTGACGTCTTAAAAATATTGAATTTCAAATTTGCATGGTACATCCCTTCATTTATGTGGGTCTTCTTTAATTTCGTTTTTTACGTTTTCTACAAAGAAGTCATACAACTTTTGTTAGATTGATTTCCTGGTATTTAACATTTGATATTTCTGATGTTCATGTAAGGTGTATATTTTAAATCTTTTATTTTATAGCAGATATTATTTCTAATCTTAAAGGAAAAACTCTTAATAATTCACCATAAAGGATCAAGTTTGCTGTAGGTATATGCAAACACAAACACACACACATATACAAAAAAATACCTTTTATCAGGTTAATGAAGTTTCTATTCTTAGCTTGCTAAGTTTTTTTTTAATTTAATGAACAGAAGTTGAAATTTATCAAATGACTTTTCTGCATCTGTTATTTTTCTCCTTTATTCTGTTAATGTGGTGTATCACATTGATTTTTGACTGTTTAATTAAACCATGCATTCCTGAAGTAAATTCAAACTAGTCATAATATAGTATCCTTTTTGTATATTGCTGGATTCAGCTTGCTGGCATTTTCTTTAGAATTTTTGCCTCCCTGCTCACAAGTGAGTGTTTCCTTTCTCATAATGACCCCATCAGATATTTGTGTTAAGGTATTCTGACCTCATAAAACACACTGGGGAGTAGTCTATCTTATAATCTGAGGAAAGTTTGTGTGAGATTGTCATTTGCCAGTGCATCCATTTGCTCCTAGAATTGCATTTGTGGGAATATCTTAAATTATGGTTTCATTTTCTTTGAGTTAGACTATTTGGATTTTCTATTTCCTCTTGTGTCACTTTTTTTTTTTTTTAAAGATTTTTTTTTTTTTTCCTTTTTCTCCCCAAAGCCCCCCAGTACATAGTTGTGTAGTCTTCGTTGTGGGTCCTTCTAGTTGTGGCATGTGGGACGCTGCCTCAGCGTGGTTTGATGAGCAGTGCCATGTCAGCGCCCAGGATTCGAACCAATGAAACACTGGGCCGCTTGCAGCGGAGCACGCGAACTTTACCACTCGGCCACGGGGCCAGCCCCACCTCTTGTGTCACTTTTGATCAATTATATTCCTGCATCCGTTTCATCTAAAACTTAAAAAATTTTTGGCAGAAAGCTGTTAATAATTTTCTCTTATTTCCTTTTGAAGGCCTGCATGCTCTTTAGTGATACGCCCCATCTTCTTCCTGGTGTTGCATATTTGTGTCTTCCTTTGTTTTCCTTAATCAATCTCCTTAGGCATGTATCGATTTTGTTAGGCTCCCCTGCCCACCAAATTTATGGCTTTACTGATCCTCTTTTGTAGACTATTTTCTATTTCATCAGCTTCTGCTTTTATATTTATTTTTCTTTCTTCTACTTTTTTATAATTAACTTGTTATGTTTTAACTTATTCCTTTTTCAAATTTCTTGAAACGTATGCACCCTACTAGTTTTCTGGGGTTTGTGTTAAAATGCACATAACATAAAATTTACCATTAGTAACATTTAGGACATTCACAATGTTATGCAACCATCACCACTATCTAGTTCCAGAATATCTCCATGACCCCGAAAGGAAGCTCTGTACCCATTAAACAATCACTTACTATTCCCCTCTTCTCCCAGTTCCTGGCAACCACTGATCTGCTTTCCGTCTGTATGGATTTGCCTATTCTGGTATTTAATACAAATAGAACCATTCAATACATGGCCTTTTGTGTCTGGCTTCTTTTACTAAGTGTAATGCTTTTGAAATTCACCCATATTGTAGCATATATCAGTATATCATTCCTTTTTGTGGCCAAATAATATTCCACTGTCTGGATATACCACTCGTTTATCCATGCATCAGTTGATGGACATTTGGGCTGTTTCTTCCTTTTGACTATTGTGAATAGCACTTCCATTTGCATACAAGTTTTTGTTTGTGTACCTGTTTTCAATCATTTTGGGTATATACCCAGGAGTGGAATTGCTGGGTCATACGGTAATGCTGTGTTTAACTTATTGAGGAACTATCCAACTGTTTTCCTCAGTTGCTGCACCATTTCATCTCACTACTTTCTTTTTCTAGTTAATAATTATTTTAGGGCAGTTTTAGGTTTACAGAAAAATAGAGCAGGACGTACAGAGATTTCCCACATGCACTTTCCCCTGCCCTGCACATAATATCTCCTATTATTAATGTCTTGCATCAGTGTGGTACATTACAACTGATGAACCAATATTGCTATATAGTCTTTAACTAAAGACTAGAGTTTATATCAGGGCTCATTTTTTTGTGTTGTATATTCTGTGAGTTTGGACAAAATGACATGTATCTCCTGTTTCAGTAACAGAACAGTTTCACTGGTATAAAAACCCTTCCTCCACCTCATCCCATTAGTTTTTATATTTTTATTATCATTTGGTATGACTTATTTTCTAATTTGTATTATAATTTCTTCTCTTCTATTTAGTTATATAGAAGTTTAGTTCTTAGTTTCCAGCCATTTACAGGATATTTTTAGTATCATTGTTGATTTATAGCATTCTTGAATTTGATCAGAAGACATATTTTGTATTATTTCAATCTTTTGATTGAATTTTAAGAAACTTGCTTTTGGGCCAAGATATGATGATTTTTTTGTAAATGTTCCATGTGCACTTGAAAAGAATGTATAGTTCTCAGTCATTAAGGGGAATCCAACTTATGTCTCTATCAGGTCATGTTTTATGATTGTGTTATAGTAATCTTCTATAACTTCACTGATTTTTGGTCTACTTTTCTAACAGTTATTGAGAGAGGAATGTTAAAATCTCCCACTATGGTGGTGGATTTGTCTATTTAATTTTGGTTCTATCAGTTTGTCTGTATATATTTGGAGGCTATGTGATTAAATGCATACAAATTTACAACTGTTCTATCTACTTGGTGAATTGAACCTTTCTGTCATTATAAAATATTCCTTTTTATTTTCAGTAATACATTTTGCCTTAAAGTAGATTTTGTCTCTTGTTAGTTTAGTTATACTAGCTTTTTAAAAATTAAGTTTTGCGTGATGTCTTAGTCTTTCGGTCTGCTATAATGAAGTACCATAGACTAGGTGGCCTCTGAATAACAGAAATTTATTTCTCACTGTTTGGGAGGATGGGAAGTCCAAGATCAGGGTGCTGGCAGATTCAATGTCCAGTGAGCGTCTGCTTTCTGGTTCCCAGAAGACCATCCTCTTGCTGTGTCCTCACACGGTAGAAGGTGGGGGTGGGGGCACCAGGCCTGGTTGCCTAGTGGTTAAGCTCGGCCTGCTCCACTCCAGCCTGGGTTCAGTTCCTGGGCGCAGACCTACACCACTCATCTGTCAGTGGCCATACTGTCTTGGCAGCTCACATACAAAAATAGGAAGATTGGCAATAGACGTTAGCTCAAGGGGAATTTTCCTTAGCAAAAAGAGGAAGATTGGCAACAGATGTTAGCTCAGGGCAAATCTTCCTCAGGAAAAAAAAAAGAAAAAGAAAAGAAAGAAGGTGGGGGAGGGAGGCTCTGGGGTCTCTTTTATAGGGGCTTCAGCCTTGTGATCTAATCACTTCCCCAAAGCCCCACCTCCAAATACCATCACACTGGGGATTAGGTTTCAATATATAAAATTTGGGGAACACATTCAGTCTATACCATACAATATCTCTTTTTCCATCCTTTTATATTTAACCTTTTTGTTTCTTTATATTTAAAATTCACCTCTTATAAGGAGAATATTTTTTGTTTTTTTTTAACCCAGTTGACAACTTTGTATTTTAAATGGCATATATAGTCTTTTTTATTGAAGTAATATTGGTTTATATCATTATATAAATTTCAGAGGTACACCATTATATTTTGACTCCTCTATAGACTACATTGTGTTCACCACCAAAAGTCTAGTTGTCATCTGTCACCATACAAATAAGCACCTTTAGCCCTTTCACCCTCCCTGCACCCCAATTCCCCTCTGGTAACCCCCAATTTGTTCTCTGTATCTATGTGTTTGTTTATCTTCCACATATGAATGAAATCTTATGGTATTTGTCTTTATCCATATGACTTATTTTGATTAGAATAACACCCTCAAGGTCCATCCATGTTGTTGCAAATGGCAAGATTTCATCCTTTTTTATGACTGAGTAGTATTCCATTGTATATATATACCACATCTTCTTTATCTGTCAGAATGGCTATTATTAAAAAGATAAGAAATAAAAAGTGTTGGAGAGGATGTGGAGAAAAGGGAACCTTCGTATGTTGCTGGTGGGAATGTAAACTGGTTCAGCCACTATGGAAAACATTAGGGAAAGTCCTCAAAAAATTAAAAATAGAAATACCATATGATCCAACTATTTCACTTCTGGATGAAAAAGAACATGAAAACACTAACTTGAAAACATATATGCACCCCCATGCTCATTGCAGCATTATGCACAATAGCCAAGGCTTGGAAACAACCTAAGTGCCCATTAAAGGATGAGTATATATTTTATTGATGTTTATTGTAATTGCTAATATATTTTTGTTTTACTATTTAAATCATCTTTCTATTTGTTTTCAATTTGTCCCACCTTTACTGTATTCTTTGTCTCTTCTTTCTTTCTTCTTTTGGATTTTGTTATATTATCCCATTTTAGATAGACAAGCTTTTATTACTCTTTCAGTATTTACTCAACATTCAATTTTGAATTTTGAATGTCTAATATTAATTACTACTTTATATCTGTTCTGAAAAAATGTAAGCCCTTATAACACTTTAATTCCTTTTTTCCTCTTTTCATCTTATAAGCAACTTTTATTGTGATTTTAATTTTATATATATTTTAAACCTAATATGTTATTATTATTGTGTTATACAACCAATATGTATTTAGCCATGGATGTCTTTTTCAGAACTCCCAATTTCTTTACTATTTCTGAACTCCTATCTATATTTATTCTCCTAAAGAACACCATTTAGTATCTCTTTAATGCAGTAATGAAATTATTTATCATTGTTTTAAAATATTGTTACTTCTTTATTTTTGAAAGCTATTTTTCTGAATAGAATTCTTGATTGTCTACTGTTTGCTTGCACTTTAAATTCATCATCTATTGTTTTCTAGTTCCTGTTTTTCCTCTGGAGAAGTCAGTTGTCAGTCAAACTATTGCTCCATTAGCTGTGACCGTGGTACCTCTTAGTG
This sequence comes from Equus caballus, assembly GCF_041296265.1. Taxonomy (NCBI): domain Eukaryota; kingdom Metazoa; phylum Chordata; class Mammalia; order Perissodactyla; family Equidae; genus Equus; species Equus caballus. The sequence goes on along the minus strand of NC_091694.1, from coordinate 53,790,240 downwards.
CTGTTCGCCAGTTACTTCTAGCTCTTCAGCTCATGGCTGAATTCTACTTCCGAGACACTTGTGGTTGGATGGCGGCATGTGATTAATTCTGGCTAACGAGAGGCAAGTAGAAGTAAAACATGTCACTCTCAAGCTGAAGCATTTAACTGCTGATGCAAAACCTTTCAAAATTCTCTTGTGCTTCTGGGATGGTGCCTGGCAACATTATAGCTGGTAACAGACCCATTGTGTCAGTTTAGGTCTTTCAGGAAGCAGAAGCTTTGACAGAGAACTACAAGAGTTTTATAGGTGGATGGGTGACAACTGTGCAAGATAAAGGAGGAGGAAGCAGAGTTAGGTGGGCAATCCTTCAGACCGCAGTGTAGAGCTGACACCAAATGTTGAGTTGAAGGGGAAGGAGGGAAGAATCAGGTAGGGAGAGACTCAGCTTACCATGCAGATCTGACAAAGTCTTGGCCAACCAAATGGGGAGCTCTGGGACAAAATCTTGCCCTTTAGAGGACACTCTAATTGAGTTACTGTGCTCAGTCATTGGCTGAGAGATGCTTGAGCAGAGGGTGACTTTGGCTGTACTGCTGTCGTGGATCCTGAAGATGCCGCAGCTGAAGGCTCAGCTAGTTGCACTCCTTGCAGCTGAACGGCAAGTTCTTTCTCGAAGGAAAATGCAAGTGATGTACTTTTTTATTGCCTCCACACCCATTAGCCTGCATCCCTGAGTGATTAGGATGAGCCACGTGTCTTCGGTCTCCTGCTGATAGATACACAGTGGGGATGTAACATGAACAAAAAACTTACCTTTACTGTTTATGGTTACTGCAACTTTGAGGTTGCTAATATATCTTACTTTGCTTAATAAGCAATCGTTTTTTTTCTTTCTCTAGCTGCTTTTAAAATTTTCTCTTTGTCTTTGGTTTTCAATAGTTTTTATTGTTATGTATTTAGATCTGAACTTCTTTTCATTTATCCTTCTTGGGCTTCTTGAATTTTTGACACCTTATCTCTTTAAATATTGCTTCATCATTCTCCCTTTCCTCTCCTTCTCACTGTGTTCATATCTAGTATCCTCTGTTTTGCGTTTCTACCCTTTTGTCCTCCAAGATTTATTCTGAATATTGTCTTCTGATCTATATTTCACCTCACTCATTTCTATTTGGCTCTGTCCAATCTACTGTTAATCTCTCTGTTGAATTCTTAACGTCACTTTTTATTTCCATTCTAAAATTTTTACTTGGTTCTTTCATTTCATAGTTTTTAATGCTTTGTCAAATTCTCAACTGTGTCAGTTATTGTCACGGACATAATAAGTGTGTTTATTTTAAAGTCTGTGCCTACTAATTAAAAACTCTAGAGCCACGTGAGTCTATTTCACTCTTTGTTGTTTTGCTGAGATTTGTTCACTTTTTTTCTCTTGTGCTGTTTTTATTGTGTGGCACACACTGTACTGGAAAAATTCTTTGTAGAAATAATTTCCATTTGCTTCTGCCGTTTGGTAGCTTTAACGCTAGAGCATCATCAGAGATACAGATGACGGGAAGATGTACTTCACGCCCTGGAAGGACTTGTCTACTTCTGGTTCACTCTGATTCTAGGGTGCAGTCCTTTGAAGTTCCCACACAAAGTGAGAGTGCTCATAAGAGCCCAGCCTAGTGCACCCTAGACTTTAATTTTTGACCTACCAACTCCTCCTAGCCACCCCCCAAGGAATCAGAAATTACCCACAAGTGAAAAGTGACCGGAAACTCTAGGCTCAACTTCCTGGGGTCTGTCCTCACCTGCATCCTGTCCAGAAACTTTCTATTACCTTGGCAAGTCAGTTTCCTGGGAGATTGATTTTTGAGATGAATCTTTTGTAATGTAATTTTTGTCATCGCAAGGTATCATAAAAACTCAACTATCTTATTATGGCAAATGTGTATATGTTTGTGTGTATAATATATATATATGTATATACATATAAATATACTATATATATAACTTCCTATGATAAAGCAATAAGTAGGAACTAAAAATTCAATTGCATAAAATGTAGGTTAATGGAAATTGATATTTTTTCATTCAATCTGTATTTCTACAAGACTGTATTGTCATATACTGTACAATATTGATTATGTGCTGAAATGAGAAAGTCCCAAATTATCACAAGGTTTTCACCTCCTACTGGATCCTTTCTCCAATAAAAGATAATAAAGTTAGCCATCCCTTTTTCCAAATGGGGGCTGCCAGAGGATGAGAGCCCAAACACCAATCATGTCTTTTCCAAATTCACACCAGCGTACAGTGTGTTATTTCAGGACACACACGCACACAAGCAGAGCTTGAATTAAAATCCAAGGATTGCTGTATTTGTAGTTGTAGACCATATAATCTTCTCCAGCTACTTTGGCAGGAAGGAATTTATTAAAGGTCATTTAGTAGCTTGGGAAATCTTTGGAAAGGCTGGTGGAACAGGTTTTGGACTAAGTTTCCAGAAACGATTATGGATGAGAACCAGTTACCTCTGCCATGTTTAGAAAGCTGTTGCCATTACCTTTCTCTCTAAAATGGATGATCCATGCATGCCTCTTACCTCAGCTTCAAATCAAAGTCTCACTTGGGTGCACCTGATTGGTAGAAATTCAATGAAGTTGCTTGCTATTATTGTGGTTGACTTTACATTATTCTCCCTTTAAATCCAACATATTCTCATTGGCTGCTTTGGGAACAACACAGAAAGCCATTGCAGATTCTTGCACTTGCCTCTGGAACTTCCTCGGGCTCAAGAATTATCCTGGGCTGCTTCTTAGTGATTTCCCACCTTTCTTTGTTGGCTCCCATCGTGGCTGATATCACTGGTATCATGTACTGACTCTTCCTCTGTGCCCTGCTCTGTTTGAATTGGTGAGCTCATTTTAAACTGCCTATTTGAGTCTTAGGATAGAGAGTCCAGCGATTGTGTCTCAGTTCCATGCACCAAAGTCCTGGGAAAGTTTCCTCCATCATCTATGATGCACCTGGGTCTTTGAAATGCTTCTCCAAACAGTCTCACGATGCCCTCGTCCCCTCTCTCAGGGGAAGGGGGAGATACTGTACTGATTTATTCATAAGAGAGAGCGCTCTAGCATAGGAAAGCTCCCAAAGTGAAGGGCCTTCCCTGGATTTGTGCAACGTGGTAGTACTGACACAGCATCCTTTGGTGGGAGAGAGAGAAAGAACTGGGGAGGAAACAAGCAGACAAAAAGAAGGAAGATGAATGAAGCCTGGGATATTTATCAAGATGAATATAGTAGCTCTTAGACTTTTGAGGCTGGTAACACAGTCCTCTTGCAGGCTGCAAAATAAAAGAGATCATAGTATGTTTCTCTGTGCTTGCAAGACGTGGGTCGTTTCAGTGAGTTTCTGGGTGTGAGGCGAGGATGATCGTTAGAGACCTGTGTTCTCACCATTGTACCTGGAAGCACCTTGTTCCTTTTGATCATTTTCTATTTCATGTACTATGTTTAGCATCTCTACATTTATACTTATGCCTGTGATCTTTTGAAGATCTAAGCACATGAATTTCTGTAAAGGTCAAAGAAATCTCGTTTAATGTTATCTCCAATTTGGGGGTGATTTTTTTTCACTTGATAATAAAGATTTTGTTTTTAAAAATAAGGAAATACGTCTTTGATTTCCTATCTTTGGAAATTCTTTTTGAATACACTTTTCATACATGCACATATATTTATATATGCCGGACTATGCTGCTTTCAGCGTTTCATGCTTATGGGTCCCAATGTGTGCATTCACGCACGTGTGCGTGTGTGTATACATGCGTGTATATTATGAACTGTTATTATGAAGTAATGATAGTGGTTTTTGTAACATGAGTGCTGAAATGACAAGAGTAGCAAACGTCTAGGGCAGTGAACTCAACTGGGAGGGACTTTGCTCCCAGAGGGCATTTGGCCATGTCTGCAGACACTTTTGGTTGCCACAACTGGGATTGGGGTGCTCCTGGTGTCTAGTAAACAGAGGCCAGGGATGCTGCCAAACATCCTACAATGCATGGGACAGCCCCCCACAACAGAGTTATCCATGCCAAAGTGTCAGTAGGGCCCAGGTTGATAAACTCCGGTCTAGAGGTGGAGAAGCATATTATTAACTGAACAAGTGTTTCTTGGGCACCTATAATAAGCAGGACTCTATTTTAGCTATGGCTCAGATATAAGCGTAATCCAAACATATTTTGATATGTTCTCTATTTATTTAGTAAGAGAGTGTATCTGGAAGGGTCCCAACTGGACATATTTGGTATGCCCAGAATAAGCTAAGCTGAAGAGCTATTTACAAAGGCGTGACTATAGGGGGAGCACAAGGAGCAGTGTGGTTACCTGGGCTAGTGAAGCTAAGGTGCTCTCCTCCCTCGGCCCTATAGAACTTAGGGTTGTGGTGGATCCTGGAACCTGGAAGGGGATGGAGTCTCCTGGCGTCAGCTACCTTAAGAGATGTGGCCACTTTGAGGTGACTTCCCAGGGAAAGAAAAGGGAACTAAATATCCCAACCTCCCTCCCACTTACTGTATGAGCTCCTCCTGGGCCAACAGAAGCTGGAGACATGGGCGACGGCTGGTGTTTGCATAAAGCTCAGCATCCTACTACAGAAGGCAGGAGAGAGAAGAGTGAAAAGTGGAGCAGATCTGGGGGGAAATGAAGGCAAACCAGAGGTCTCTGGGCAAAGACTTCTTTATAAATAACTCTCATTTAGAGCAGACATTGGTGAGCGCCGTAAGGGAGGCCCAAATCAAGGGCTCTCAGCTTTCAGAGGTGTAAGGGATTCTTTCTGGCTTGGAGGAGCTCAGGGACAGCTCAGTAAAGGATGCGGCATTTGAGAAGATGGCCTTGAGGAGTGAATAGAGTAACCAGCACGTCAGCCTTTTCCCACTTTGAAAGGTCACCTTCTTCTCATCCTGCAGGGAGCGAGGAGGGTTTCCTTCACAGGCCTTCCAAGCCTCGTCATCCTACTCCCTCCCACGGCTCCTAGCACCATCTCTGTTCTCTGAACGTTTGACTGGGAAGCAGTTTCTCTCTAGATGCCTCTTGCTCTGCATGGCACCCACCATGAATTGGGCCATGAATAGGAAGGGTGAACTGGGAAGGCCCTGCTTCCCTTCATTAGTCTGTTCCTCTGTCCTTCATAAGCCACTGTTACAGAAATAAATACAAAAGTATATACATACATACATATCTCAACTGTTACGTAAGATTGCAGTAATCAAAGGACATTACAATAGAGGAGCACAGATATTTAAAACTCTGATACGACTTGCACCGTGGTACAAGGGAAAACAGCCACAATGTTAATCACATGCAGAGAATGCCCTATGGGCTCCCTCCAGCTCCTAGTGGTGCTGTTCTGTTTTGGGGTCTGCTCCCCATCGTGAACCCTTTCCTTCTTCAACTCTCCTTCCTATGACTCTTGACTCAGGGTTCAGGAAGCCTGTGTCTTCCTCCAGGGACCAATCTCAACCCAGTAACTACCTCCCTCCTGGCCAACAGAACACTTGCCCAGCTGTGAGTCTTTCCATTTAAGACAATATCCCAGGGAGAGTCCATGGTGGTCTTTGGCAACCCAAGTCCCAAAGAGCTGTCCAGGAGTGATGTGGATGCTCCTAGTCCAGCCCCCTCGGGGTCTCCATACCATAGTGAGTTGCGGACAATGCTTCTTCTTCTACTGATGCCTCATTGGAGAGCTATGGGATTTCTTTCCAATTCCTCCTCCAGCACACACACATAGCGTTTCCTGAGGATAAATATTAATTATCAGAGATATTAAAGTCTAAACCCATCAGTTGGAAAAGAAATATTTTTCTAACATCCCCATAGTTTTCAAAACGTCCGCTCTAAATGTAATTAATGCCTTACATCATTTGCCTTTGAGCAGTGTAGGTGCCCTACCCTTTCAAACGGTGACCCGTAGAGCCCATTGGAAATAAGAAATGGGCCCATTTTCCAGCTTTATGCCTCTTAAGAACTGCTCTCATGGCTACACAAAGACCTAACAGGGGCTTTGTAATTACTTCTCGAAAGAGCTAGATTAAATTCTTCGCCAAGGGCCATGCTCTTCCCCAGACTCTCTGAAGGGAGAGGAAAAGAATAGCTTTGTTTTTCTAGCACCATAAGATTTTAAATTGAGAGAGACGAATTGGAGTGCAAGGACTGATATTCAAGGTAAAGAAAACAATGTGAGCAAATAACACAGGGTGGAAATAACAGACATAACCTATAGTTTGCTAACATTATCTGAATATGCGAAAGCAATTAACTGTGTATATATATAACAAGTATCAAATTATAGTTGATGTTTAATCATTTCCTTTAAAGATGTTTTTGTATTTTTTTAAATTTTACGTACCCGATTAGAGAAGGATATCAACTCACTGGAATAGAAACACAAAGTCATGTTGTTTTTCCAATTTCTGCTATTATTTGGGTTATAATTAGCCTTTTTCTCCCTCACTTGAGAGCGGATTCCCTTTATGACATCGCAGTTGAATTCCATAACTGTTTGGTCACTTTTGGTTATCAGCTCAATCTTTCTTCCTTTCTCACAGATTCAGTGCTGTTTATTTTAAATTGCTAAGTCTGTAATCTTTTCAAAGTCTTCATTGCCCATCCCCCAGCCGCTTCCCCCCACCACAGGGGCTGGCTTGCTGCTAGTGGCTTGGAATATAGAGGGTTGTACATGCCTTGCGATGTTGGGGTGCAGGGAAGGAAGAGGGTGACGTGCATTTTCTTACTGGCTGCCCAGGGGAAAGTTGCTTCTTTCTGTTGGCTGCTGTTTTGCTCTAACGCTGAGTAGCCATTGGCCACTGGTTCTCCCCGTGTGTCGAGTTTCCAAAAGAAAGCTGGTTACTTCACAGAGGATATTTGTTGCTGTTTCAGAGAGCCCTAGGGGGTCCTTCCCGCCTACATGTTACCCTAGATTTGTCTCTCAACTGCCATGTCCTCTCCCGATTCCTCCTGGTACCCACTCCAGGCTGTCTGTCCATCACCTCTTGTTTATGGGTCTCCCACAGCACGTGAGCAGCCCTGTAGGCTGAAGTACCTTCAGGTTGTCTGGAGCTACCTGCCCTCATGCAGACATGTAAACCGCTTTACGCCATGAAGTGTTGAGTCCTGGCTCCTCCACCCACATATCCTTCTCGGCCATACCTTCTCTCTTCTATTACCTCTGACACACCCTAGTAGTAGGCATTTTGCCAATCCATTCACTTGTCGACTTTCAGACAAGATGACCTCTAGTCCCCAACTTAGGGGAGGGAGACGAGATTCAGGTACTTTCCACTTTATGATTGATTCTCTTGGTAGCTCTCTCTCTCTTAACTTCCGGGAGAAAAAGCAAGAGCTACTTTTCATGCATGTGACACTCCTTCAAAATGCCACCTCCTCTCCTTCTCAGCCTTCCTTTTATATTCCCTTGTGCGAGGAGTGGGCGGGCAGTGCTAACTGTGCTGAGTGGCACCATTCTACATGCCCTGAAGGAAGGGGGCTGACCACACAGTTGGTGACCCTCTCAAGTGAGAACGTGGGGTACTTAGCAGCACTTGTTCTCAGTTATGGACCTTAGTAGCCAATTCCAATATTTGGCAGCTGACATCATTCTGTTACTGTTGTGACCACCCTTTAAAGATAGATAGACCTTCTCCCAAAATTTGGTTTGTATGTCAAAACTGATGATGCTACACACTCACCAAGATGGTATGAAAAGGCTTATTACTTATATAATTGAGGTCTCTGGGGAGAGCAGGGCAGGCCTCTCAAGCAGGTCCAAAATGACTTCAGAGATGGAGGAAAGGAGACTGTCCTGCATTAGTATGGTGGTTAAAGGATGAGACCCGAACTGAGTTCCCAGGAAGAGGCAGGGGCTAGTGGAGTTTGAATTTCCTGCTGGTGCCAACAAAGGAGCACTCAGGCTTTCTTACCAGCTTTCCCAGACGTGGCGTACAAAAGGTAGAGGGAGAGATGAAAGTTAAAAACTGTCAGAAGTCAAACATAAAAGACGGGCCATATTCTTTATTACAGTTACATAGAAATTAGAGAAAATAAAGATGATGCTATTCTTTAAAGTGGTCACTGTAGAAAGCTGGGTCTGGTCCTCCAAGAAGCGGAACCCAAGATGTGATTAATTGTGCAAAGTTTTTTCAGAAAAAGGCCTATGGGGAAAAAAAATAGGGAGGGGCCCAGGCAAGCTGGAAAAGCCATCAGACTGTGAAGCAAATTTGACCTTGAGTGAAGGACAGAGGAAGAGAAGGTTTGATGGAAAGATCCCAGACTGCCGTGTACTCTAAAAACAGGTCAGCAAAGTCTTGGGATGATATCTTTGAGCCAAGGTTGGCCATCAGAGGAGTCCTTTCTAAAATTGGGTCTGCCATCATGGTCCTGCTGCATGCATTTCTGAGCTGGGAACCACATGGAGGCCCGGCCTTCTCATGAAAAAGTGAATGGATTTCACAGCTCTGCAGCTGGGCCTCTGCTCAAGTGTCCTTCCTGTAGTTGGAGGACTGCAAGGCACAGGCTCACGGCCACCACAAATGTACACCTGGTCCAGTGATTCTTTCATTGCTAAAAACATTTTGGAGTTCCTTTTCAGGGAAACTTCCTCACAGGATAGCACAGAAGCAAGGAAGGGACAAAAGAGTTTGATAGCTTTTAAAGAGACTCTCTGTTGTAGTACCATTGAGTTGATTCCGACTTCTAGCACCCCTGTGTACAGCAGGGTAGAACCCTGCCCTGTCTTTTTGCCCCACCCTCTCACCTTGCAGCACTAAATCAGAAAATGCTCCACTGCTAATCATATGCTTTTCATGGCCAATTCTTCAGAAGTGGGCGGCCAGGTCCTTCTCACTGGTCTGTCTTAGTCTGGAAGCTCTGCTGAAACCTGTCCACCATGGGGGACCCTGATGGTAATTAAAATCCTGGTGGCATAACTTTCAGCATCACAGCAACATGCAGCCACCACAGTGTGACAACTGACAGACAGGTGGTGTGATTGCCTGACAGGAAACAAACCTGGACCACGGCGGTGAGAGCGCCAGATCTTAACCACTGGACCACCAGGGCTGGCTAAAAGACTCTTTACTTTTGACCCAAAACAGCATCAGCCAGCTTGACTATCCATCTTACTACTTAGCAGGGTTGGTTCTGTGTGGCTTTGGTTATTGCAAAAAAAGAAAAGAAAAGAATCTTACATACCACAACTAGAAGGACCCACAACGAAGAATATACAACTATGTACCGGAGGGGCTTTGGGGAGAAAAAGGAAAAAATTAAAAAATCTTAAAAAAAAAAAAAAAGAATCTGCACTTAAACGATAAAAGTCGTCATCATTAATGATATTGCAAGGAATACACTATGGGATCTGAAGGCAGTTCCAAGGAACAAGGTGGCTTTACTGAGGTGAACCATTCTCCGTGTATGTAGAATTTCAGGGGTAATTCTAAAAGATAAAAATAGCTCTGTGTTACACCTTCTTTTCGTCTCTGTATGTGCACAAGCAGATGGGTATGTGCGAGGATTATTCACTGTGAAGCTGATGAAGCCCCTCCAAGGCTCTGTACTTAATTTCGTATTTGTACTTTTATATTCTTTTTATCAAAGGGAGATTCCCAAATTTTATAACCTTTAGTGCCCATGAAGCTGCCGTCCTCTGCAGGTATGTGTATTTGTGTATGCACATACACATGTATGCACAGTGTGTTCTCTGTGTTTCTATGGCTTCTCCCCCTCTACCGTCACTCTTAGATACATACGGTTTTCCATATGGGATAATGCTCATCTTCACTCATGTTTTTAAATGCCTTTGGATTGTTTAATTTTAAAAAAGCTAAAGGGTAAAAGAGAAAAAATTCCTGGTGAGACGAATCTCTGAACCGGAGAGAGGGCTGGAGGAGGAGCATTTTCTTTCCCTCCCAGGGGCTCACGCTTGAAGTTTCCACTGTAGACAAGTTTTGGGGAAAAGATCTCCTTCTTCAATCCACTAGAGGGCATCGGTGTGCAGACAATTGTCAGATTTGGGCAGGGTGCTGAGCTCCAGGGAGTAAGAAGCAAGGTGACTTTCATCCTATACCCACTAAGTCCCTTTTCCTTTTCAAAACACCTCTTCCTCCAATCAAGATATTTCTTCTTGCTCTGAATCATCCTAGTATTTCCTTCTCACCTCCTACAGCCCAATAAGGCCACACACATTCCTCCTCCAGATTCGTTGTTGTCATGACTATCATCCTGTGCATGAAGGTTAAAGGATCCCCATTTTCTTTAGGAGTATAGGCCAAGGAGACACATGGGCCATGGAAAAAACACTGAACTGACTATCAGGAGACCTGGACTTAAGCTCCAGATCTGTCATTGGCTGTGTGATCTTGAGAAAATCACTTTACCTCTCTGATCCTAGGTGTGCTTATCTGTAAAATGGGAGGAAAAGTCTTCTAAAGTTTTATGTATCTATAAGAAAAGGACCAGATCTAGGTAACTATTCTCATTTGAAAGCAAAAGCCTAGTTCTTTCCTGTCATTCACCAAGTAAGCAACCCAAATCAGTGCTTAAAGCTTTCATTCTAAAATTCTAAAACCAGCTTCCTTAATATTGTTTATAAACTCCTGATGAATGAAATTCAAATTAAAAACCTTTTTGAGTTTCTAGACCAACATGTAAGGAGCTTAGAAGTCATCTCTCCCATCCGCCAACAAGAGAAAAGATGAACAAACTGAAAACCAACAAGTTTTCTTAGATCCATCAGAAAATTGATGCTATAGGGCAGACTGATGCCCCCAAAATGGAAGAGGCGGGCAAGCAGACAGAGACCCACACCTTACTGGAGCTGAAGCCCAGGAGCAGAAAACTCTGCAGGAGTCAATACCAGCTTCCTTTTATCCAGTACACAAAATGACAAGGCATACTAAAAGACAAAAAAACACAGTTCGAAGAGACAGAGCAAGCATCAGAACCAGACTCAAATATGGCAGACGTGTTGGAATTCTCAGACTGGGAATTTAAAATGACTGTGGTTAATATGCTAAGGGCTCTGATGGAAAGAGTGGCCATCATGCAAGAATGAACTGGTAATGTAGGCAGAGAGAGGAAAACTCTAAGAAAGAATCAAAAGGAAATGCTAGAAATCAACACACGTAACAGAAATGAAGAATGCCTTCCATGGGCCCATCAATAAACTGGACTCAGCTGAGGAAAGAATCAGTAAGTCTGAAGAAATGAATGAATGAATGAATTTGGAATTTGCATTCCAAAACTGAAAGGAAAGAGGAAAAGAATGACAAAGACAGAACAGAATACCCAAGGACTGTGGGACATAACGAAAGCTGCAGCATTCACGTATTAGGAATACCAAATTAAGGACTTCCACTCTCATCTACTCAGTACTCCGCCACCTCCCACATACCCACACCACTCTACCCTGAAAAACCCTAAGATGAACTATGATTTTCCTTGTAACTCTTAAAATTGCCAAATCTTATTCAATTATCTTTGTTTAAAAGATGAAAGACTTCACAAGGGGTGGGGGAGAATTTGAGAAGGGGGGAAGAGGCCTCACTCAGTCTCTCTGTCACCTCATTCAGTTGGGCTTGAAGTGACTTCTACCTTCTCCTGTCTTCTACCTGAATCTCTGACTCCTCAAAAGACAGCTCATTCAAACCACTGGACTGTGACACATGAGGCCTCAGAGACGATGTTTCTTTATGGTACAAGCTGGAAGGTCCTACTCCATTTCCACTATAGCTTTGTAGGGAGCTGGAGACAGACTGGATCAGAATTTGGAGTAGCACATAGAGAGACAGACTCCTTGCTGTCCCTCCAAGGACACAGTCTTGAGGTCTCCTGACTATACTCGTTTCTCCTGTTGTATCCCCTCCTCTTCATTTTAACCACCTTTATTATAAATTCCTCATAAAAGGCCTCCTACCTTCCATCCTCATTCCTACCCACTCTGTGGTTCCATTTGCATCCTGCTTAAGATTCTTTGGTAGCATCCTTCTTGAGAGTGACATTCAAGGTCATCTGGGACCTAGTGAATGATCTCTTGCTGTATCTCTCTGACCTTTTCTTTTCATACCAGCTGCTGAGTTTGTGCAACACTCAGCTATTTATTGTTACTGAAACCCAAGACATCTTCTTACTTCCTTGTCTTTACATTTGCTCTTCCCTCTGTCCTAGAAAGATCTCTCCTCTCTTTGGACTGAATAATCAACATCGTGCTTTAAGATACAGCTCAAGTGTTACCTCCACAGGAAGTCTTCCCTAAAAAAACCAGCCCAGGTTGCATGCCTCTCTGACATCCTCCCCCATAACACAGGCACAACTCTGCTGTACCACTTGCCCTGGATTATAATTGCTTCCCTATCAGCCTTCAGGTGCCTAGAGGGCGAGGAGTATGTTCCTTTCTCCAAACCCACTGTCTGGTACAATATATGGAACAAGGTTTGTTACATGATAAAAGTATGAATGAGCTGATAGAATGTAAAATCTCAAAAATACGTTGTGAAAAGAAGGTAAATGTGGGTCATAAGGGAGAAGAAAAGAAAAGCAGAATTTAAATATAAAAATTAGGTGAATTAATGCTTCAGTCCTGATTCAGACGATTAAGGAAATACAGTTTAAGAAATGCCTTTTGAAAAGCATTTTTGGAAAGACTTAATTGGTAGAGCTAAAAAAGGAATACGTCTCTCAAAACGCGAAATCCATTTATCAAAAGTCAGAAAGCAAACAAAACATGAAAAGGTGGAAAGCACAGAAAAGATGACAGAAGAAAGATCAAACACTGGAGTTGTACCAATAAAAGCGAAAGGAGGAAGCTTCTCTATGAAAAGACAAACAGATGGGGTCAAAACCCCAAACCTGAGTGTCTACAATCTACACACCTAAAATAAAGTGATCCAAACAGACTAAGATACACTCAGAGACATGACTGAAATATTAAAAAAGGAAAAATATGGAGAATGGAAGTTAATATATTACTAGAAGACAAAATAAAGATCTAAGGCAAAAGACATTATACAAGACAAAAGCCTCTTTGTTTTACTTTTTAATAATTTGAATTTTTTAATCAAACGAGTTAAACATGTGCATTGTCTAAAAATTAAATTCTAAAAATGTATGACATATATAGCTCCTTCCTCCTCACCCCATCCAACATTCTAAAGGCAACATTTTTCAACTCTTGCATAAACATGTGTGGTAGCCATCACTTTTCAGACTTTTGCATTTCTACCCTAACACTTAAGTGAAAATCTTGCCAGACCAGGATGCTAGGTTGGAGTAGGTTTCTCTCAGAGTTTTGAAGTCTTTGCCTCATTGCTTTCTAGCTCCTGCTTTTCTGAAGTCCAGTGACATTCGGATTACTGATCCTTTGTTTGTGACCCATTTCCCACCCCACCTTGGACGTTTCTAGGAGCCCCCCTTTCTCCCAGTATTCTGAAATTTCACTATTGTGCGTACCGATGTGGGTATTTTATCATCCATCGCTCTGAGCATCTGGTAGGAAGTAATCTGGGAGCTCTTACCCTTCCGTTCTGGGAAGGTTAATTTTATTGATTTTTGTTTTCAAAAACCGTAATGAAATTAGAGCTGGATTCTTTCCTCTTGTCTGTTTCCTTATCATTTTGTTCTACTTCTCTGAAGACTTTTTCAACTTTGTTTTCCAAACTCTTTACTGAACTTTTCATCATGGTTATCACATTTTTAATTTCCAAAGGCTGCCCCCTCTGATTGCTGCCCCCTCTTTGTAAACAGCATCCTGTACTTGTTTCACAGATGCTCGGTATTTTCCTATCTCTGAGGACACTGATTCCAATCTCTTTAAAGTTTAAAGAAGTTAAACTTTACAACTCCCTGCATTGTTTTTACTTCTGCCAATTTCCTTTTGTTTGTTTTGATTTCTCTCTTTCATATCAGAAGTTTTCTTCAGAGGCCTAGTGATTACCTGCTGTTCACATTTGCGAGTGAAGCACTAAATAACCAATCGAAAGCTACGCAGGTGGAAGTTATTGACTTGATTGCGTGGTAAACAAGTGGCCGTCTAGCTTTTCCTTGGGAGCCCAAAAGTCAGTGTAGGTAGATGTTGTCTTTGGTTGTGTATAGAAAGGTTATTTTCTCCAGCCTAGCTCCCAGAATTCTGAGGCTGGCAGGAGATGTTCTCATCATTCAGGAAACAGACTTTTACAGAATTCCCTGTCTTAGTTCTCCATCTCACTCTGACCCTACTCGATGTTTAACGAATCTGAGTTTAAAGGCTCTCCGATTCCATTTTTAAAAAGTATTGGTCTTTTGCTTTATGTTGGGGATAATTACCTGACTATGTAGGGTAGTGGTAGGTAGGGTAGGGCATGTTAGATCTAACTGCTTCTGTAAAGACTTTCAAAGACTCCTCTGGTTGTCAGACCTGCCTCCCCTCAGGCTTCTCTGGTATTTGGTTTCTCCAGTCCCTCAGGCCTTCCGGCACTCGCACAGGGAATACTGCTCACCAGCTTCCCCCTCTACTGGAGGTGGGACAGACCTTTCTCAAATCGCTGTCATTTAGCAGTCATCCATTCACGCCCCCTTTTCACAGAAGTAGTCTGGTCTGGGGTTGCTAAAGTCTTCTGGTGTCACCAAAGACAAAATTTAGGGTTCAGTTTCTCCTTGTTATTTTGGAATGATTTTGAAAAGAAACAGAAACCAAACCACCTCCTCTCTGTGACTTTAAAACTGGAAGCCTCATTTGTTTTGATAAAAGTTACAATTCACAGTGAATATATAACTGACAAATTTTTACCTGGGGAATAATGTTGCATCAAAATATATAAAAGCAAAATAGTTGATATTCATGGAGAAATTGACAGAATTAGAATGGTCATGAGGAAGTTATTATACTTCCTTAAATCTTTGACAGACCAATAGGCAAAAATAGGGGGTTTGAAGATCTGAATAATGTAATTAATTAGTTTGATTTAAAAAATATGTTTCAATCTCTGTAATTCACAGAGAATAAAAAAGAACAAAATACAAACTTCAGTAATAGATCCGAGACCATCTGAGAGTGTGTCCCAGATGAAGCTGACATTTCAGATGGGTAAGTAAAGGGTAGATTATTCAACAAATGGTGTCGGGAAAACTGGCAAATGATCTGGAAATAAAGAGAAAGAGACTAATGATTTCTGCCTTCTAGTTACTGCTGCCAGTTCTTGGCAGAGAGTTTGACACAGGGGCTTTTCCCAAAGAGTCCTTGTTTCCTGGTCTTTAGCACATTACCATAGGCTACTTTCTAGGAATTCCAAAGAATAATCAGTATTAAGCCATTTGGCTTCATCTGGTGATTTAAATGGCTACACTACAGTCATGTGCCACATAAAATTTCAGTCAACGACAGACTGCAAATATGATGGTGATCACATAAAGTTAGTACCATATAGCCTAGGTATGTAGTAGGCTATCCCATCTAGGTTTGTGTAAGTACACTCTATGATGTTAGCACCACAACGGAATCGCCTAACGACACATTTCTCAGAATGTATCCCCATCGTTAAATGACACACGACTGTACGTCCTCAACTCTAAGACACACACTTTTGTTTCACAATTTGACATTTTTGATACCGAGATGTATCTTACAGTCAATAGTGTCTTATAATTGACTTTTTTTGGGGGTCAGAGATGTATAAAATAGTAGTGTGTATTAAAACCTTTGGCGTCTTAGATTTATGAACTGGGGTACTTCACCATGTTTATGTGTGTGCCTGATTTTACCTTAGTTGTGCTTGGTAACTGTAACCAAGAATTCACACCCACTGAATGGTAACTTAGCATTCTAATCAGAAAGCCCACCTGCCAGAGAAGCTATCAGATGTGCTTCTGTCATGTTTATCTCTGATCAATGTCTTTGATCAATATAATTAGCATGACAAATTCTAGAAATGGATTTTCATTGGTGAAATAATGGTGTTCAAGAAATGTAAATTGGCTAAAACATCTTTTTTCTTTTTACAGTTTTTGTGTGAAGATGTTTTCTTTTTTAAAAATTTTTTCCAGTTCTACTGAGATATAGTTGACATAGAACATTGTATAAGTTTAACGTGTACAACATAATGATTTGATATGTGTATATATTGCAAAATGATTACCACGGTAAGCTTAGTTAACATCCGTCTCTTCACAGTTACAAATTTTTTTTCGTTTGATAAGAACTTTTAAGATCTACTATCTTAGCAAGTTTAAAATATACCTCACGGTATTGTTAACTACAGTCCTCATGTTGCACATTACATCCCCAGGCCTTATATATCTTATAACTGGAAGTTTATACCTTTTGACTTGGCTAAAATATTTTAGAGAGCCATCCCAACTTTGACTAAATAGTATTTAAACATCTAGCAGCAATTTTAGTCCGTGCCTTTTCAAGGCGTGCATCTGAAATGGTCTGTGCACAGCCATAATTTTCCTTCTGGATTATTGTGTTGGCTTCCAGTGAGCCTCTCATGGAAGGTCAGCAGAGAGCAGGACTTCACAGAGCTCACGTGACAGCTTTTGTGAACTGCCTTTGTGCCTTACTGTTAATAAATATTTTTGTCTAATAAACACATATTATGTGATTTTGGTTGGCGACCTTCTTTCATTATACCCTGGTGGGCAAGGTTGTGGAGGGTTAGCCATCTCTAGTCTACCTCCAACTATTGGAAGCCACCAAGAGCTACCTAGAATAAACCAATGTTTGTGCACGATCAACTTGTTTTAGAAAAGTTCACAACATCTGGGGAGAGACTTGCTCCAGCAGGATTGGTAGTTACCTGAGACTCTGCCCAAGCCCATTCCTTTAGACTTCAAAGGTCAGTAGTCAGAGATCCTGGCCTCTGGATTATCTGTGACAGCACTGATGAGCAGGGTCCTTGAAGACAACTAGGCTGGAGGACATATGTGTGCATGACTTGCTCTGTAGTTTTAGTAGGAAGCGATGTCCTGCTCAGAAAACTGCTGGCATTAGAGGCATCAGCAGCAACACGGCCTTAATCAGGAGAGTGATTGGGGAGCAGCCCAAGATCAAGGAGGCACCATCGAATCTCCTGCTCCAGCAAACAGGCAATTGTGGACTAGCTCTTTAGACATGAATTAGCCAATCTTGGGGGTTCTTTGTCCTAGCAGCAGAGGAGAACTTTAGATGGAACATTGGATGGATGGGTGAGGAAAGATGAAACTGGACTTCCTGATATGGGTCAGAGTTTTATTGAGTTGTATTTTTGGACATCAAGTTATCTCAGACATATTATTTCAGACAACTTGGTGAAGCAGGATTGTATTTGTGGACTGTAATAAAGCAACTCAAGCCAATTTAGTTCTTTCATGAGTATATGTGTGTGTTTATGTATTTGGTAGCCCCTATCGTGAAAGGTAGATGAAGATTATACTCTCTTTCTTAATTCTTGCAACCTCACTACTAAGTGGTGATACAGTAATAAAATCAAATCTCAGGTCAAATTTCACCAAACGTACAGATATCATTAGTGAGAAGATGCAAACAGTCCTACAACCTTTCTGTGGTAGTTTGTTTTTTTCACACCTTTAAGCACCCCTACCAGCACAGTACGCTTACCAGCACTCATACCAGGCTTACATTGAGGCAGAGGCAATTGTGTTCTTTTTTTTTTTTTTTTTTTTTGAGGAAGGTTAACCCTGAGCTAACTGCTGCCAATCCTCCTCTTTTTGCTGAGGAAGACTGGCCCTGAGCTAACATCTGTGCCCGTCTTCCTCTACTTTATACGTGGGACGCCTACCACAGCATGGTGTGCCAAGCGGTGCGGTGCCATGTCCGTACCTGGAATCCGAACCAGCAAACCCCAGGCCGCCGAAGTGGAAAGTGCGCACTTAACCGCTGCGCCACCGGGTTGGCCCCAGCAATTTTGTTCTTAAGGCTCTTCACCGAGTAGGATTTGAGGCAGTAGGACCTTCCATAATGGAAGCATAAACTTCTGGACCTGCCTATTTTATACCTGAGTCACACAGGGTGTTGGGTCCTGTTAACCATTCCTAATCATCCATAAACCTTCAATACTGCTGATCAAATCTCCCTCAGACAAAACTTACTCTAACATTCCTTACCTTGATTGGCCAACCTGAAAGCGGTGTTTCAAATTAGAATGTTTCACATACCAATTGGCCAAGCCCAATATGAGGGTTCATGTTAGTTTGTTCTCACACACACATCACATTGATCATACTAAAGGACTTTAAAATGCCACACACACATCAATGATATATTGATTATTTATGCAATTGATGACAGTGAACCATCAAGAACAATGTTATAGAAATATATTTGTTCTGCAATATGGAGAATAACATGCAATAAAGATTAAAAGATAAAAAAGGAAATATATTTGTTGGTATTGAGTGATGTTTACAATATGTAGATAAAAATCAAAAAACGGTACTAACCAGTATATATGTACTATTATATATGCATAGTATATATAATACTAATACATAGTATTATACTATAGTATATAGTATAATTATATATTATTTAACTTTGATGAGGCTCAAGGTATGCCACCCCAAAATATGCCATTTTGGCATATTGGTTATTTTGAATTAAAGTTATTTAAGAAACAGCCAATGCAGGAAGGACACTCTGACCCTCATTTGTCCCCCCTTAAAATGGGATTTAGATCTCCCACATGAATGATGTCTCTCCTGTACCAGGAGAAAGAGACAGCCTTATCACCAGAGATGGGGAATCCAGAGGCTGTGTAAACAAACCTTGTTACTTCTTTACTAATTTACTACCCCAAGCCCAAACTTCTTTGTCTTGTCAATTCTTCACACATTTGTTTCTTTGTTTAAAAGGTATAAAAGCTGCCTGCTTTGGTCACTTCTTTGAGCCTCATGTCTTTGGTCTTCTTTACATAGAAAATTAAATGTGTTTTTCTTTTTCTCCTGTTAATCTGTCTTATGTCAATTTAATTATTAGGCCAGCCAAAGAACCTAGAAAGGACAAAGGGAGGCGTTTTCCTGCCCTACAACCCCCATTCTCTTTTTACTCAAAAGTTTGGAAATACGTCAGCCAAAATGTTACAAAAGTTTTCAAAAGTTGCATCAGCCAAAATGGTAATGGTGATTGTCTTTGGATTATGTGTGATTCTTTTTCCTTCTTTCTGTTTGAATTATCTGTACTTTCTAAGTTGTCTGATGTGAATGTGCGCTATTTGTATAATTAGGAAGAAGGTGAGTTAATTGATTAAAGTTAACGGATGGCAGGTAGAAACTTTCTCGTCAAGGCACCAATGCCCAACATGCTCTCTTCTCAGTCTTCTTCCCATGCCTTTGAGCAGCATTTAGTGCATAGTACTCTCTCCTTTTAAAAATCTTAAAAAAAAGTTTCAACAGCTTTATTGAGGCATAATTTATATGCCATAAAATATACCTATTGTAGGTGTGCAAGTCAACAACTTTTAGGAAATTCAGAGTTGTGCAACTGTCACCATAATTCAGGTGCAGAACAACCCCATCACCTGAAAAAGTTCCCCCACGCCCGATGGCAGTCAGTCCCTACTCCCACCCCAGCACAGGTAATCACTGATCTTCAGTCTATATGGATTTGCCTTTTCTGACTATTTTATACAAATAGAGTCCATCAATATGAGGTATTTTCTGTCTGACATCTTTCACTTACCATAATGCTTTTGAAGTTCAACCGTGTTGTAACTTGCATCAGTAGTTTGTTCCTTTTGATGGCTATATAGTATTTCAGTGTATGAATACATCGTATTGTTTTTCTCCACTCACCGGGTGCTGGGCATGTGGGTTGTTTCCACTTTTTGGCTATGGAGCATTATGCATAATGCTCCTATGAACTACTCCTACAAGTCTTTGTACAGATCTAACTTTTTGTTTCTTTTGGGTGGATAGTTAAGAGTGGAATTGACAGATCTTCTGGTAAGTTTAAATTTAACTTTTTAAGAAACTGCCAAACTGTTTTCCAGGTGGTTATGCCATTATACATTCCCACCAGCAATGCATTAGGGTTTTAGTGTCGCCATTCTGTGAAGAAACTGAATTATTAATGATTTATTAACCATTTATATATCTTCTTTGATGAATTGTTTAATTCTCCAGCTCAGTTTTAATTGGGTTGTTTGTCTTCTTATCATTGAGTCACAGTTCTTTATACTCTGAATATAAATTGTTTATCAGATATGTAATTTTCCAATATTTTCCCTCATTCTATGATTTTTTTAACTTTCTAAACAGCGTCTTTTCAGAGAAAAAGTTTTTAATGTTTGTTGAAGTCCAATTTATTGATTTTTCTATTATGGATTATGCTTTTTTGATGTCATATTTAAGAAATCTTTGCTTAACCCAAAGTCATAAGATTTTCTCTTGTTTTCTTCTAAGGCTTTTATAGTTTTAGCTCTTAAATTTAAGATTACAATCAATTTTGAGTTGATTTTTGTTCATTTTGTGAAATAAAAATCTGCTTATCCTTAAAAAATTATTGATATACCATTGTCCCAGCACCTTTGTTGGAAAAAAAGTCCTTTTTTTTTTTGAGGAAGATTAGCCCTGAGCTAACTACTGCCAGTCCTCCTCTGTTTTGCTGAGGAAGCCTGGTCCTGAGCTTACATCGTGCCCATCTTCCTCTACTTTATATGTGGGATACCTACCACAGCATGGTATGCCAAGCGGTGCCATGTCCGCACCCTGGATCCGAACCGGAGAACCCTGGGCCGCTGAGAAGCGGAACGTGCGAACTTAACCACTGCACCACCGGGCCAGCCCCAAAAAGTCCTTTTTTAAAAAAAGGCAGGGGGCCAGCGCTATGGCCGAGTGGTTAAGTTCGTGCACTCCCTTCAGTGGCCCAGTGTTTTACCACTTTGGATCCTGGGTGTGGATATGGCACTGCTCATCAGGCCATCCTGAGGTGGCGTCCCACCTAGCATAACCAGAAGGACCTGCAACTAGAATATACAACTATGTACTGGGGGGCTTTGGGGAGAAGAAAAAAAAAAGAAGATTGACAACAGATGTTAGCTCAGGTGCCAACGTTTAAAAAAAAAAGATAAAATATACATAGCAGAAAATTTACAATTTTGGCTAAAATTTTGAGTGTAAAATTTTTTTAGTGTAGTTCATTTTTTAAATGCAGTTCAGTGGCATTAAGTGCATTCACATTGTGCAACCATCCCCACCATCCATCTCCAGAACTGTTTTCATCTTCCAAGACTGAAACTCTGTACCCATTAAAAACACCTCCCCATTTCCTCTTGCCCCCACCCCATGGAAACCACCATTCTACTTTCTGACTCTGAATTCGACTACTCTAGTGGAACATACATAAGAGGAACCATAAAGTATTTGTGCTTTTGTAGCTGGCTTATTTCACTTAGTATAATGTCTTCAAGGTTCATCCATATGATAGCACATGTCAGAATTTTCTTCTTTTTAAGGCTGAGTAAGTATCCCATTGTATGTATATACCATGCTTTGTTTATCCATTCATCTGTTGCTGGACACTTGAGTTGCTTCCAACTTTTGGCTGTTGTGAATAATGCTGCTATAAACATAGGTGTACAAATATTTGTTTGAGTCCTTGCTTTTAATTCTTTAGAGTATATACCCAAGAAGTGGAATTGCTGGGTTATATAGTAAATCTATTTTTAATTTGTTGAGGAACCGTATTATTTTCCACAGCAGCTACCCCATTTTAGATTCCCATCAGCAGTGCACAAGTGTTCCAGTTTCTCTACATCCTTACCAACACTTGCTATTTTCTGTTTTTTTAAACAATAGCCATCTTGATGGATGTGATAAAAAGAAAAAACACATTCTTTTTGACTCCCTCCTTCTTAAAATGTTCTTTTTCATACGGCTTTTAGAACTCCATATGGCTCTGTATTTCTTCCTACTGCGCTGGTCATTCATTCTGTTTCTTCTGCTGCATTTGCCTCTTCTTCCTGACATAACATTTCAGACCTCCTATTCTCTATTCTTCTACCCTAAAGAGCTTTTAAAAAATTAAAACCCATAATTTTAATCGTGACCCGTACACTGAATTTACCTGACTTAAAATCTCTAGTCTCAATCTTCACGCCAAATTCCAAATTTGAATACATAACTGCCCAATCGACATTTCTACTTTCATACCTAATAGGCTTCTGAGACTTAAAATAGTCGAAGCACATTCTTAATTTTCGCTCCAATTCTGCAGATCCTGTTGTGCCCTCCTCTCGATAAATGGTAACGTCATTTACCCATTTGCCCAGGATGCATGTCTTAGATTATCTTTCACTCATTTCTTCCTCTCATACCCTCATCTCATTCAACAGAAAATCCTACCAACCTACCTTCAAAATACATTCTGAATCTAACCACTTGTCATATTCCACACCCCTGACATCTGAGTTCAAGCTGTATTAATACCTCTCACAGACTTGTAATAGCTTCCTTATTGGTGTCCTTGCTGCTATTCTCCTCTCTCCCCACTGCAATTAATTCCCCACACACAGAAGCCAGAGCAATCTTTGGAAAGCATCAACCAGTCATGTCACTCCTTGCTTCCAAGCTTCCAATGGCTTCCCTTGACCTAACAGCATCCAAAGACCCTACCGTGGCCATCAAGGCCATGGGATCTCAGCTCTGGCTGCTTCTCTGTTCTTATTTCAGACCACTCCTGCTCATGGCACGTGGCCACACTGGCCTCCTTGTTCCCTGAATTCATCAGGGCCTTGGCACTTGCTGTTTTCTTTCCTAGAATGCTATTTCCTTAAATATTTTGCACGGCCTCCTTCATCACTTCAAACAGGTCTCTGAACAAACTTCATTTCCTCAGAGAGGCTTTTCCTGACTATCCCTTATAAACGGGCTCCCTGTTGCATCATTAGCTGTCATTTTACTTGTGCTTTACTTTCGTCCCAGCTCTTATCAACTGGCCGAACATTGTATAATTATTTATTTGTCTATTTATTTTCTCCCAGTCCTGTCACATGACAGCACAGACATTGTCTTTTTTATTTACTTCTCCATTCCCTGGCACCTAGAACAGTGCCTGGCCCCCGAAGAATTTATATTATCTTTTAAAAAAAATAATACAAAAATTTGTGAGGCTTCCAAATAATTTCTTCTATGAGCCAGCAGCCTTTGTTATATATTAATAAAAAATTCCCTCTCTTTATTTGATGGAGAGTTTTACTTTCTGATCACGTATTCAATAACAATCAAATAAAATGTCAGTCAGTCTAAACCCAGAGTCCTGACATTCTGACCTCCTTTCTCGGTCAATACTTAAGAAATTTCCCTGAGGACATCCGTTTGCTCTAGTCTTCCCCATCCCACTTGAAGTCATCAACAGGACAGCCCTTGTTTCCAAGTTTCTACCTTGATTTGATCTCAGGAACAGCATCTGTGCCCTGCGGTGAGAGATGGAGAAACCCCAGGAGGGTTGCTAAATCAGGAGACTGGCTTCATTATTATGCATCCCCAGCAAATCCTAAGCATGACTTATGAGACTCCTTTTAGGATGATTAAAAGAAAGAAAGAAACTAATGAGAAGATCACACACTTCATTTGTAGCAAACATTTCAGGCAGTTTTCTTCCAAGATGTTTATAAAGGAAACCCAGGGGAATGAATTGGGTCTCTACATCTCGATACCCCAAGTCAAAAACTGCAAGAAGCTATATATCTTAAAGAAGAATGCGGGATGTCCAGTAGAGCTGAAACCTGGAGATAAATGGTGTGTGGTGCTTGGTAGTGTGCGTGTATGTGTGTGTGTGTGTGTGTGTGTGGTTGGTGGAGAGCTGATGTTGGAGAACGATGAGAATGAGGGTAGGTGGTACCCAGATGGCAAAATATTTACAAGAATTTTCAGTGGGGAACCATTGAAAGGTTTTAAGCTAGGATCTGATTTAATAAAAATTGCATTTTGGAAAGATCTTTCCAGTTGCAGTATGGAGAAGGAGGTGGGGGGGCGCACAGAGACATCAACACAAGTGACAAGATTGCCGTAGTAATTCAGGGGAGATGTGAAAGTGGCAATGTGGACAGAGAGAGAGATAGCAAAGTGCAGGAATGACTTTATATCCTGGGATTTGAAGGAGCACAAAGCCGTCTTTAGAGAATCTTAACCTCCCAAGAGTAGCACATGGTTCTCCCTTAGAGAGATGGACAGAAGATGAAGAATTAGTGCTTCCATTCCTCTGCAAACCCTGAGAACCT
This sequence comes from Equus caballus, assembly GCF_041296265.1. Classification (NCBI taxonomy): domain Eukaryota; kingdom Metazoa; phylum Chordata; class Mammalia; order Perissodactyla; family Equidae; genus Equus; species Equus caballus. Next base: position 53,766,035 of record NC_091694.1, on the reverse strand, counting down.
TCCCGGGGGACTAAGATCCACGCTGCAGATAAAATGAGCTTCTCCTTCTCCTTGGGTTCTGATAATATGGGCAGACCTGTGCGGCCACAAGAGGGACATGACCCGTTAAGAGAGCTTTCCAGCGTAAGATGGAAAGTCAAGTTTTACGAACCTACTCAGAGTAAACTCTGCTCTCACCAACTTTGCTCAACCATAGTAACGAGGGCAGTGAGCCAGGAATAGAGGTATGTCAGGAGAGTTCCTGAAGACCCTGCCAAGCAGGGCAGTGGACCAACATGGAAATGACAAAAAGTTAGATGTAGACAGGTCACATGAGATATCAGAAGCCTGGCCACAAACATAGTATGGCACCTCCTCCAGAGAAGCCCTGTACAAGCCCATTCCTCTCCGGAATCAGACCAGGGACCTTGCAGGAACCTCCTTCTGAGCTGTGATTTCCTGCCAGCCAATCATTCCTAGCATGTGCCTGCTGGAATAATCTGTCCCAAACCCACACATTGGAGACTACTGAGTTTTTTCTTTTTAAAAGCAGAACTTCATACCAGACAGCTGTCCTGTGTGATTGTTCTCCATCTGCCAACTCCTCTTCACCAACCTCCACCAGATCCATTCTCCACCTTTCTCTGCTCAGCTCTGCTCTCTGTCCTGTATCACCCCAGGCTCTTTCCAGATGCTTTCTGATTGGGTTCAGCCGATGGGAAGTATGAGCAGGAGGCTAGAAAGTGGAGGAGAGAGAGGTCAGGATGTCTTCCCCTCTTCCTCCCATCTTTGGCGCTGCATCTTTGGCTTCCCTCCATGACTGTAGCTCCCTCCAGGTGGCCCCTCCTCCACTGTTCCAACTCCTTCAGCGCTCCATGAACATCTTTCCTCCCCACGTTCCTTCAGCCCTAGGGGTGGCCACAGCTTCCTTCTGTTTCTGGGCTCTCCTCATCTTTTGTTTGTCCCCTGAACCCAGCCTACCTCTCTGTAAGTGGTCTCTTCATGTATTTCTCTTCATGTACTGAATCATCTGCAGTGAATTCAGTTTCCTGCTAAGACTCTGACAGAAGCACAATTCCATTATAAATCATGCCTGTCATCTGCATAGTTTATGGTGCTTCCCATCATGTGGGACTTCAGCCCGAGGAAACTATGGATCAGTACTCTAACTCGTGTTAGGAATCATGTGTTTTCTTCTAGGTACTCACATATAGGTTTGTCCTTATCCCTTAAAAATACGCGCATGCGTGCTTGGCTATTCCACAGCAGTTTTGGACCTTTTCCATGGCGAAAAGGACTGGCCTCAGAGTTGTCTTTATAAATTCCCTTTTGAATTTGAGGTGGAGTCTTCGGTTCCATCTAGTCATATCCTTATTTTCCTCGGCTACGTGTCCAAAAGTTTAACATCCATGGTGAGAATTCAATTCTGGTCTATTCTAGGGTGGGGATTTAATTTGAGATCAAGTTAATCTAAATTATTGAGAACAGTATCCCAAGATGGAACTCAAATCGTGAATGGGGATCCCCCTACCTCTGCCGCTGAGCAAGCTGTCTGTTTACTCCTATGTAAATAGGATATAGAAATCAGGCCTTTTACCAGTTCTCACCAGAAATCCAATCAGCCTTAACATTTCATGATTTTTATAGACTTAACTAAAGGTTTGGGGAGTCACGGAAACCAGTAACATCCCATCATGCCCACATTCTGCCCCCTCACTTTTCTTTCTTCTCCATAATTCCTTCCTCTCAGTTTTCCCCCAGAGGCTCAAATTCTCCTTCATAAAGCAGAATAACTTCCCTCTTCCTCTGCAGATTTAGCCATTGTCTTAGATTGAGTTTCCTGGGTGGAGGCTCTGAGACAGAGAGTTGCGTGCAAGATTTTTAGAGAGTACTCTTAGGAGGCACGAAAGAGTGAGAAAATAAGATTGCACAAAAGGAGAAGCTGGCTCACACTGTGTTTGCAACTGGGACCTCAGAAGATCCCATGGGGAGGCCTGTAGTTGGGATGGTCCTTCCTAGTTGTTTCAAATTGTGCAAGGGACGGGAACTTTGTATTCTCTCGTCAGCCAGTCACTGGCAGTTCTCAGTTAGGTTAGCAGATTATGTTCCCAGCAGTCTGGGGATGGATGTATTGGCTTTGGAGAGGAGATCTGGGTGGAACACATTAGTATCTATGACAGGCTGATGGACACCTTGGCCCTATAGGCTCAGGGTCTAATCCCAACAAGAATGCTATCGAGAATTTTCCCAGCAAGGAGAAATTTCTCCCTAAGCCAAATTTTCATAGCAATGGGGAGAGAATAAAAATTTCTCCTCATTTTTCCTTTGGTAATATTGATCCTGTTCATAACAGTGTTCATTATCTGAGTTCAAGGGCAGCCACTCTTCAGGACTTTGGCCACTGACCATCTTTAACAGAGCATATACAGCCGTGGATAATTAATAGCAGAGTTACCATCTCAGGGAGCTGGTTGGAACTGTCCAAATTCTGGGTCTTTGAATTAAAGATCATGGAGCTTGAAGGTTCCATAATGAATCATCAGGTGAAGCCTCCTACTTTTGGAAGATAAACAAATGCACTTCACATGCTAAGCATCTGAGTCTTTGCATCATTTATCCCCAGTTATATGACCGAGAAGCTATAAAGACACAACCAGGACACATCCCATCAAAAAGAACCTTTTCCAGGATACTGTACTCTCTCGGGTGGAAGTCAGTAATACCTTGCCTGAGAAGCCCACAGACAGGGGTGATGGAACAAGAACAGGAGATACCATTTCATAGACAGATAATGTGCTTATCTGGTGAGCTCCCGACCAGATCGATAACACCCACACCTTCATCATGATTCTTTCTTCAGGGAGGGTCCAGGTCCCCATTTGGAAGACCTTCCCAAACTACCTTAAGGAGCTTGTTCAAGACTCAGTTTTCAGAAGGGGTCTGCACTGCCTGGGTCTACTTTGTGGTGATATTACCTTTGTTTTGAAGCCCCTCAGCCCTTCTACAATGCCAACATCCCACTACTTGACTCACTTGGAGCCTCAAACTTTAATCTTCTTGTGTCTATGTCTTTTCATCCACAAATTAAATTTAGCTGCTCAACATTTTCCCTTTCTTTTTGCTCATTTTTATCCCCAATCATAAAGTAGAGATGGTATAAATTATGGATCTGTGTAGTTATATGATATTGCCTATGTCCCTAATATATATATTTGATATATTATTAATGGTTAGTCTGGAGGGTAAAATGACTTTTTAGAAAGAAATAAAATACAGGGGGTCTCAATTACATGAAGAAGCAATCAGTAGAAAAAGTAATTTTTGCTAAGATGATAAAGTTCTATTTAACATTCAGTAGTTAGTTGGCAATCACATTAAAATGACACTTTGATATGACATATATATGACATATATTTACATATCCATAAATCAATAATTTATTTTAATTCATTGTTGAGATTTATGTCTTTCCAACTCGATTTTAATCTAGTCTGTGATATATTTTGATGTCTTATTTTTTTATTTACCGTAGAATCTAGTATATTTACTTGCCCATAATACTCATGAAACATTGAGTGGCTAACTTACTGAGATCCAATGTTCTGCCATGTCTCTGCTATTCTCCTATTTTTGTTAAGGTAGTGTTTCTCTCCCTCCATCTAGCCCCTCTCACACCCACTGAAATTTATCTGAACCAGGTCTTGTTCTCACAGTTGTAGAAATAGTCAGCTATAATGATAAATGTAATCCGGCTCACATGGTCAACAAATTGAGGCAACTTTAGGTCCTATATCAGGTAAACCACTGTGTTTCTGCGGCTTAACATAATAAAATTTATTTTGTGTCCATGTAAAGCCCAGTGTGGGTGATCCTAATTGACAGGTAATTCTTCTTGATGCAATGACACCCAGATTCTTTCCATGTTGTGACAACCATGTGGCTTCCAACGTTACATGCTTGTCTGCCTCCAGTTGGTAGAAGGGCAAAGGACTTTGAGATTTTTCAGACCAGGTTTGGAAGTGGTGCTTATCACTCTAGCTGGCACACCATTGACAGACTTAGTCCTGTGGCCTCATCTGACTGCAAGGCAGGTCTATTTCTGTGTCTAGGAAGAAGAGAGGACAAACGGTGAATAGCCATCCCACCCCTATCAATTAGGATTTAAAAGGGGAGAGAGGAAGACAGGAGGATATTATGGAAAAATGGTGTATAAATGCTTCAAATGCCATCTTTATACTAATGTGTTCTGTCTATCTTATCAGCCCAGATCTCTCTCCTGAGCTCCAGATCTTGTATATAGATACTGATGACTCCACTTGGGTTTTCCACATGCCATTCAAATTCACCATTGTCCTCACCATATCTACTGCTCCTCTTGTTTCTTTTCTGTAATGATGGGGACAATGGTTATTCATCACCGCAGGTGCCTTCTAAGCAGGATAGCTCCTTTTTATTGGAGACCCCTGTTTTTTGAGCACCATGGTGGAGTTGAGTTCACTATGCAAGTGTTGAGGGAGAAGCTGGAGGCAAAGCTCAATTTCTCTTAATAGAGAGAAGAGTAAGCTTGTTTTGCCTGAGGGGAGTGGGTGTGGAATCCAGGAGGCTGAGCACTGTGGGGAGAGAAGGAGAGAAAGGAACGGTAAATACAAGTGATAAAGACTTTATTGTTGGTATTATCTAAGGGAGATTTTATAGAGCTGAAATATTGAACAGGGGTTTTAGTGCTGTTTGTTGTGGGGTGAGTGATATAAACCCCTCATCTACATAATCTTCAGTAATGTCTTGCTTGCTCAGTAGAGATTTTGAGAGAATGAATTATTTTATAGTGATTGAAAGATATTTGAAAATTTTTATCTGGTTCAACATGGCAAAGAGCAGAGACAACATTCAAGGTTGAAAAAACTTGGGGATAGCAGAGGGTACATCCCTGAGAATTAGCACAAATTGTGGGGAGCACTCCAGAGTCTCACAGGCTATGGAATTGATGGAAGTAGGAAGAAATTATAGAAGAGGACCTCATCTGACGTCAGAGTTACTCTTGACTCAGTGAACAGCACTATATCATCTCCTAAGTTCTCTAAGCCAAAAATCTGAGTTTTGTCTGTTCATTGATGTATGTATATATGTGTGTGCGTAGATATATATAATGCTAAAGAAATATTGAATGAATGAATGAATCCCTGGTTCCTTTCTCTACCCGGCCTACCTCATGCAAATAATATCTAAGTCCTATTGCTTCTAACTTCATTGTATCTGTCAAACCTACCTTCTTTTCTTTATCTCTACCTCGTCTACTCTATCTTAAGCCACCTACATCTCTCACTTGGATAAAGGAAGCAAATTCCTATCTAGTCTCCCCGATTCCAGTCATAACTCTCTTTCTAATCCATCTTTCTAAAATGCAAATTTGATCAAGTCACTTCCTTGCATAAAACTCTTCAATGGCTCCAATTTGCCCTCAAACTCCTTAAAATGGCTTACAATAAGGTCATTCTTGATTTGATGTCTATTTAACTTTCCAGACTTTTCTCTTGCCACTCTCAACCTCACACGGTGTGTTCCAGCAACGCAATAAAAATTCTTCGATTGTACCATATGCTCTCTTACCTCTGAGTCTCAACTATTCCATGTTTTCCTTGGGACCCGAACACTCCATGTTCTCTCTTGCCTTGGGACTTTGCCCAGAGCCCTCTTTCTTTCTCTTGCCATTCCCTAACTAACTTTTACCTACCTTTAGGTTTCAACTAGATGCCACTTCACCAGTGAAGCAGTTGGTGGCTCCCCTAAGGTACAGATTCATTTCCCATCTATTGCACTCTATGTTCTCTGCCTCTATTGCACTGTATGTTTATTTTACCAAAGCATTTGTCATCTTGTATGTATTTGCTGGTTACTTGTCTGTATCCTTTACCAGAATCTGCAGATGAGCTCTGTGAGGGCTCGCTCGCTCTATCTTTCTAGCAATCATGGTCTAGTCAGAAAAACAGAATCAACTCCAGTAATTTTAATAGAAGGAATTTAATACAAAGAAATGGGCAAATAGGCATCGGAGAACTGAAAAGGCAAAAGAGGGACACTAAGGTTACACAGGGATAGCAATGCAGGGAGCAGCAGCACCCCTCGGGCTTGGGAAATGAAGGAAAGAGGTTGGGGTACTGGAATCTTAGGGTCTTCAAGGTGGGCCTGCAGAGCTGGACCCCAGATCTCTGAGGAAAGGGTGTTGCCTGCCTGGTGCAGGTGTGCAGCTGTTTAGAGGAGGGGCCCTGGAACTGAGACCCAGAGCCGTAGGGGTGCTGGCTGGCTGGAGCTGCTATCTCTTGACGAGGCTGGTTTGGGGAGTGTGAGGAAAAAACTGAAACTGGAACCAGCTGCCACGCTGGCAACAAAGACCATTGTTGTGGCAGTGCTGACAAGAACAGTGCTCTGCAAGAAGTTCGCTTCCTCTACCTCGTTCCAGGCTCCCTCTAGCATATCCTGTTGGAAGAATCTAGCAGGGCAACCTCTGGCAAAACAGGACCCTGGTTTGTAGAGTCCTAAACTTAGGATCACAAGGGGTGGATTCAGAGCTGAGAGATGACAGCTGAAGACAACATAGTCTAGTTTCACTGTGATTGAAGCATATTCAGCACTCAGGAAATATTTATGAAATGAATGAGTGAATTGAAAATGAGCAAGTAAACTTCTGTCCCAGAAACTGAACGAAATGACCAAAATGAAGTACCAATAAAGGGAAAACTCCAAAACTCTTCTCAGGGCAGAAACCAGGGAATGGTACCAACCATGTGTCGTACCACCAACCCCTGTGTGTGATTACTGCTGGATAAAGAGCAGGTCTTGCCAAATTCAAGAAAGACAATAGGAATCAGCAGATAACTCCTTGCCTGAGAAATAGATACCGAAATTCTGACAAATCCAACTGATATCCCAGAATTAGAGGGCATGGAGAAGTCGTGGGAGAGCTGGGGGCTGCCCCGCTGTGTTATCAGCATCCCCCACCATGCTGGTGGGTTGGAAAGAAAGCTCATTGTATAGCTTTTCTCTCACATGGCTCAGACTTTCTCTGGTGGGCGTGGGGGAGGAAACAGGGAAACATCCTCTATTGGTTGGGTAGGGCCTGAGGAAAGAGCCAACCAGCAGATCTTTTGGGGGTTACTCTATTGACAGCCACTTCTTCACCTCGAACTATTGAGAAAGACTATAGAAAGCAGAGCTTTTAGCTCAAGTAACTGTGTCACTCCAAATTGAGATATTTTCAGAATTAGAGGGATAAAGCCACCTACCCCCAAGGGGCAGAAAGGGGACAAAGACACATGGTGTACACATAATGGAGCTCATCCAAATAGAAAATCTGTGGAGGAAGCTTGTGCCTAGTGCTGCAGCTTCAATGAACACAAAGAAAATAAAATAGACAAGTCAGTTTCCCTGATGTTTAGACTGCCATGGCCTCAGCTCCCTTCCCACTTCTCTCAGGACACTGAATAGCTGAGCTGGTGATGCAGACCAACAGGACCCAGGTAGATAGAAGGTGATTCACAGGAACATGCACCTATTCATCTTAGTAAAATGATTTGTCTGGACTCTGAATAAATTGAAGGAACAGTAAACAGCAGGGCAAACACAACACGTAACTTATTTTAATGTTTATTTTAAAACATTAAAGAAGGAAATAAATAAGCCATGAAAATAATAAATGGGAAATCACTGAAACATTTATCCTAGGGAGACAAAAAAAAAAAAGTTTAGGCTGTAGCTACTCCAAATTTTTTCTCAAAGTGAACTCAATGAAAATAACATGACAAGATAATCGGCTAAAGAAAAGTGATATGGGAGACAAAGACAAAGGTAGAATTGAAACAGTTTCCCTTCAGAGTTCATAACAGGAATTAGAAGCAACAAGAAAGATATGCAGAGCTGCAAAGTTGAATTATAGGCTGTGGACAGTTTTGATAAGAATCACCCATAATGCAGAGAAAGAGAACAAAGATATGGATGTAATAGAAACAATAGGAAAGCCGAAGAGTAAACAGTGGAAATTTAACAAATTAGGTAATCAGCATTCTTGAAGAAGAGGAAAAAACAAAAGGATCATGAACATTTTCAAAGATATATGAAAAGAAAAATTCCTTGCACTTAGGGAAGATCTGAATTTCTGCATCAAAAGAATTCACCAATTCTTAGGTGAAATTAATGAAAAGAAACAATTGGTCATGTTATGGTGACAGTATAACTTCTAGAATAAACAATTCTACCATCATCTAGATAGAAGGAGAGGGTCATCTACAAAAGAAAAAGAAATTGGGCCTACCTTAGATTTTTCTCTGATGCTAAATGCCAGAAATAATAAATAAAATGTTTAGAGAACTTTGAGAGGACTCAAGAATGCTCTTGCCTGTAAAACCACCATTTTAATGTGAAGAGAGTGCATGTGTACCAAGTTAGGGAGTATATGACCCATGTGCTCATCCTCAAACATCTACTCAGGAAGGTAAAAAGCCAGGAGATGAGTTAAGTATGCGAAGCTGATAAATAGGGTAGTGAAGAGGTAAAGAGCTTGCTGGGGGACTGAATTCATGTAGACATACATATTCTATACGTACAGATCACATCAAAATAACTGGTCAATGTGGTTACAAAAACCATGCAAGTGATAAACTTATTAGAAGAAAAAAATAGAGAATGTAAAAGTAATGATAACAGAACAGGACAAAAATTTCTAAAACCTCCAGAGGTAGGGCAGAGGAAGGAGGCGGAGAGAGGTTGAAAGAAAGGAAAAGAGCTAAGTTCCTCTTCCGACAGCAGCCAATAGGAACTGTTGCATTATCGAAGTTAAAACTTTGGGAAATCCAGGTTTTACGTGTATTCTTTAAAGATTTAGAAGTGGCTACCACAAGAAAGAAAATAGACAATGTGACTTCCACACGCCCAAGGGACAACACAGATGATCTCTAGAGAAGTCTGTTTCAAACTGCAACGCACATGCAAATCACCTGGGATCTGGTCAAAATGCAGATTCTGATTCAGTAAGTCCGGGGTGGGGCCTGAGACTCTGCATTTCTAACTACGTCCAGCTGGTGATGCTGCTGGTCTGCAGCCACACTTGCAGAAGGATATTGAAGACAGCAGTAGAAGCACACAGTCTTAAGCTCTGCAAACCCTGTTCACAGCAGGTTGGAACATGCTAGACGTCTCAGAGTACTCAAACACGCTCTGCAGCTTCCTGCCTCTGTGCCTTAACTCACACAGGGTGTCCTACTGGGAACGCCCTTCTGGACACTATCCTCACTGTCAAAATTCTACCAAATGACCCAGGGCAAGGTCTGTTCAAGTCAGACTTGCTCCATGTGGCCTGCCTGATTTCCTAGACTACTTAATCACTCCTTTCACTTGATCCTTGTCTGTCCGCTTTCTACTACACCTTAAGCTGTCTGTGTACATACATGTCCTGATTCCCTTAGAAATGCAAGGATCTCAAGGTGGGGATCCTATTTTATTCAATGCTATTTACTCATAAGACCAAACACAAGGCTGTGTTTGCGTTCAACGCTCAACTCCTTAGTTGAATTAAGTTCACTGAGAAATTCACAATGTCTTGGCCAGAGGAGAACTACATGGAAGCAGGAGAAACTTAGCAGTGCCTTCTCAATTAGTATCTTTTTCAGCGGCCTGACCTATTGTCTGGCGTCTCTCAGGAGAGTTGGCTAATTGAGGTGGTAAAGTACAGCCAATTGATAAATCCAGACAGTTTGCCCTGTGTGCCAACCAAAATCATTCAACCCGCCAATATGCAGAATGGAGGCGGGGGAAAGCGTTCTGTTGATTAACTGAATTCCTCATCTTGAAACCATTTGTTTTGGCTTGATATATATACACGATAAATATCAGTCTACAAAGGATTAATTTTCTTAAAATTTATGAGCGATTTCTTCCATTCCCTTACTAATGCATTTTCATTTTTCTCTGTCCAATTTCTGGGGCAAATCTAAGCCTATATTTAAAAAGAGCTGAAAAATGAAAACATATAGCCAAAAATATAAAAGCGGTTCAAATGAACTCAAAGTTTGTTTTAATTACATTTAATCAGACTACTTGGAGATGAATGCTATTATATTAACAGATGACAGGGGAAAGGCAATTCAACTTAATTTTGTTCTTTTCTTCTGCGTTAGGGAAATTATCTTCAAATCAGGAAGGCTAGACTAACCATAAAGAAGAGACGGCTAAAGCCCCAGATAGGAAGAAAGCAAGAAGACTTCTCGCCAGGCTCAATGAGTCCAAGGGACTCAAGCCTTATAAACTGCAGCCTTGAAAAGGAAAGGATGTGCAGATATTACTGAAGAATCAATGTTTTCTTTGAAAAGTTATAAAAGATGAGTAGGGTGACAGAATGGGAAGAATGGGCTAACACTGACCTGATCTATTTTAATGGGAGAAATTGAATTTTTCAAAATAGAGATTTGCTCCCTGACAAAATCCCAGAATGGAAGATTTACATGTAATTCATTCATTGCCTTAAAATTATCTGTGAGCTCTTGTTAAAGAAATGGAATATTCCTGAGAATCAGGATAGGATCACCTTCGAATTAAGCAAAACAATGTTACATTCCTTTGAATAGGATCCCTGGTCTGGAAAATCAAGGAACTAAAAGATCAAATGTTCACTATCTCAGCAAAAGATGTAGTATAGATCTAACTACATTATTTTGGTACTGATAAACTTAACCACATGCACTGGTAGTTAATGGAGCAATGTCAACATAGAAGTCTCTAGTAACATGCCACAGGGCTCTGATTTTTACTCACTTCTGTTGAACACATATCAAACGGTGAATTTGGGGGGATACTGTAGGTAGTCTCCTACTGCCCACTTCTGGCCTTTGGCTTTATTAAGTTGGAGTCATCCTTTAGTTCTTCCCTTAAACATGAGTTCTCTCACTATGACCCTCCCCATGATTGCTCAGGCCCCCTGTCTGTAGGCTTTCATTGTATTATGCAATGTCTAAAGACCCTGGGTTTTGCAAAACCTTCTCAATTTTGAAGGTTCCTTTTCATTATCTAAAACCTTCAATGAGGGGCCAGCCCGGTGGTGTGGCGATTAAGTTCACACGCTCCTCTTCAGTTGCCTGGGATTCACAGGTTCACAGGTTTGGATCCCGGGCATGGACCTAGCAATGTTCATCAAGCCATGCTGTGGCGGCATCCCACATAAAAATGAGGAAGATTGACACAGATGTTAGCTCAAGGACAATTTTCCTCTAACAAAAAGAGGAAGATTGGCAATGGATGTTAGCACAGGGCCAATCTTCACATTAAAAAAAAACACAAAAAAACCAAACCTTCAATGAAATCTTAAGAATCTGTTTTACATGTGGGGTAGGATGATCAATATTTGTGGTTTGCTCAGGACTGGTGGGTTTATCAGGATGCTGGACTGTCAATGCCAACACTGTGGAAGCCCTGGGTGAATTCGGACAAGTCTCTCTCTCTAACCTGAGGAATCCTTGCTTCCTCCTTCACTGTCCCCAGAACTTTGCTTCTCTTCTCCCTCTTTGGATTGAGCAAGGCTCAGCACCAAGAGTATTGGATGGCAGAAGAACCACTTGCCAGCAGGGGCCACCTTTTGATACATCATGGCCTGTAGGATGAATTTTCATCAAGTATGAGGGGTCCTGAAACAAGTTGTGCTTTCCTTTGTTAAGTATTGAGTTGTGTTAGAGCAAAAGATCCCTATAAATGATACCCCACCCCCCAAAGTGGGGGTGAAAGAGTCAGGGTAGATCTTGCTTTTTTGGTCAGACTGATCGAAGGAAATGTCAAATTAGAGAAGCCCAGCTGGATTAGTAGAGACTGAACCTCTCAGTCTCAAGTTGTGTGCCTGATGCACAGTAGCCAATCGCTGAGGCACTGGTGCTTGGAGGTAGAGAAAGGTTTATTTGAACTGGTGAAAGGAGAAGGCAGGAGGAGAGGTTCTCTCAAATCCACCTTCAGGAAAGAAGAAAGCAGGGAATCTCCTTTATAGAGCTAAGGGATCTGGGAGGAGGACTTTTGAAGAAACAAAGGGGAAGTCCATGTTTCATTCCGGGTAAGACCTGGGCAACCAGACTTCTGGGCATCGGTGCAGCTGGGGGCTGGTTATTTGGTGGTAGTAACTTCCTTGAAGGCATTCTTTTTCTTCCACAAATGAGCTCATAAATCCTTATGACCCTTGAGTCACCCCTCAGTTTAAAGGAAAAAAAAAAAGGGAAATTAACAAGCCTATAATGACATATGGATGAACTTCTTTTCATCTGTATCTGTGTTGGGAACAAGGTCAAAGGGTAACCATGTTCTTATTCTATATTTACAGTAACCTTCATGTACCTGGCTTCAGTAGATTCAGGAAGTGGAAAACTGGCTTCAAGTTTCTAAGAGGAAGTCAGTCCTCCCAAATCAGGACTCATTAGAATCCTATCCCCTATAGACAATGGAAGAACGCTAATTTGTTGTTTATACTGTGGGAAAGCTAAAATCTCTATCCTCTAGTAAGCTCAGAAAAGTTCAATTTCTCCTTCTGGGAGTTTTATATAGGACTGTGGCCAGGAGAAGGGTTTTGAGAGGTAGAATTGGGAGAAGAAATGAGAGCTGAGGAGGTAAAACTCAAGTTGAACATTGAAAAGACAGAGTGAAATGTGAGTCCACAGTAGGCACACATCAGGATGGGGCAGAGGACAGCCCTGGAGATGCAAAGAATGAGGACTCAAGAAGGAAGCAGGATGTGGAAAGAACCCCTGGGAGGTGGTTAGACCATCCATGGCCTGTGCCTCCAAGGCCCTGAGCTGGTCCTGACATCATCTCCCACCCAGGTCCCCTTTTCTGAGTGAAACAGGGTGAGGCAAGCTAGGTAGCAGCTTCTCACCTGCTGAGCAGCATCCTGAGGGTGAGAAGTAGATTCCTATGTTGTTCCTGCAAACCAAGTCCTTCCCAAAAGACTAACGTGATATTGTGATTTATAATAAGAAATATATATTTGATCTTCAACTCAATTCCTGGCACAGAGCTCCTAAAACCCTTAGTTTCCTAAATAATGAAGGAGATTAAAGTGTCTTTTGCTTGTTAATGAGGGGGCTTTTGGAAAGCCGCTGGTAACCTAAGGATGGGGGCTAGTTGCTGGGGGAACCAACCCTGTGATTAGAGGGTTGGAACTTTCAGTCTAACGTCCCTGACCTTCAGGGAGGAGAGAGGGGCGAGGGGCTGAAGATTAAGTTCAATCACCAATGGTCAATGATTTAATCAATCATGCCTATGTAATGAAGTCTCCATAAAAATCCCAAAGGGCGGGGTTTGGAGAGCTTCTGGGTTGGTGAACACATGGAGATTTGGGGAGGGTGGCACACCCAGAGAAGGCATGGAAGCTCTGAGCACTTTCCCCATGCCTTGCCCTATGCCTCTCTCCCATCTGGCTGTTCCTGAGTTATATATACCCTTTTATAATAAACGGGTGATCTAGTGAGTAAAATGTTGCTGTGTTCTGCCAGCTGCTCTGGCAAATTAATTGAACCAGAGGAGGGCATTGTTGGAACCTCCAATCTATAGCTGGTTGGTCAGAAGCTCATGTGACAACCTGGACTTGTAACTGGTGTCTGGAGTGTGTGTAGGGGGCAATCTTGTAGGACTGAGCCCTTAGCCCGTGGGACCTGATGTTATCCCCAGGTAAACAGTCAGAATTGAGTTGAATTTTAGGACACTCAGCTGGTGTCAGAGAATTGCTTGGCGCTGCAGGAACCCACACCCACACTGGAATTGGTGACCAGAATCTTAACTAACCTTACAGGCTGCCTCCAGCACTGTTTCCAGGAATCAATAAGTCACTAGAAACTTGCAAGATGCACAGTTAATTGGAAGGTTACTGAAACAAAGGAAGAAAGGTGTGGTGTTAATGGTTTGGGCAGTCATGCAAAATGTGGATTATCAAACATTAGGAGGGAGCCAAGGGGACTGCATAGGACAAGCAGCATCACTGTCTAACTCTACTAACCCAAGTACATTTTGATTACAGACTTCTATATGGCAGCTTCCTGAATATGGATTAAGTTTGAGATGTGCAGGTGGGCTAATTTTGCAAAGACATGAACCATGAAATACAAATTAAAACAATAAGGAGACAGGATTGTGTGGGATACTTACAGATACTTTACAGTTTTTGTAAAGTTTTATTTTTAAAACATCCAAAGCAAATGGCAAAATGTTAACATTTGTCAAATATCAGCAGCGAGTACATGGATGTATGTTAATATTATTTTCTGTACTCTTCTCTGGGTTTGAAATATCCCATAATAAACTATTTTTAAAAATCAGAAATGGAAAATACATGCCCCATGGAGTCAGTCCTGACAGTTGAAACCAGCATGATCAGGTAATGACCACAGATGGAAACCACCTCCTCCCTCCTATTCAGAGTTTTAAATCTTTCTTTTGCCAGTTGTCGGAAAATGAACCATGGAACTTTTGCAAAGAGTTAGTACAAATTGGCAAGGCTTATCTTTGTCAATCTTGGGGGTTTACTTGCGTTAAAAAGAAAACCACAAGCCCCAAATGGTGGTGCTTGTACTAAAGCCCATGATACCGAACCTAGATTTAAGACCTGATCTAATGCAGTTTCATCCTCTCCCAGAAACATCATCTTAATCAACCAATCTGGAATTTTCTGGTCAAGCACCAGTACGGTAACCTGTCACATGAACCCTCTCCATTCTATAGAGGAAGAAGAGGTAATCTGCGTGATAAAGACCCTTGCCCTTCCCTTTGCCCAAGAAGAAATGGCCTGACCTAAAACTAATCCTTTCTTTTCATTTGCTAATTGCTTTCTTGCCCCACCCTTTTTCCCATAAAAATCTTGCATTTTTCTACAACCTGTCCAAGCAGTGGGATGCTGCCTGATTCATGAATCATCTAATAAAGCCAATTAAATCTTCAAATTTACTTGGTTGATTTTTTTTTTTGCATTTTGTTTATATGATATATTTTTTCTTCTTTGGTCTGTTTTGATTTAATTCCTGAAAAGCTGGGTGTGACTTCTCTTTACCTGTACATTCTCCTGTCAATGCAAATTTGGTATGGCTAGATATATGGTTTTGTTTCATGATGATTTAAACTTTATATATTCTAGTTATTTCATGGAAGAACTAATTAATCGTTACATTAAGTGGTGTAGGGAAAGAGGAAGAATTCCTCCCCCATTTCCCTAAGGTTCTTATGACTGGTCAAATAATTAAAAAGGCAGGCTGGCAGGAGAAAATCAAAGTTTAATAACATGTATACATGGGAGAAACCCAGGAAAACTGAGCAACTCGGCCATCTGGCTGAAGCTGCCCCCTTAAATATCATCTTCAGCTAAAGACAAAGGAGGACATTGGGGGTAGTGGTTTGGGATTTCAGAAGGGAGGAAGACAATTTACATGGAGGTGGAAATGTAAATGTATAATAAACAAGTTTTGCTAGGCCAAAAACGAGCTTGTTGGTGCCTTTCTATCACATCTATTTTACACTATACCATAGCTATCTTATGGTATGAGCTCCTTCCTGGAACAGGCCTTCTATGTTAAATTCTTTCAGGCAGTTTGAGGGAAGGTCAAACGTTCTTCCTGAGTCTTCTGAGCCTTTATTGTCTTCAGCTCGAAACTCTGCATACCAGAGTGGCACATCTTGGGGTGGCCTGCCCCAAACCCCATCAGTAGCAAGTCTGATGATATCTTCCTTGGCGTTTCTACAGAATGGAGTGATTGCTTTCCTATATGACAAATATGTTGCAATTGACACAGGAAATATCTTAACAAATGCATATATCAAATACAGAACTTGACGTAACTTTATTATTGAAAAAAGAAAGCAAAACCAAACAGCCTTGAGGAAGAACTGAGCCCAGCTTTTATAAATGGTGAGGTCAAATTCTGCGTTGCAGTTACCTAATGCATAAGTCTTGTAAGTGAGGTTAAAGGGGCTCTACAATATAGGAGTGGCTTTGGCTGCAAGTAACAGAATGTCTGGTTTGCAAAGACTGGTGTATTAAGACATTTAGTTATCTTGCAGGGCAGAGTCTGCAGGCAGGAAGCCCAGGACTGGTTCTTCTGCTCACCCATCTTGGCAAGGCCCAGGCTTTTTCCATCTTTCTGCTCTGCCAACCCCAGCATGGCATCTTGTTGTTTTCATGGTTGTAAGATGGTTGATACAGCTAGGAGCATCATGACTGCTTTCACAGGCAGGAGGCAGGGGCTGGGAGAAATGGAGAGGGGTAGAGTGGAAGAAACAAACAAAAAAAGACCCTTTTCTCTCGTGGTTCTTTTCTTTTATCAACAAAGGAATAACTTTCACAAAACCTTCCAAGCAGACTTGATTCATGACTTATTGCCCAGGCTTAGCATATTACAACCCCAAGAAAATCTGGGCTCTTTCAGCAAAAAATAAGTGTGGAGGAAGAGCTATTAAATTGACAGTAAAGAGAGCCTTTAATAGAGATGCCTAGGACCCGCACTTCTCCAGGAACTATAAACTAAATAAACTGCCTTAAACTTTCTGGATCCCAGGCCACTTTGAGCCTGGGTGAAGGTAATGGCACTCTAGAGTTATTTTGAAAACTATGGTGAATAAAACAACCAGAGATACTTTCTCTTGACAGAGCTATTTAAGAACCTCCCAAAATAATAAAATTTTTGCAGACTCGTTAACCTTTATTGGTTTTTCAAATATGCCCCCATCTGACTGGAATCAGAGTACAGTTTATTCTATTTTCAAAATTAGCGAACTTCCGTTCTCCTTAAATTACGGACCTATTAGTTTGTTGTGCAATCCATCAATACTGTGCTCTAGTGACTTGCTTAACAAATTGCAAATGTGGGTTTCTCAGGTCAAAGTATTACAAGAGATGCAGACAACAAAAAGTCATGGCTGGTTTCTTGTAGACAAGTTACAACCTACCACCTCCTAGAATAAGCAGCCTAGAAAATAGCAGAGGATGAGTAGCTTCAATTGATCTTTTTCAACCTTTGACACTATAGACAGGAAACAATCTGTGTTCTCAGTTAGCCTGAACTACATTTCCCAGCATCCCCTCTCCTGCATGTTTCTGGTTTCCATGGGCCTAGGGCAGAGCCCTCACATGGGGCCCTGGTGAGGTTCACAGAGAAGCCGCCAAGGGCATTAGAGCTGACCCCTACCTTCTTCCAAGAATACATGCTAAGTGCCTGTTACCTGCCTGGAGCTGTGTTGGCTGAGAAGAATCTTCTGTAGTACACTTAAAGACTTTCAGCTGTAAATCAAGGATATATCTGGTACTTTTTAAAAAGACTTCTTTTCAATCTGATACCTGTCAGTGGATCAATGATGGATCAATTGGAGAAGCACAACCACTGATATATATAGACAGATAACTCTCTGTATATAACTCTATAACTCTCTCTCTAAATACATATGTACAAATATATATCTGAATCATGGCATGAATCTGGTAAGATATATATGTATATATATATATAATTAGCTACAAAGGCTTGAACTTGTCCAGTTGTGGGAGCTGGTTAAGTAGTCTCTGCAAGGCTGCTGCCTTCACATTTGTTGCTGGAGCTTGAAGTCCAAAGGGCACAGAGAGCAGGCAGTTGAGAGGGAAAGAAGGACGTCAAGTAGGAAAAGCGAGAACAAGACAAACAGAACCACAAGCATGAGCTGGGCCCTTGAGGATGGACAGACACCAAAGCCGGTTCTTATTGCCTCTGAGCTTGGTGGTGTGGGCGTCTGCAGAAGCCAGGACAGCTCATCGTGGAGCCGAGCACACACCTGTGGCCCAGGGGTCGGAGCAGCTGAAGGAGGATCCAGGGAGCGTGGAGCAGTTGCAGCCGCTCGGCCTCACACGGATGAGGTGAGCCGGCAGAGTAGCGATTCGTGAGTGAGCTTCAGAGTGGCTGCCGCTTCCCTTCTGCCTCCAAACTTCTCATGGGGTCTCTCTGTGACCCCCTCCCTCCTTGGAAACACCCAGGGAAAGAAATTCTGGGAAATATAGTTCAGTCTAGCCAAGCTGCTCTGTCTCACGCCTCCACACTAGGTGGGCTAGAAGAATGTCTCTCCTTTACAGAAAACAGAAAGACCTGATTTTCTCAAATAGAGGATGTCCTAATCAGATAGTTGTCCCTCCTAGCTAATGTCCTTTTCTAAAAAGAAGGGGCACAGACCATCAATTCAAAATAGCTGATAGTGAGTGCTTGTTATGTGGCATGTGCTGCATGGAGCACCTGTGCAATAGGCTCCTGGCTGGTCTCCCTGCCACCACTCTTGGCCCTCGACAAGCTGTCCTTCAACAGTGGCTTAAAAACATCAATCAGGGAGCTGGCCCTCTGGCCTAGTAGTTAAATTTGGTCTACTCTGCGTTGGCAGCCTGGGTTCAGGGGTTCTGATCCTGGGCGTGGACCTACGTCACTTGTCAACCATGCCATGGCAGCAACCCACATATAAAATAGAGGAAGACTGGCACAGATGTTAGCTGAGGGCTAATCTTCCCCAGCAAATAAAACAAAAAACATCAATCAGATCATATAACTCCACTGCTTAAATCCTCCAATGGCCTCCCTTTACACACGGAATAAAATCCAGGCCCCTTACCCCGGTGCCATGACCTCTGGTTCCTGTCTACTTCTCTAACCTTGTCTCTTTCCACCAGCACCCTCATTCCCTCCGTTGCAGCCACACTGGCCTTCTGGCTGTTTCTTAAAACATGAGGCTCATTGTTGATTTTCTTTTTGCTTAGATGGTTCTTCCCTGAAAACTTTCTTTTCATCTTTCAGATCCCTGTTAAACTAGGATCTTTTCTGAGAGGAATTCCCTGATCAACATATCTTAAAAAGGGCACACACATACCTTTATCTCTAGGCTCATTACTTGCATTATTTTCTTGAGTAAAAGTGTCACTGAAATTACATTACCTATTTGTTTTCTTGTCCTCTGTCTCCACCCCCACCAGAAAGTAAACTTCATAAGGATAGAGACTCAATTGCCCTCCCTTCCTGTGGGACGGGAACAGTGCCTGCCACCCAGTGTGTCTCAATAAATATTTGTTGAATCTCTGATAAATCTTCAGAAGAATGCGGTAAGGTGGATATTTCTTGCCCTCAGTTTTACACGAAGAATCAGAGAGATGAGGTCATTTTGTCAGGATAACCAGCTCGAAAGCAGCAGAGCTGGCATTTGGACCCATTCTTCTTTCCTGCCTCTCAGCTATTCTGAGATTAAAAGCTCTTCTCAGCTACGTCTGACATTATTCAACTATTCTTAAGTTATCAATTGTGTAGATATTCCCTAACTTTTGACTAGTTCAAAAATGACTATTTCTTATATGAGGCTTCTTTTTCTCGCGACCGTTTTATACCTACACCCCAACCAATGCACGCACTGAACATCCTTGCTCAAGGTCAGCTGTTCTGGATGTGTTTGATGGGGATCTGCTTTGGCAAAGAAGGGTGTCTGATTTGTCCTTTCTTAAATATCCTTGATTCAACTCTATCTTTAACCTCGTTTCTCTTCCTTTTGTATTCCATTTTAAATTTATTCCATCTCATTGTATTTTATGTGTCTTTTCAGGCTCCCTTAAATCCTCCTTAGTATAAAGTGGGCATAAAGAAGACCAATAGTTAAAGATGTTTTCCTGACGGATGCACTCGACACAGATTATTCTGAGTAGCACTAACACTCCGTGTAGGTAAAATAATGAGATAAAATCTGAATTTCAGCATTAAGAAGCCAGAGGGGGAGCCATTAAAAGTGATGATCACAAAGACTATACAACTGTGCAAAGATGCTTACAGTATAATGTGAGTAGGAAAGCTGGGCGCAAAATTGCATATTCAGTACTGGTTAGAACAATTTAAAAAATAAGATTGGAAGGAAATACAAATGTCCTCCATGTGCAAATCTCTTGTATGCAGATTTGAAACATAGTGATATTCAAATATAATATCCCACTTTCTAAATCAAACTTCATAACTATTCCCTTTTTAAACTCTTTACTATGGAAAATTTAAAGCACACCCAAGACAAAGAGAAATAAATCACATTCATCATCACCCAGCTTTAAAAGCAACTTCTGCCACTGTTTCTGTCTCCACCGACTCTCCCTCTTCTGGAACATTTATTTGTTAAATTTACTTAAATTGAAAGGCATAGGTATGATTTTGAAATCCATGTAAACTACTCCTTTTATTCCAGAAAGTTCTCTGGAATCCCCTTCTAGTCAATCTCTCACTCCGACAGAGGAAACCACTGCTTTGCAGTTTCCCATCATAAATTAGTTTTATTTATTCTAGAACTTCATTTAAACAGAATGATAAAACCAGAGTTTTTTGTGTCTGACTCTTTTGCCCGCCTTGTTACCTCTATTAGCAGTTGGCCCCTCCTTCACCTTCTGAAATAGGTTGTGCAAATTTGGTGTTATTTCTTCCTTGAACATTTGATGAAATTCCCTAGTGAAACCACATGGGCCTGAAGTTTTCTTTGGGTGAGGTTTCTGATAACCAGTTTACTTTTTTGGTAGATAGAAGGCTATTCTTGTGTCAGTTTGGGTAATTTGTTTCAAGGAACTGGCCCATTTCATCTACGTTGTCGGTTTTGTTAACGTTAACTTACTCATAGTATTCCCTCCTAATTGTTTTGATAAGTATGCACTCTGTAATGATAATCCATCTTTCATTTCTGATATTGATCATTTGTGTTCTCTTTTTTTCTTAATCACTTTTGCTTGGGGTTTATCAGTTTTGTTAATCTTTTGAACAAAAGAGCTAAGTTTTAGCTTTATTGATTGTTTTCATTTTCATTGATTTCTGCTCTTATCTAAATTATTTCTTTCTCTCTACTTATTTTCAGTGAGCTTTCCTAGACTTTATCTAATTTCTGAAAGTGGAAATTTAGATAATTCATTTTAGCCCTTTCTTCATTTCTTTTTTTTTTTGAGGAAGATTAGCCCTGAGCTAACTGCTGCCAATCCTCCTCTTTTTGCTGAGGAAGACTGGCCCTGAGCTAACATCTGTGCCCATCTTCCTCTACTTTATATGTGGGACACCTACCACAGCACAGTGTGCCAAGTGGTGCCGTGTCTGCACCTGGGATCCGAACTGGCAAACCCCGGGCTGCCAAAGCGAATGTGCACACGCTGTGCCACCCGGCCGGCCCCCTTTCTTCGTTTCTAATAGAAGCACTTAAAGCTATAGATTTCCTTCCAAAAAGACCTACGGTGGGGATGACAGAAAGAAAAAACAAAGCAGCAAATTCTTTGGATAAGCTAAAGGGATGGCATTCAGGACAATAATGGAGGGATCTAGTTTGGGTTAGTGGTGAAATAGCCAGCCCTGATGGTCCAGTGGTTGATTCGGGGCTCTAGCTGCCAAGGCAGGGGTTTGTTCCCTGGTCAGAGAACCATATCACCCATCTGTTGGTTGTCATAGGGTGGTGGCTACGTGTTTCTGTGATGCTGAAAGCTATGCCACTGGGATTTCAAATACCAGCAGGGTCACCTATGGTGGACAGATTTCAGTGAAGCTTCCCAGCTAGGAAGAAGAACCTAGCCACGCACTTCCAAAAGAATTTGCCGTGAAAACTCTATCAATAGCAGCAGTGTAGGGGAGGAAGTCGTATTCCTCTACCCTCTAGGTTCTTCTGCCTGTTCTAAGAATTAAATTGGCATGAGACAGAGTAATAGGAGAAAATAAAACAAACTTAGTATGATATATACATGGGAGAAACCCAGGAAAACGGAGTAACTTGCCAAAACAGCCAAAGCCACTACCTTAAATACCATCTTCAGCTAAAGACAAAGGAGGATGTTGTCAGGGGAGCGGTTTGGGACTTCAAAGGGGAGGAAGGCAATTCACATGGAGATGGAAAAGCAAATGTTTGGTGAAGAATTTTTGCCATACCTTGCAAAGACAATGGGGCATGGGGGGTGGGGAGTTTGATTAAAAGGGCCTTGCTAGGTTTCTCCCTGTCAACCACACCTCGTTTACTTTATATTATAGTTATCTATGGTAATAGCCCCTTCCTGAAATAGGTCTTCTATCTCAAATTCTTTTAGGTAGTTAGGGGGAAGGTCAAAGTTTCTTCCTGAGTCTTTTGTTCTTAATCAAGCCAAAGATGCACATTTTGGGTTGGCAAATTCAGATCCCCCATAGAAGCATTGTCTGATATAGCATGTGGAAGGTGAGAGGATGGTGCAAAAAGACCAGGCAGGGTTCTTCTCTGCTGTGCACAGGGTCACTAGGAGTCAGAATCCACTGGATGGCACCACCAACAAAAAAGTGGTGAAATGCTTTTTGTTACAAAAGGAGGGGAAAAGGAGGAGATGGATAAAAATGAATGAAGACTTACAGATTTACTGATGAGAAGTTGAGAGCATTCCCACCTGGTGGCTTACATTTTCTCAGTAAGCATGAGGGGAGATCACCAACTGAGTGTGTGGGAGAGGAGAGTGGGGAAGGTATGAGCAAAAAGGAAACTCTATGAAATAGTCATCTCAGGGCATGGAGAAGGGAATTTAGTAATGAAGATAACAGATGCATCAGCCAGAATGAAGGGCTCACCTGGGGATAAATGCTGTGATTTCTAATGCAAAGCAGTTAACCTGGATCTGTGATTTTCTTCCCAAAGCTCAGCTCCTTGTGTGAAGTCATGGAGTAGCAGATTTGTGGGTTCAGCCAGGGCTGGAGTTTACCAGCTAAGGAAGACAGTGAGACAGGAGTGGAGGGTCAGAGAATATTTGGGAAGAAGTGATTAAACTAATGAGCCATGGATTTGTAGCTGGGCAAGTAGAAAAGTGAGGCTAGGGTTTGGAAGTCAGAATGAAATCAAAGGATGGTAGCAGTAGGGGATTCCTGAGTAAAAGACCTAGAAGTGGTGGTCATAGGGTCAAAGTCTTAAAGTGAGTTTTGAAGGAGATACAGTTACTGGGGAGGAGGTGACAAGAAATAGGTGTCACCATGGAAGACAGTACATAACATAGAGCTGTAAAATATCTTTGGAGATGATGAATCAAGGATCTGAGAGGCCAGCGTGCTATTTGAGTTATGAGCACAGATGTTCCTATCATCAAGAATGTTGACAGGGGTAGGGGTAGACAGGAAACGTGTAGGACCTAATGTCTTCACTGAATGATGGGGAGTGACTGGCCAGCCAATAGATGGCAGGAATGAGAGAGAGAGAAGATGATAGAGCTAAGTAGCATGAACTTTAAATAAGAGGGAGTTTTTGCAGGAGAGAGGGGGGTAAGTGATCTGGAAGTGCCAGTGGTGATTTAGGAGGACATTGAAACTACTTCCTGACCCTGAGGACTTCAGTCTGTGAAAGAAAACTTAGACTCTGCTTGGGTGGCCTTCAGAGACACCAGGGCTTTCAGATGGTGTCCGACATGAGATATGGGATGTTCCAAGAGAAGACTGAAGTTAGAGAGGAGATAGTGAGTCATAGAGTGGGAGTTCCAGAGGACACAGCGATGGGATTTACACAAAGAGGAAGAGTGGAAATTGACTCAGATTTGCAGGTATGAAAAACAAGGATAAGATTGGGAGAGGAAGAAATGTGAGAAATGAGTTGAAAAGGGTGGTTAGAACTACATCTGCAAGCGTCAAATATGCATTGGAATATCTTTTATGGGGTATGTGTTAGTTTCCAGTGGCTGCTATAAGAAGTTACCACAAACTCAGTGGTTTGAAACAACACAAATGTATTATCTCACAGTTCTGGAGGTCAGAAGTCCAAAATGGATTTCACTAGGCTAGTATCAAGGGGTTAGCAGGGCTGTGTTCCTTCTAAAGGCTTTAAGGGAGAATTCATTTCCTTGCCTTTTCCAACTTCCGGAGACTGCTTGCGTTCCTTGTCTTGTGTCCTTTGCCTCCACTTTCAAAACCAGCCATCTCTCTAGTTCTGATTCACCTTCTTCCCTCTTCCTCTTTTAAGGACTCTTATAAGTGCATTGGACCCACTGGGATATACAGGATAATCTTTTATTTTAAGGTCATCTGATTAGCAACCTTAATTCCCCCTGGCCATGTAACTCAACATATTCACAGGTCCCCAGGATTAGGATGTGGACATCTTTGGGGAGATATTATTCTGCCCACCAGAGCATCTTGCCTAAGATGAAAGGATACACACAGCCACTTAAAGGAGCCATCCCAGGTGGAACAGGAGGTGATGGAGGCAGGGGAAGCGAGGGGGAGGGGAATAAACTACTGCTTGGTTTCCGGGGAGAGAAACACAGTGGCCCAAGAACTGTTCCAGGTCCTCCACATCCAATGATGGAACCCTGCTTCAAAGCAGCGGTTCGTAAATTTCACTAAGCATCTGAATCACCTGGAGGGTGTGTTAAATCACAAGATGTTTCCCAGTCTACCTCTTCCCATTTGTGATTCAGTAGGTCAAGGGTGGAGCCTAAGATTTATAGTTCTAACAAGTTCTCAGGTGATGCCAATGCTGTTGATTCAGGAGCTGTACCTTGAGAACCATTACACTAATGTGTTCTTCCTTCAAAAATTCAGTGAATCAAGGTACTTTTGTTGGTGTATGTATGTTATGTTTGTTGTGTTTTTATTTTTGGTTCAATCTTCAATCTAGAGCCCATCTTGAATCCCAGCTCTGTCACTAATTTACTGTGTGATCTCTCTGTTACTTGTTCTCTGCATCTGTAAAATGGGGCTAATGATAGTACCCACTTCATGGGGAAAGTCGTGAGGATTATATGAGTTAATAATGTAAAGCACTTAATAATGTTATAAAAGTGTTAGCTATTATTTAAGAACTTTATCAGCCAAGAAAGAGGAAGAATTAGAGGTCTTTATAAGAGCGTTTATTCAGGGAATTGGTTACACAGGTGATAGAGGAGCTGGGAAGACAAGATTAGCAATAGTGGGAAGTCATTGCTACCTTAGGGGCAGGGACAATGGGAGATGTTTCCAGAGCTCAGAAACTGGGGCCACAGTGGGTGCCGTCCCATAAGAGCAGAGCAGAGGAAGGGTGGAAAAGGGTCTACCAGCAAGCAGGAGTTGACTGGCCCACTAACTTATCCACAGATCTTAGTTAGGGATAAAAAGAGCAAAAGGAAAACTCTTCCTGCAGAGTCCCATGATCCCAGTTAACTGATTTGTTTCAGCTCAACTGTGGTTCAGGCAATCCCCATTCATTTCCCTCTCTTGGAATGATTAACTGGGAAACAACATTTCGAGCAGACACCGAGAGAACATCTACTCCCACATACAATCTGCACTTGTGTTCAGTTCTGCACAAGGAGACTTCATTAGTGCCTGAACACATGCAGGAATCCTCATGTGGCTCTGAGAGCGTGCGGTGGGGCTTCCTGGGAGGCAGCCCTTTCAGCACATGGAGGAGGCCAGAAGGTACTCAGTGAGATGTATCACACGGAACAAACCAAAGAAAATGGAGAGGTGGATCCTGGATGTGTCTGGAGCTCAGGGGAATGAAATATCTGTCTCAATATGCTTCAGGAAGGTCATTTCTCCCCAAATGGCTTTGCTGTATTTCATGGGAAAAGTGCCTCCTTGTGTCATTATGATGAGTAACAACCATAGGCTATATGGTGTTTTCCACACAGGGCGTAAATTCCCTGTTGCTAGAGGCTCATGTTAGAACATAGAGCCATGTGAATGGCTTGGAGAAATGAAGACACTAGCATTTAGAATGTTGTCCTCAGCTGGTTGCCTGCTCATGGGCAGCTGCCAAATGGACCTGAGCGAGCTGGACTTAAACCTGGAATCAAGGTAGACCTATATGCATGCAGGCTGGGAACACCCTTCCCACATGTGGCCTCCTATGTTACTGTGATTTATAATAAGAAAGAGGTATTTTCATCTTCATCTGGGGTTCCTGACACACAGCTTCTAAAACCCTTGGAATTTCCTAAGTGATAAGAGCCATAAAGATGTCCTTTGTTATCTTTGACAACCACACCTGAGTTTCTGTTAATGAGATGACTTTTGGAAAGCCCCTAAGGATGGGGCTGTTTGCCAGGGGAACCAACCCTGTGATTAGAGTTGGAACTTCCAGTTCCCCACTCCTCCCCTACTCCACTTCCAGGGAGAGGCGAGGGACTTGGAGGTTGAGTTCAATCACCAATAGGTAACAATTTAATCAATCATGCCTATGTAATGAAGCCTCCATAAAAAATCCTAACTGAAGTGGTTTGGAGAGCATCACGGTTGGTAAACATGTGGAGGTGTTGGGAGGGTGGGGAGCCCAGAGAGGGCATGGAAGCCCCACACCCTCTCCCCTACACCTTGCCCTATGCATCTCTTCCATCTGCTTGTTCCTGAGTTGTATCCTTTGTAATAAACCATTAATCTAGTAAGTAAACTGTTTTCCTGAGTTTTGTGAGCCATTATAACAAATGATCAAACCCGAGGAGGGGGTTGTGAGAAGCTCCAATTTATAGCCTGTCAGTCAGAAGCCCAGGTGACAACCCTGACTTGAGACTGGTGTGTGAAACAGGGGCAATCTTTTGCGACTGAGCCCTTAATGTGTGGGGTTGGCACTAACTCCAGGTAAATAGTATCAGAATTAAATTATATTGTAGGTATAGGGGAGGAAGAAATTTTCCTCTACCCTTCAAAGTTCTTCTGGCTGGTCTGAGAATTAAATCGGCATGAGAAAGAATAACAGGAGAAAACTATACAAGTTTAATAAAATGTATACATGGGAGAAACCCAGGAAAACTGAGTAACTCACCAAAATGGACAAAGCCACCACCTTAAATACTACCTTCAGCTAAAGACAAAAGAGGACGTTGGGGATAGCGGTCTGGGACTTTGAAGGGGAGGAAGGCAATTTACATGGAGATGGGAAAGCAAAAGTTTGGTAAACACATGTTTGCCATGCCTTGCAAAGACAATGGGAGATGGAGAGGACTTTGATCAAATGGGCCTTGCTCAGTTCCCCCCTGTCTACCATGCCTAGTTCATATCATACTATAGTTATCTATGGTGGTAGCTCCTTCCTAGAACAGTCACTCTGTCTTAAATTCTTTTAGGCAGTTAGGGGGAAGGTCAAGCTTTCTTCCTGAGCCTTTTGTTCTTAAAAACAATCAAGCCAAAGAGACACATTTTGGGATAGCAAATTCTGTCCCTCTACACAGGACACCCAGCTGGTGTTGAAGAATTGGTTGGTGTGGGAAAGACCCACACAGATTCAGCAATGAGAACTATTGAGAACATTTTGTGAGCAGACAGAACGCAGAGGAGTCTTTTCTTTATACCTCTCAAGGTCCAGCAGGAAAGAAGGTTCAGTGAGCGGCCTCTGGCAGGGAGGCTGGGGACAGCATCTTGAGATAACAGGCAGACAATGTAAAATTCTCTTTAGCGCTTTTTGGGGAACCTCCTGTATCCTGTGACCTGTTGTGAAAGTATTTTCTTCCACTCCATAGATTCTAGAATCCACTTTGTCCATAAAGAGAGGGAATTGAGGAATTCCTTGATCAGTAGTTTATTTCTTTAAATGCCATCCACTTTACTTCTGCTTCATCCCCCACAGGCCCTGCCTTTTTTCCTGTGATGAAGTTGCTGACTGTAATCCTACTCCAAGGGTCTGAGTTTCCTGTACCTGAGCCCTAGTTGCCCACCGCTTGCTCTTTGCTTCCTGCAGTCTGACTCACAGCATCCTGGGCCTCCACAGGCCACACGCCCTATCCCCCTGCACATATAGACCCTGGCTCTGAGGCTGAGCTCAGACTTTTGGTACCTGCAGCCTGTCAATACTCCTCCCTCCTTATACCCGGCCTCTGGACTTGCTTCATTCCATGTTGTAGCTAGATCATCACTTGCCTCGCGGGGAGGGAACACTTTTGACATTGACCCAAGTGATGTCTGATTATTGATGCAAGACCAAAGGCAACTGTTTTATACCCTGGTTTACAGGTTCTCCTTTCTGAGCTTCATTAGCTTCCAATTTCCTGGGCAGCATCATGCTCATTAAGGAAGGAAGAAACCTGACAGGGACCCACAGATCTCTCCCTTCCACCAACCCTCAGGTACACCCTAGACCAAAGTGTCTCCTCAGCCCACAGAACCGCCTTCCCGGCCCTGCTTTGAATTAACCTCAATATGGCTCATCCTCTATTGGAAAAGGGGTGCATTTCAGTTGAGTTTCCTTCCAACCGGCACTGCCTTGGGAGGGAATTCTTGCTGTTTAGGTGGGATGAGACCACCCCAAGAGTTGTGGTCCTCAGGGGCCATGAGGCCTGCAATATTCACAACTACTGCTTTTTGTGTTGAGCTTCCTGAAGCTGGCAATTTGTTAGGAAGACATAAGAGATATATTCGAGCTGAAATTTGGAAAATAACAGGTCTCCTGCACTCCCCTCAGCCTACTCAATAACTTGGGGCTCCACAGGGGCTTTTGTGTCTGTGTTCCTGCCTGCTAAAAGGCATTGTTTCCTTTCTCCATGGGGACTCCTTTCAGCCAGGGGAGTCGCTGGGTTGGTCCCAGGAAGGGGAGAAGTAGCTCAGTGCCCAGGCAGCTGGTGAACCAGAACAGAAACCTGAGTCACTAGCAGCATACATGCTTTGCAGCAGGCGAATCCTCTGTGTTACATTTCTCAAGAACTGCGAGTAAGGTGGTAAATTGACAGGATGTACACGGAAACTGGAGAGGAAAGGGAATCCCTACTTGTTACAGAAATAACACCATGGCCTGAGAACTGGAAGAGGTGACATTGCCCTGTGTGGTTCTACAGATCTTGGCTACATGGCTAACCTCACAGAGCTGTGGTGAGATAGCACAGTGAGTACCTGGCACAGAATGAATGCTCAACAAATGGCAGTTATTAATAATGTGATGATTGTTATCAACTCTTAAGGTACTATTCCCTGTTCTAGCCCTTTCAGAGGATGAGTGTGGAAATTGTAGCAATAATAATAATAATAATAAATAATTAGTGTCTCTACAAGAACTTTCTGCTCTTTCTAGGTAATGCTGGCTTTCCCCAAGTTTGAGGGAACTGAGACGAATGTATTATGTTTCAGATAAACCACTCGCTCTCCTCTGGGAATGTTGTTTAGATGCTATATCTCTTGCATAATCCCATTTGTTGGAAAGTTGGAAACCAAGGTGGAAGCTGTGGGGTAGAGGGAAACACCACTGGGTTCAGAGCCTGAAGATCTGACTTAGAATGTGTAGGGGTTTGAGGGATTGGGGGCAGATCAAGGGAAAAGGCAATACGCAAGGGTCAGTAATGCAGAACAGGCTGTATTGGCCAGGGCGTGGGCTGGGTGTCATGAGAGGAGAAGCTCCTCACTGCCTGAGAGCGTCAGAGGCTTAGGAGTGAGGCGCCACCATCCAAGAGGGGAGGAGGGCAGGGGAACTCCCAGGGTAGGGGACCATCGGAGAGGCAGCTTACATCGAGGGCTGTCGCTCAGCAGCAATGTGGGCTGCCTCTGGGTCAGAGAGGTCCAAAGGCCAAGGTCATAGGAGTTTGGGGTCTTTATGACCTTGGGCTTATCTTGTTCATTATCAACAGATGTAAGGTGAGGTTTCCTGGGGTATGCAAAGGAGGCAAGCTCTATATGGCTAAAAATCTGCTCATTTGGGCTATTTTTAAAACAACTGGATGAGTAAAAACTTGAGGTAGGTACCAGTGGACTTTTAAGATAATGAGTCCCAGCCTGCAGTGATAAAATAAACAACCTAGAAAAAAAAGAAGAGGGGCCGACCCCATGGCTGAGTGACTAAGTTTGTGTGCTCCCCTTCGGCGGCCCAGGGTTTCACAGGTTCAGATCCTGGGTGTGGACATGCCACCGTTCATCAGGCTATGCTGAGGTGGCATCCCACATGCCACAACTAGAAGGACCCACAACTGAAATACACCACTATGTACTGTGGGGATTTGGGGAGGAAAAGCAGGGGAAAAAAAGAAGAAATAAACAACTTAGGGCCAATATACAGAGGCCTTTGAGGGGGAGCAGAATACACCACACCCAAATATGCCATTTGGCATATTGATTATTTTGAATTAAAGTTACTTAAGAAACAGCCAGTGCAAGAAAGACACTCTGAGCCTCCTTTGTCTCCCTGCAAGCAGGAACTCAATCTCCCATCTACCCTCCCTGCACCTGGAGGGTACAAGGCATCTTTATAGCTGGAGATAGAGAATTCAGGGCTGAGAAGGCTGTACAAACAACCTTTATACCATCTTCTCCAATTTACTACCCCAAACCCAAACCCCTTTGTCTTGTCAATTCTTCACAAATTTATTGTTTCTTTGTCTAAAAAGTATAGAAACTGCCCACTTTGGTCATTTCTTGGAGTCTCATATTTCTATGAGCTCCCGTACATACGAAATTAAATTTGCTTTTCTCCCGTTAATCTGTTTTGTGTCAATTTAATTATTACGCCAGCCAAAAGACCTAGAAGGGAAGAAAGGAAAACTTTTCCTTCCTTACACCATCTTCAGCTCATTTGTATAACAGAATACCAAGACAATCACTTCCTGGCTGAGTTGCTTTGGAAGATTTCCTTAATGTCTTTGAGGCATGGCTTTTTCATCTACTAATTGGTGGTGACTATCTCAAATACTTGTTGAAAATTAAAATCAAGGACCCAGCCCAAGAACTTCAAGCAATTTCACAGCTTGTCTTTTTTTTTTGGTGGCCATTTTCTTTTCATTTGAGAAAGTGAATTGCGTCTCTCCTTTGTTAGAAAATCTTAAAATGGGAGGAGTGTGGCCCTGAAATTGAACCCGTTTCCCCATCTCACCTCTTTAACCCTGACTTTGAACACATGATCCTTACCCCATTGCTGCTTAAACTTTGGAAAAACAGAGGACAGAGAATGTAATCCAAGAAAGAAAGAGGAGGATGACAGGACAGGGGTAAACATGAGGATGGTCCCAGCAACCTTGGGCATGTCAGGATAGGCAAGGAAGTGAAATTAGTAGTATTGAAAGTAAAACCAGGTGTGACTCCTTTCCAGGCCCCCTCCTCAGCCTGAAATGTCCAGGCTCCCTCCTGCTCCAGCCACATGGATGACACGCCTTGGATTTAGAGAGTCAGTCCTCACCTGATACACCCTGACCATCCTTCATCTGTCCTGCAGGGGCAGGGCCTTGGCTCTTCTGGTCTCTGAGGGCATCAGTAGCACGTTAATAGCACTGTGTTTTCCCTCATACCGGGGTTTCCCAACCTCATGACAACGGACATTTTGGGCCAGATAATTCTTTGTTATGGGGGACTATCTTGTGTTTTGTAGGATGTTTAGCAGCATCACTGGCCTCTACCGACTAGACGCCAGGAGCACTTCCCCTAGTTGTAACAATCAAAAATGTCTCCAGATGTCAGATGTCCTCTGGGTGAAGGAGAGCGGGGCAAAGTCATCCCAGCTGAGAACCACTGCCTTATTATACCCCCCCTTTATGTTTTTTTCTATTTTCTTCTGAGATTAAGTTAAATTAAAATTCAAGAGGGTGAAGCCTCCTTGCAGTCGAAGCGCTTTGCAGGACCTCTGACATATATAAGTGCTGGCTAAGGGTAGCACCTCTTTGATCCCTTCTTGGAGTCCCCTGCCAGAAGTAAGCACTCTTTCCTGAAAATTTTTAAAGCTCTTTGTTCTTCTTGTCACATTGCCTCTCGTATTATTTCATTGCCTATCACTCCTGTTGGAGTGAAAGCCCTTGTGGTGTAAGAATCAATATCGTTGATCTTTAAGTCCCTGGAGAGACTAGCACAGGGCTGGAAACACAATCACACAGCGGTTTACTGTTTGGCCAGCACAGATTTGTCGCCAGTCCCCACTCTTGTTGGTTTTTGTTGTGAGTAGGGAGAAGTGATCAGGTGAGCTTCTCATTTGGACTGTGAGCACCTTGCCCTCAGGGGCTCCATCTCATTCCTCTCCACACCCCCAGACCTCACACAGGCCTGGCCCCCACAGGTGCTCTGGAACGAGCTCTTGAACCGCGGTGTCTTCTTGCTGCACTGGCCCCTACTGACGTCTCTTTCCTCTTCTGTTACTCCTCCAAACCTCCGCTGTCTCCACCTTCTCGAGGAAAGCAGCTGTATCTCCGTGGAGCCAGAATCCAACCATTTCTCGAAAGTTTGCTTTGCTTTATGGGCCAGCTAGCACCAACTATTAAAAAACATTTTTCAGCAAAATCTAGAGCCATGATGTTCCCAGCCCCCTGGCAGGGTTCCCTCACAACAGAGCTTTCTTCCTATTGGCAGGGGAGAGAAAATGAGAAACATGGAAATTTAATATTTTCACATTATGCAGAACTGATTTCATCAGAGATGAGGATAAAGTGCAATAAAAACTATAGTTTCATTAAGTTTATGACTTTCAGACCGTGTGTCAATTATTCTGTTACCATGGCCACCAGCAGTAACAGCCTCTGCACGATTGTTTCCCCACAGAGATAGGAAGGGGAGGAAGGATAAGAGACAGGGCTGAATTTCCCATTTTATATCCTTTTCCTGTGTTGGAAGTTTCTGGAAAGGAGTAAATCAAGTTGCAAGAGTCTTGACAATTCCTTCTTGGAGGAAAGCCAGGTAGAGAATGAGAAGGAAATAAGAGAGGCCTTGTCTGTCTTCTGACTTTCACTGGTTCCAAGAGTCTTACAGACTCTTACCTTCCGGGAGCAATTCAACCCAGGAATATTACCACATGTCAAACTGTCAAGTAGCAAAAGTGAGCGACAAGAGCTTGGCTGTTGCCCAGTCCTCTTCCTTTGGCTTGCCAACATGATGGCCCGTCCTGTACCTTATGTTCTTCTCAAGGATTGCAATAGAAACCTGAATTTGTGGATTCTTCCAAGGGTGGATGGCAGTTGCTTAAGTGGATTTATTGTTTAAGTAGTTGTTTAAGTAGATTATAAGTTTAAGTAGATTATATGGCTGCCACCTCTTCCACACACTCCATGGGGCACGAGGACAGAGGAGTCACCAAAGAGAAATGTTGACAAGTTACTAGTGGGAGGTTTGGCTCGTGGATCCTAATATAACTGTCCCCACACTGCATGACTCATGGATATGTCAGAGGAAGGAGGTCAGCTCTACACAGGGGAGATAGTGGCTCCTCTGTTAGATGTGACACTGAGCAGATCGCGCTAATTGCCTGCCCCAAATCCACTACCCTCTTCCTTACAGGCTGTATTCTTACTTATGGACCATCCAGCTAAAATTCCTCACTCTTTAGTTTTCCTTCTATTTAGAGGTGGCCATGTGAGGCCCACATTTCTGGCTGATGACAATTAAGTTGAGGGTACAAGGGGAGGTAGTTTTATTTTTTTAATCGTGGTCATAATAGCTTATAATATAGTGAGATTTCAGTTGTACATTATTGTTTGTCATACATCATATAAGTATGCCCCTTCACCCCTTGTGCCCACCCTCCACCAGCATTCCCCCAGTAACCACTAATTTATTCTCTTTGTCCGTGTTTGTTTATATTCCACATATAAGTGAAATCATATGGTATTTGTCTTTCTCTGTCTGGCTTATTTCGCTTAACATGATGCCCTCAGGCTTCATCCATGTGGTTGCAAATGGGATGAATTTATCTTTTTTCTGGCTGAGTAGTATTCCACTGTATGTATATACCACACCTTCTTTATCCAATCATCAGTCGATGGGTTCTTAGGTTGCTTCCACATCTTGGCTATTGTGAATAATGCTGCAGTGAACACAGGGATGCATAAGTCTCTTTGAATTGTTGATTTCAAGTTTTTTGGATAGATGCCCAGTAGTGAGATCGCTGGGTCATATGGTATTTCTGTTTTTAATTTTTTTGAGAAATCTCCATACTGTTTTCCACAGTGACTGCACCAGTTTGCATTCCTACCAGCAGTGGATGAGGGTTCCCTTTTCTCCACACCCTCTCCAACATTTGTTGTTTTTTGTCTTGGTGATTATAGGCATCCTAATGGGTGTAAGGTGGTATCTAAGTGTAGTTTTGATTTGCATTTCCCTGATGATTAGTGATGTTGAGCATCTTTTCATGTGCCTATTGGCCATCTGTATATCTTCTCTGGAAAAATGTCTGTTCATATCTTCTGCCCACTTTTTGATTGAGTTGTTTGTTTTCTTGTAGTTCATTTGTGTGAGCTCTTTGTATATTATGGAGATTAACAAGGGGAGGTAGTTTGTACTTTCTTGGTTGTAGCAGATGATTTTTGTGCCTTCTGCCACATCTTCTCCACCCACCTCTGATTTCAGCCACAGCTGTGGTGGGCAATTCCAGGCTCGCTGCCATCTCAAGGACTTGCTATGGCATTTCTTTATTTTTCTGATTTGGGCTTTTCTTTTAAGTCACAGAAGTCCACTCAGCTTACATCCTGGCACAGTCAGGAAGAGCAGGAAGGTTAATGCCCCAGAGGTTAACTCTCAAACAGTGGGGGATGGCAGCCCATGGATTAATGTCCCAGCCTTCTGTCCTTCAGATAGAAAATTCTGGGAGGCATTCTATATGCCTCTCCACGATCTCCGAAGTGCTAAGCTCCCCTACAGCAGTAGTGTACCCTTTATTGACTCCTCCTTCCCTGCCTCACTCTTACTATATATATTCTCCCTTACTCCTGTTTCTTGGGGTTATCTCCCAAATAAACGGCATGCACCCAAGTCTTTGTCTCAGGCTTTGCTTTTGCAGAAACCCAAACAAGCATACAAAGAGACCAATCCAAACCTGACCATCATCAAAGCAGGATTCAGATCACTTCTCCTCCGTCCATTCTTTCCCTACCACCTTTGTCTTCATAGATGGCATCCCTCTGTCCTCCCTCTAAGCTTACTGTCTATGAACAACAATTGACCTCTCAAATAATCACTGTATGGAGTTGCTTGCAGAGGGTTCCCTGCATAAGTCTTTTTTCTCCAAACAAATCTAAACTTCTCTAGGACATGGGTGATACCTTAGACTTCTAAATATCTCCTACCAGTTAGCTCAGTGCTGGGCAGAGGAGACATTGACACTCTATGATTAGTTCATGGATTGGATTTGACAAGTTGTATATTAGTTAAACCATGGATAATAATGGAAAAAAAAAGAAAGAATCTCCTTTAAGGTGAAAAATACATTTGGCTTTAAGGAATTTCCTACTTACTCAAATGGATATATCTAGTCTAGAAAGATGTTCAGACACAAAGTTTTCTCTTTCTCTCTTTATCTCCTTCTCTTTACAACTGAAAAATGTTGTCTCTGAATAAGATAAATCCACTCAGCTAAACAGAACTAGGTTCCGAGGTTAATGTGATTTGACTAAATGCAGTGTATAGTTGGTGCCCTGAGAATTTTTCACCTTATCTCTTTCTTAGGTTTTACCCTCAAGTTTAGCTCAAAAGTATTCCAATGGAGTGATGATACTCTTTTATCAGCCTAATTTTCAACTTCAGCTTTGGTTTCAGCTGCCAGTCTTCTCTCAATCACAGACACATGCTACGTTTCCTTCTTTCTCTCCTTCACATAAGTAGCCTCCATTCATACTTGCTCATTCATATCACACAGGCTTCATACTCATGAAGACAATTTTGATTTCACTTCTGAGACTCTAGGCAAATCGTTGAAGTCCTCTGAGTCTCATTAGGTCTGATGGGGAAAGATGTAGATAACTTAGTTTAATGCCTGGGATGTAGTAGGCACTCAATACATTGTAGTTTTTCTTATTTTATCATATTTTCATATTTTACTCTTTCATGACTATCCAAATATCTTGAACATGTCAGGGAGTATTCATTTTATTAGGCAGGCAATATCATAGAGTGGTCAAGAGTACAGATTTGCAGAGAGCAGACCCATGCTCAAATCCAAATTCTGCCAGTCTCCGAGATGTCCCCTAATGATTCTCTCTTCCTCATAGCTATGTCCTTGTGTAGGAATTTCCTCCACTGAGTTATGGTAGACTTGTGTGTCCAACCCAGCATGGAAGAAGGGCCAATGTATGATTTCTGGCACTAGATTATAAAGACATTGAATTTTCCACCTTGGTCTCTCTCTTGGATTACTCAGTCTGGAGAAAGCCAGCTGCAATGTTACTAAAACATTAAAGCACCTCCCCCACCCCTGCCCCGTCCCAGAGAGGCCCACATGGTGAAAACATGAGGCCTTCTTCCAAAAGCCAGCACCAGCTCACCAGCCATGTGAGTGAGCCATCTTGCAAACAGATCCTCCAGCCCCGGTCAAGCCTTCAGATGATGCAGCCCCAACCATAATCTTGACTGTAACCTAATGAAAGGGTCCTGAGCCAGAAGTACCCACTAAGCTAGTCATGAATTCCTGACCTAGAAATTGTGTGAGATGATAAATGTTTTTTATTATTTTAAGCTTCTAAGCTGTGGGATAATTTGTTATGGAATAAAAGATCGCTAATATACTACTTATGTTCATAGTATGGGGTGTTGCTTTTAAGTCTTAATTTCCTTATTTGCAAAATGAGAATAATAATGCAGTTACTCCAAAGTGTTAAGAGGATGCAACGAGCTAATACATGCACAGCAATTGTAAAAGTGCCTTGCACGTAGGAGTGCTCAGTAAGGAGTAGTGCTGCTATTGATGATAAATATTTCCTGATGCTATTGTGCATCTAGCCCTGGCCTTTAAGTACATTAAGCAGCTGACCTCTTCTTTATAGCAAATTCTGTCTACAACAGAAGGAACATTCATCACAAAAGACATGGTACTAGCTGATTCAGAAATAATCTGGATTCCAAGGATCAGAGATTTCCTGGACCAAGGAAAACTGGGAAGATGAAATTTAAGAAACAAAATGCTCAACTGTTCTTTGTCTTCTTAACGTACCTGTATGGTGGGTACCTGTTTAGATAACTGGTGTAGTTGAAGCTGTGCAGTGGTGGATTAATCCCCTATGCATCCTACTAGATAAAGGTGTGTGGCAGCCCAGCCCAGGAGTTAAATTTTCTTTAGGCTTAAAGAACTGTTTACAGCAGAAATACCCCATAATCTTCATTCACTTTCTAATAAAAAGGTCAGTCATTTGGTTCAATAATGGGCACAACTAAAATTTAACCCTAGCTTTTTATACAGAGCAATCGTAAAGCAGGACAACATTTAACTAGCACTCATTTGCGACTCCTCTCTACAGGGTAATCTGTAATTTAGCTGATTAGCAAGAAGCGTTTGAAGAGGTCTTTGTCACTTACCTTGTGCAGATACCCAGCTGGCTCCTAGGTGCAGTTTGTCTGCAGCTGCCCTTCAGAAGCACAGTACTAATCATTTCATTAGCTCCTACCCTCCGAATTCCTTGAGAATGTAAGAGTTCTCAAGATGCCTGGCTCTTGAAGCTCCCACCTCTCCTCCTCTTTGTGGATAAGGCTTACAAAATGGAGAAATGGACTTTTCACCTTCATCTCTATTACAAACTGAGCATCTGAGGACCTCCTCCTTATTACTTAAGTGTCTCCCTCCCCATACCATTTTAACTCATTAAAACACATACACAATTTGAACACACTTAGTTTTACGAACATGTTGCGATAGATTACATATTCTTAAGTAGCTCTTCCAGAACCGAAGAGCAGAAGCCTCGGCTCACCATTGACTGGTAGATGCTGAGGAGGATGGGATGGCTGGAAGAGACAAATAAAGCCCAAAGGTTCTTGGGTCAGAGAGGTGGACTGCTCATTGCAGACCTGAGCCTGGCCTTTCTTCAAGAAGCATAAGAGTCTGTACTTTGGGGCTCTGTGACCCACCTGCTCTTCACACCACCTCTTACTGCCCCTGTCACAAAGCATGAAAGCTAGAGATGACGAAACATCACTGTGCTTGTAGGTACCATGCAAGGAATCTCAACTGTGGTGTTAGGAGATCTGTGCTCTTATCTCGCCTCTGCCTCTAACTAGCCAGTTGTGTTGGGTAAGTCATTTACTTCTGAGTTTTTGTTGGTGTTTAACCTGGAAAAAATGGAAACCTCTACCTGGTGCAATTGCCTGACTTCTGGTCTGAATCAGAGGAAGAAAAGCATTCAGATATGAATGCTACTACGTGCCAGGATTTTTATAGATACGATTTCATTTCATCTGTATGCACCACGTGAGATAAGTGTTTAGTCACTGTTTTACAGATGAGAAAGCAAAGCTCAGAGCCCAGTCACCTGACTCATCCCTCATTCTCCAGATCTCATACTCCCAGCCTTTCCTCTGACCACCCACGATGGAATGCTTGGCATCCTCCAGGTGCATATTTGGGGTTTTTCAGTAGTCTGGTACTTTGGTGCTCCCATCACAGCCTGTGCTTATTTCTAGCATTACATCACAATATTTTATAACATTCTGGTTGAATACACTCATCTCCCACCCAAGTTTGAACTCCTTCAGGATAGAAGCTCTGATTTATCTTTGCATGACCAGATTTGCATACTGCCTAGCATGTAGTAAGTGTTCAGTAAGCATTTTTAAGTAACATTTGTTAAATTATGTTTTTTTTAACCTAGAAAATAGGGAGAAAATTTAAATGGCTCTTAATCTCACCACCTAGATAACACTGGTAACCTTAAATTGTACCCTTAATAATGTAAATTACGTGTACATTATTTTAAAAAATCCAAATAGTACCAAAGATGAAGAATAAAATTTTCTTTTCCTCCTTCTACCCCCTGTTCCTTTCCACAAAAATGTCAAACCAAAATTGAAAGTTTCCTTTCCTGGGTATCTTTCTAAAAAATTTATATACATATACACATGTATAAACATACATATGTAAATTATCTATCTATATATATACACATGTATTTTGCACACATTGATCAATATATTTGTACTTTGCTTTTTCCCTTAATAGTATAATTTGGAATTCTCATATCAGAAGAGAGAAAGAGCTACATCATATTTTTAACCTATGCATAACACAGTATTTCATGATATGGATCTTCCATAATTTATTTAACCAGCCTCCAACTATTTAATGATTAGTTTATTCGCAGTCACCCCCGCCCACTGGCTCTTTCTACAATAACCATCCTTCTCTAAGCATCTTGATGTTCTTTTGTGTCTTTATCCATATCTTGACATCGACAATGTTGATGACATTTACACCACGCCATCCAAAAATATTGACAATCATTTGCCTAAAAGCTTATTCTGAAAGCTGAAAAACAACCACACGTGCTTATAGTATTATGACTGTGCAAGTCTTGTTTATTGAAGAGCCAGTGGTCTAGGTTTCTAACTCCTTCTTTACACACTGTGATAGTCAGTTTGATGTGTCAACTTGGTTAGGCCTCAGTCCCCAGTTATTCAATCAAACACAAATCTTAATGTTGCTGTGAGGGTATTTTGTAGATGTGATTAAAGTCCATAATCAGTTGACTTTAAGTAGAGATTGTCCTGGATAATCTGGGTGGGCCTGAATCAATCAGTTGAAAGGCCTAAAGAGCAGAGCTGAGGCTTCTCTGAATGAGAAGAAATTCCACCTGTGGACAGAAGGTTCAGTTCACGCCAGAGTTCCAGCTGCCCTTTCTGGTGCCCTGCCCTTTGGATTTTGGACTTGCCTAGCCAGCCACCACTTTTGTCTAACCCAACCCCTTGCAACAAATCTCTTAATATATCTCTCTTCCTGGTTTTACTTCTCTAGCTGAACCCTGACAGATACACAGACCCAATGTCACAAATCTTGTTGCACCCAATGCAGGCTTATTTTGAGCACCCAGATCAAGTGGACTATTTTTTCTTATATGTCATCAATAGCTTAAAACTATGCTTCATTTTATTTTAGTTCATATCTAGATTGTGATTTTTTATGTTTCTCTTCCCTGAAGTCTCTAAGTGACTTTCTTTTCTCTTACTGAGAAAAGAAATATATACTTTCTTTACTGTGTTGTGATAATCATCCAGCCATTTAATCATTGTATTGCTTGATTAATTTCCATTTTCTTTACTGAAGACATTCTTCTCGGAATTTGCTGTGTATTTCTGTTTAATTTTGGCCTGCTGCACAGCTCTCACTCTGGAATTTCTTTTCTTTAGCTTTCTCCATTTCTTGTTACTTACATCTTCTTTCTTCACTTCTGTTCATGTTTTTCTGGAATAAATACTCAGCCTCTTCAGAAAGGGATCATAGGAGGTAAATTTTAAGTTTTTGCAAGTCGGAAAGTCTTTCTCTCTTCTTCTCCACTTGACTGATAGTATAATTGATTGTAGAATTATGCTCAAAATAATTTCCCCCCAAAACTTTGCCTTCTAACATTGAGTGTTGCTAGTTAGAAGCCTGTTGATCAGCTAATTTTGGTCTCTATCTATGACTCTTTTTTTTTTCTTTGAAGTCTTTGAGGATTATCTCTTTATCCTTGGGTTTCTGGGAGTTCACATGATGTGTATTGGTGTATTGGTGTAACTTTGTGGAACTTCACGTGATGTGTGGAAGCATAGATCTTTCTGCATTCATGTTAGTCTGCTCTAGGAAGGCCCTTTAGAATCCCCGAACACATGTCTTCACAGACCTGGAATTGCTTTTACTTCTGTTTATTATTGTCTAATTGCTCCCCTCCATTTTCTCTCTACTCTTTTTCTTGGACTCAACCTGGAAGGTGTGCCTCTTCAATCCTCTTTATCCTCCATGCTCCTATCCTTTCAGATTTTCCACATCTTTAATTTTTTGCTCTGTGATCTGGGAGATATCCTTAATGGTTTCTTCCAATCCTTAAATGAATTTTTAATTTTAGCCATCATATGTTTACTTTCTAAGAGCCTCATATTTTTTAAATTACTACTTTTTTATAACAAACTGCTGCTGTTTTATGATTGCAATATCTTCTCAAATCTCTTTGACGTTACTAATTGGAGATTCTTTTTTTTTTTAAGGTTTTCGTTTGTTTTTAAGTTATCTTGTTTCTGGCACTGATTATCCTATTTGTTCTTCTTGGTCTGTCTCTTTAGTGCTACTTTCTTTTTTTATCCTATGTTTAGTAAATGAGGGGCTGGGTTGGTTTTTCTAAAGAGCTGCCTATTGCTACTATTTATATTGGTCGATATTCTCCTGGGTCTGTGCCATGAATGGGAAAGCTGACTGGAAATACGTGGTGGGAGAGGCTCGTAGGTGAGCAGGTTGCTATAGGGTGAGCAGGTGAGAAGGTCTTGGTGGGGGACCAACTGCCAAAATTTAGATGATTTAACTCTGGCTTTCCCTCATCTGCTTTACCTGCCCTCATTATTCCTAAGCAGTGTGTATTCCATTTCTTTGGAGAGGAATCCTCTATTCCTTGTAAACTAACCAGCTAGCATCTTGAAATTTCTTATCTTCTGTAATTTTGTTACTTGACTCTGTTGCTTTTACAAGTTATACAATCATATCTGCAAATAATGATAATTCTGCCTCCTCCGATTTTGTTCTCTTGTCTAATTGCATTGGTTAGGGCTTCCAGAAGAGTGTTAACTAATATTGGTGCTCGGATTATCCTCTTTTGTTCCTGACTTTAATGAGCATTATTCTAGTGTTTCCCCAGCAAGCAAGGTGCTGGCTTTTCATTTATGCTATATATTTTTATTATGTAATTTTTTTAAGGCTTGTTTTTACTGTTTTGTCAAGATTCAATGTTCAGTTTTTTCAAATGCCTCTTGGCATCTCCTGAGACTATCATGTGGTTTTTCTCTTTTAACCACCTGAGGGTTATAATTATGATGGAGAATCTGTTCCAGACCTCTCTTCTAGCTTCTGTGGTTTGCTGGCAGTCTTTGGATTTCTTGGCTTGTAGATGCAGCATCATGATCTCTGCCTTCATCTTCACATGGTGTTCTCCCTGCGTGTCTATCTGTCTGTGTCCAAATTTCCCCTTTTATGTGGACACCAGTTATATTAGATTAGGACCTACCCTAATGACTTCATTTTAACTTGACCACCTGCAAAGACCCTATTTTCAAAGAAGGTCATATTCACAGGCATTGGAGTTAGGATTTGAACGTTTTTTGAGGGGACACAATTCAACCCATAACACCAGTCTTACACTCATCAAAAAAAAAAAAACAAGCAAACAAACCCATATGGTATACCATTCATTTGACATTTTGCTAGTTTATTTTGATAATATTTTATTGAAGATTTTCTCCATTGACAATCATTAAGTAAGGTAGGTCTTTTCTTTGTGCTATTTTTATCTTATCTTGGAACAAAATTTTGTTTATGATGTTAGTATTAGAGTTACCATAATTCTGTATACATATTAAAGTATACATACTAAGTATATGTACTTAAAAATTTGTTCTTAAGTCCTAATATCTAGATAAGAATAAATAGTATTGGAATTATACATTCCTTGATGGTTAGAATGATGTCTATGAAAACATCTGAGCCTTTTGGGTGTTTGTTGTTGTTGCTGTTGCTGTTCTCAGTTTCTTCCAATATTATCAGTATATTAAGAATTTCTATCTCTTTCAGAATTAGTTTTGGCCATTTATATTTTTCTAGGTAATTATCCATTTCATCCAGTTTTTATCTAATTTATTTGCATAAAAGTGACTTGCAATATTTTTTATTTAAAGTATTCTCTATATATGAGAGAATTTCACCTTATTCATTGCTAATTAGTTACTTTTTTCTCTACTAGGATAATCAGTGATGTGTGTGTATGTATGATAGGCGCCAGGTTGCCTCCAATCTTGTGCTCCTGCAAACTATTTTGCAATGGATGCTGCCATGTGAGTCTCTCTGTGGACTCATGGGAAGCTTCTCATGGGTGTGGACAGGATGCTGGATCTTGAGATATTAAGCTTACGTAATTTCACTAAGTGCAACAGTTTGCTTTGAAGTATTGCTGCACTTCCACAGCAGAGGATGAAGACTCTTACTTATTCACATCCTCACTAACACTTATCATTATCTGAGAGTATAGATTTTATCAATCTGATGGGTGTAAAGTAGGATCTCCATAAACTAATTTTCCATCATCCCACTCAACAACCACTGCCCCTTATCTTTCCAGATCCTTCCGTCTAGTACTCAACTCGAAAACCCTTTTCCCATGGAGACGGTCAATCAATCCACCTACTCCACTTACTTTTATTATATCTTACCCTCTTGATTCCTACTGTCATCCTTACCCAGCTTAAATTCATGGTTTATCACAATTATCGCTGTGGCTTCTTTACACCTCTCTTACCTCATCATACTGTCTTGGCTGGTCCATAGCCCTTATTAAATTTAACTCCTCACCCACTTCATGCCTGCATCTATCGAGCTGAATGTGGTTGGAATAAGGCACACAGCATGTTGGCTAGTTTCATTTGAAATTAATGATCACTAGCCTTAAGTGGGCCCTTATTGCTGATCAGCTACCACACCATATTTTCCTAGTCCATCCATTCTCCCTATTCTCTTAGATGGCTATTTCAAACCTTTCTTCTCTTCTCAAACCTCTAACACCTCCCTCCTCATCCTACTGTTGGCTAGTGATCTTCTTTCCTATTTCATTGAGAAAAGAGCAGCACTCAATAGAACTTCCACATGCTCCCACCAACATTACCGCTACATACCTATGGGCTCCTATGCCCATAACTTACCTTTTTTCTCCAGTTATTATGGATGAGCTGTCTATTCATCAGCTAAGACCAACTCTTCCACTTGTGAAAATCCTGTTGGTGCTAACGGTATTGTATAGTTAGAATCTGACTACTTCTCACCACCCAAACTGCCACCATTTTGGTCCAAGCCACCAGGATGGTTTATTTCAAGAACCCCCTTATTAGTTCATGGTTTCTTCCTTATCACCAAGAGCCTATTCTCAATTCAACACACAGTGTGGTGCTGTTGAAATTGAATTATAGCATGGCATATCTCCATCAGAAAGCCTTCAGGGATTTGCCATGTCATAGTAAAAGCCAAAATCTTCACTATGATGTATGATAATTTAACTCTCCATCACCTCTCTAAGCTCATCTCCCACTACTTTCCCCTTCATTTACTCCACTCCAGGCTATTTCTAGAACACATCTGGCAGCCTCCTGCCTCAGAGACTCTACATCTGCCCTTTCCCCACCTGTGCAAATGGCTTACTCCTTCACCTCCATTGGGTCTTTATTGAAAATTCACTTTTTTTTTTAGATGAGTTTCTTGCATAATGTTGGGAGTTTTGATCCCCACAATCTAAACATTTTTTTTCTTTTAATAGATAATTCTATACCACCAGCTTTCATTTATATAAAAGATTTATGTGATCTTAATTCTGTCTTTGCTTGTTATATTTTCTTCTTTAAAGTCATCTCTTTTCCCCTGTTTTCTTATGTAAGTTCTGTTTTCTTTGTTTAGGGGGGTGTCATCCTAGTTGTAGAGGGTTTATAATCTGTTGTTAGTCCTTCTATAGTCTCTGCTTGTGCCTTTTCTTTGCTTTCATCCTCCAGTTTTCTTAGAGGATCTTGGCTTACCTTTTTTCTCTTATTTATTTGTCTTCTGTTTTTCTAAACCCTTGTTCATTCTTGGAGATAATTAGCTCCCAGTGATTGTAATCATTCTACGGCTTCTGTCTGTTTTTCTTGTCTCTGGTGGGACCAAGGGACGGGAGAGTCTCTTCCCTGCGGCCCTGTGCACCTCCACCCTGGGGTGACTGCATAGCTCTCAATCCACCTCCCCCTACGTTGGGGCGAGGAATGGATTTGTAGGACCATTTCCTTTATCCTTCCTTTCACCCCCTCCCAACCTCAGGTAGTATTTCTGGGGGATGGAGCACAAGTGGAGGGGGTTCTAATCCCGTCATAATGCACCAAGCTCTGCAGATTCTTGGGATCTTCTGTCTCTCTTTCTCTGATGGCACTTTTCAAAGGTTACAGCTTGAAATTTCCTTTTATTGCTGCTGGGAAAGTTTTTTATTTTAATTATTCATCTATTGTATTAAGTTTGGATGAAGAAGAACTTTTGATTTCCCTATGATTGTGCTCTTTCACCCTGGAAGAAAATG
The DNA here is from genome assembly GCF_041296265.1 of Equus caballus. Taxonomy (NCBI): domain Eukaryota; kingdom Metazoa; phylum Chordata; class Mammalia; order Perissodactyla; family Equidae; genus Equus; species Equus caballus. The sequence continues at coordinate 53,721,178 of NC_091694.1, read as the reverse complement.
AATGTCCTTTAGAAGAAACAGTGGGGTGAAGCAGTGGGCGTGCCCCAGGTCTATTTGCTCTGTTTGGCACCAGACCAGTGATGATGGCATCTGCCACTAAGGGTTCATAGTGCCTATTTAGTATACTTACCAGTCAGCTGTATTCTCTCTTGCAAGGAAAACAATTTTGTTCCTATAAAGATAATTGTTAAATTAATCTGTTGAAACATGAAAATGTTTCCCATTTCTACTTAAAATTAAGAAAAGTTAAGGCTAAGGCAAAATGAATAGAAATAGAACTTGAACAGATTCAAGATGGCAACTGTCTAAGTACTCTCAATATTTGAAAACCACTGCTTGATTGAAACCTGGCTGTCAAGTCCAGTGAGACGGCTAAAGTTTTCCTTGAGCTTTCTCCAGGTTTAGGGCTTGCCTGCCCACGATCTCTCAAATCGAAGGTCAGTCATTGTAGCTTTATGTGGACAGCCTCCAGCACGAGCTTTCCCAGAGTCTTCGTGAACAGACATTCAATGTGGTACAGCTTCCAGAGTTGAACTATTCCTCCTCTGCAGACAAACTGCCAGTCGGGGATAAAATTTCACATCTCCTCTAGCATTCACTTTCTGATTCACAATTTTTCCTCTTCAATAAAGTGATGTTTTGTTTTCTCTAAAGCTCTTTATAGCCCACCAAATGTTACCTGGGTAACTCATTTGGGGGTGCCTGATCTTCACCACAAATATTATCTCAGCAAAGGTTTTGTAAAGTGAGGGAGCCATTTACTACAACTGTAATCTGACCCATAAAAGTTAGAGCGGCCTACCACATTCTTTCTTTTCTATACCATATTACATGAATTTAACAAAAGCTTACATTTGGCCTTTTAAAAATGTTATTTTATTTGACAATGCTGAAGGTATGGACTAAATGTTTGTGTCTCCCCAAAATTCATATGTGGAAGCCCTAGCCCCCCATGGGATGGGGTTAGGGACGTGATTAGGGTTAGATGAGGTCATGAGGGTGGGACCTTCATGATGGGATTAATGCCCTTATGAGAAGAGAAAGCTCTCTCCCTCCCCTTCCTCCTCCCCTCCCCCTCCCCTCCTCCTCCCCTTCCATCTCACCCTCCATCTCCCCCCTTCCTCTCCTTCCTTCCCCTCCTCCCCCTTCCAGCCGCCCACCCCCTTCTCCATGTGCAAGCACCCAGGAAAGACCACCTGAGGACACAGCGAGAAGGCGGCTATCTGTAAGCCAGGAAGAGAGCTCTCACCAGAACCGGGCCATGCTGGCACCCTGATCTTGGCACTCTAGAACTGTGAGAAGAAAATAACTGTCTGCTGTTTTAACCACCAAGCCTGTGGCATTTTGTTACAGCAGCCCAAGCAGACTAAGACGCTGACTCACACAGTGCTTATCACCTAGACTCCCATTCAGTCACATAGCTTCCCTTCTTATGCTCACACTGATTTTTTTAAAACCAAGATATGAAGATTTATATTTACCTTTATTTACATTTCGTATTCTTAGTCAATATTTTTTTTTTTTTTTTGAGGAAGATTAGCCCTGAGCTAAGTGCTGCCAATCCTCCTCTTTTTGCTGAGGAAGACTGGCCCTGAGCTAACATCCATGCCCATCTTCCTCTACTTTATATGTGGGACGCCTACCACAGCATGGCGTGCCAAGCGGTGCCACGTCCGCACCCGGGATCTGAACCGGCGAACTCCAGGCCACCGAAGCCGAACTTGTGCACTTAACCGCTGTGCGACCGGGCCGGCCCCTCAATATTTTTATTTACATAAATCTTGTCTTTTTATTATGATGCTTTTGCATTGTTCCCAAGGCGAGTCTTGTAAATGAGAGCACCCAGGGAGGGGCCAGGGTTCCCGGGTGATCCCCGCAGCCTGAAAGAAGTGCAGTCGCGGACGGGGCTTGAAAATGAAAACTCACCGAACAGCCAGACGCCGGGGATGAAATGAGGATTGGAGAAGACAGAAAGAGTTGAAGCTAAGCCGAGTTCATTGAGTAACGGCTGCACCTCTAAGCTTCTGCTTCTGCAGGCACTTTACCCCCTGAAATTCCATCACAGAGCATTCAAGTCAATTGCAGCCTAAAGAGCTGACTTGCTGCCCTGACTATATATATTCTCTACTGTATTAAAGGAGAAGAGAAAATGTGATCCAGGCTGAATGGAGTGTAGAAAAAGGATGGACCTAGCCTACCCAGATTCTCACTGAGACCTGCTGTGTGACCTTATGTAAATTAAACAACATCTCTGAGCATGGATTATTTTGATGTGTAAAGCGCAGGCATTGGCTCCGAAGTCCGTTCCAGCCCTGAGGTTCTAGATTTCTAGTGTAAAGAGAGATGGGGTAGGGGATGTCAGCATGTCCCCTGGTGTCCTACAGTTTGACCCAAAAGGGAGCTGGGCAAAGGTGTAGGGAGGAGCTTGCTCCCCGGCCCCTCTCCTCCACATGTAAATAAGAACTAGGAGGAAAGAGTCAGTGATTCTGCAGAACAGCCCCGCCTGCTCTCTGCCCTGAGCCACCTGAGTCAGTTCCTGTCACTGCCAACACATCCCAGCGGGTCCCCCGAATTTCTGGGGGCCGTAAAAGAGACGTACACACATCCCAGCCCCTTTCTGCTGACTCTGGGATTGCACAGCAAGCTGCAGCCATTATTTTTATTGCTGATGCCACTTCCTATCGAAACAATTTGGTGTTAATAAGCCCCTATAATAGTAAGCAATGGTTTGGCTGAATAATTGTCACTAAATACCATTCAAGGCTTTGTTGCTTCTTGGGCATATTGCTAATTATTCCGCATCTGAAATAACACCCAGAGGCCCACTGAATGCTAGTAAATGGGGTTTCTTAACGCTCCTGAGCCCGAGGCTGGGCGTGATTAGGAATGCCAAGGCTCTAATCCAGTAAACAATGGCTGCCTCACAGTCTCAACTCCTACAAAATCACAGTTTTTTTGCAAATTGTACCGGAGCTCAGACAAATCAAGGCGTCCGTCTCGTGCCAGAATTGGCAGAGTAGACTGGTGTGGGTGAGGGTCTCCTTGGGGCTGCCCAGGAGGGCTTCTGGGGTGAGAGAGGGGTGGGGTTCGTAGGAAGAGGCGGAGTGGCATCCCCAGGTCTGGCTCGTCCTCCTCAGAACTGGATGGGCGTGATCCCCGCAGCTAGGAAAGCAATGGGCGGTGACATAAGGGGAGTCAATCCTGGGGCAGGACGGGGTCGGGGTGGGCAGTTTAGAATATCCGCGTAAAGCTCCCTCTTACAGACCAGTCCATGCAGACTGTTTGCACCTGATTGGGGCAGCTGGTGATTTTGTCTTCCGTCTCCTGGTATCATGCAACTCCACACCCTCGGTTTCCCTGCTTGCCCAGGGAGCCTGGCGCCCCACTCCTCCTCACGCTCAGGATGCTTCCGTTGGCCATGCTGGGAATCACAGGCATCTGCGGCACAATCCTGCGGAGGAGCACATGTTACGGAATTAATTCATGCTCCTACGTGCATTCAACAGCTCAACGAAGATCCATAAGAAAGCAGTTAACAGGAGTAAGGCAGAAATTAGGGGACTTGGAGACAGGAATGGAAGGCAGGCATACTACTCATTTTACATCCGTTCCTACAACTTAAAGTTATAAAGCATGGGGCCAGCCTGGTGGGGCAGTGCTTAACTTCTCGCTCCCCCTTCAGCAGGGGGGCGGTTCACAGGCCCGGATCCCGGGCGCAGACCTATGCACTACTGTCAAGCCATGCTATGGCATGTCCCCCATACAAAATAGAGGAAGACTGGCATACATGTTAGCTCAGGGCCAATCTTCCTCACCAAAAATCTGTACAGCAAGATCCGCATGGTAAAAATAGCATTTAAAAATGTTATAGCATGTGCATGACCCAAGCTTAGTTCCATGTCTGAGACTCTGTGGATGTGAACAGGTGGAAGTACCCATAAGGCACTGGGGCTTTTCATTTTTCTGCAAAATTTCTACTCCATCCAGCCAATGTTCTTCAATCAACAAGTACTCATTGACTACCTGTTCTTTGTGGGCAAAGCCTAGGCCCCAAGATTAGAAATTATTCCTATAAGAAAGTCTTCAATGCTCATGGAGTTAAAAATTTAGTAGAAAAAAGACAGAAAAGTTCACAAATAATTATAATCAAATTTGATCAATCCACCCATTCAGGTATGCAGCTGACGGGGATGCTGGAAGCCCAGAGGACAGAGGATACTGAGGAAGGCTTCCTGGGGGAGGGCAGGGACTCGGAGGGGCTCAGGAGAGGCCATTGAGTGATGACGCAACTTAGAACTTTACTCTTTTGAGCACTTAAAAGGCTCCTATGATTCGAAGAGACATCACTCAATTTCAAAGTGTAATTGTTTTGGGGGAAACTGGTAAAGATTTAGGAAAATGACCCACCATCCTCCTCCCTCTTATTTGCTGTTGGGATAGAGAAGAGGGCTGTTTCTTTGAAGCCTAAAGTCAGGGCTATAGTCTTACCTCTGGTGATGTGGAAGACAAAGATTTCTTGGATAAGGTAGAAAATGCTAGAAAATCAGGAAAGGGGTGGAGTTGGCAAGTCAGCTGCAAGAAGAGCCTGTTGGAGCAACTAGGGTCAGATGCTTCCTCGCCCTGCAGGCAGCAGACATCCAGTAAAGAGGTGCTGGGGCATCAGGCAGGAGGAAGCTGCAGGAGAGAGTGAGGTGGAGCGGCATCAGGACTAGCATCAGATGAGGGGAGTGACACATGTGCAGGCAGGGGACCACACACTCTCCATTTAGAAGGGAGTTAGCACTCAGCTTCCCTGATGGACATGCCAGACCCATCATAAGCACCAGGGATAAAACGAGAAGAGGTCCCGAATAGGAGCAGCTAAGACACCTCCTACTCAGATGACTTTCTTCTTCTTCTCAAACCATGAGAATGAGGTTTACTTGCACAAAATTCAAACCTACATCCACTTACCCTACTTGGGAGGGGTGGTGTCTATGTCATGCATTTTGACTGACTACAACCTGAGATCTGGATTTAAGTTGGGTACATTTTACTTTTGGAGCAAAGGGTCTTTTATGGAGACGCGATGGAGCCTAAACCTCCCCCAAACCTTTTCCTTTGAGGTTCAAAGTTATCGAAACCTGTCAGATGGTCTAGGGGAGAAACAATTATTCTGTTCTGCCCTTGTCACGTGGAAGCAGCCATGAGCAGCACAAGGCCCCGGAGTGCCCAACCAGGTATGGCAAGAGACTGTGCTGATGACCCAGACTGGGCATGCGGGCTGATTCTGAGGACCTGAATAACTGAGGACCTGGATTCAGGTGGCCTGATGCTGGAACTTCTCCTGACCTAGCCACTTGGGCACTGAGGGCAAGCTCAAGGAAATGGTCACGCTCATAGACGGCAATCCACATTTGTTTGTTGAGTAAAGGAATGTAAAGATCAGCTCCTGAAGCGTTTAATTTGGGGCACCTAACTTGGGCCTGGAGCAGTGGTCAGAAAGCAGATCACAGGGGAAAGATTTCTCTTCAAGTTGTGAGGAAGCTCCACGGCACCGGGCCCTCTGCAGGATGGATGCTACTGCTCGGCTGTCCACTTGTGTGAATGAGGACGCTCATGGTGTCAGCGAAGGCTCTGACCACAAAGGGATGCATGAGAATTTCTGTAAGGAGAACAAGACAACTAATGGAAAAAAACCTGGCTGTCTGTAAGTCGGCCTAGGGAGAGGAACTGTAGAAGGAGGGCTGTCTTTCCTGATTCGCTGAGCAGAAGCAGGGGTCTGGTGAGAGTCATTCGAATTGAAACATTAAATGAAATATGCTCTTACTTTGTAGGCAAAGAATGAAATACACTTGATGCTGTTGTTGGAAACTCCTCATCCACCTCTTCCAGGAAAGCTTTTCATTGACGCAACGTCTTTCTCCCACCTCTACCCTAACTTTGTCCTCCACTTAACTGGCAAATATCTTGGAAAATCTGTAAATACTCATCATCTGTACTCCCTCTTTTTTTACATTCACTCCATTATCGTATCACTTCTTTTCCACCACTCCATGACCTGTTCTCTCCAAGGTCGTCATTGCTCTCCTTGTGGCTAAATCCACTGGACGTCCCACAGTCTTCACCTCTTGCAGGCATTTGGCAGCATTTTCCTCCTTGAAACACCTTCTTGCCTTGGCTTCCGGGAACTCTCCTTGACCACCGTCTGCCTCTCTGGCACTCCTTGTTTTCTTAGTCTGTTCTTCTCCTGCATCCATGCCTTAAATGTCAGGGTCCTTAAGGGTTCTTTTTTTAGGTTCTCTGCACATTTTACTTCTCAATTTACATATTATTTTTTTCCCTGAGTGGTCTCAAATACTCCTGTTACTTTAATTACCATCTGTATGCTGACAGCTTTCAAATGGCTGTCTCCAGCCCAGCTTTCGCTCCGGGACCGTAGTCTCATATATCCAAATTTCCACCCTGTGAGCCAAACTTACACCCAGCATTGGTGATGCTACAGGAATCCTCATACACAGGGAATGTAATGTATAATTTTAGAGGTTAATTTGCCCATACCACCAAATCTAAAACTATGCATGCTACTTCAGCCTAATCTTTCATTTTTAAGAATTTATTCTGTAAAATATTCCACTTATATGAGACAAATAAAATAGTCAAACTTATAAAAACAGAAAATAAAGCGATGATTTCCAGGGGATGGGGGAGGAAGAAATGAGGAGGAGTTGTTCAATAGATACAAAGTTACCGTTATGCAAGCTCTGCTGTACAACGTGGTGCCCATAGTGAACGCCAGGCTATTGTGCACTTAAAAATGTGTTGAGAAGGTAGATTTTTATGTTAAGTGTTCTTAACAAATACACAAACAAAACAAAGGGACACAAGGAAATTTCTGGTGGTGATAGATATGTTTGTTACCATGATCGTGGTGATGGTATTATGGGTGTATGCATATTTCCAAATTAATCAAATTTTATGCATCAAATATGTGCAGTTCTTTCTGTATCAATTACGCCCTAATAAAGCTATGAAAAACTGAAAAAAAATGCACAAAAGTGTGCAACGATATACATACAAGATTATTTTTTGCAATATTTTCTACACAAGTGAAAAATGGGGAATAAAGTAACTACCAAAAGTCAGTACGTAAGTCAAAGGTAGGACACGTCTACCATCACCCATTCGTTCCACCTCAGCACTCGCTGTTTGGGTATGTGCCAGTGCATCCTACCTGCACGCGCTTGTGACTCTCTAGAGTAGGGGTCAGCAAGTTTTTCTGCAAAGGACCAGAGAGTAGATATGTTAGCCTTTGTGGAACAGACAGTCTCTTTCACAACTACTCTACTCCGCGTCTGTAGTCAAAGACAAAATGTAAATGATTGGCCATGGCTGTGTTCCAATAAAACTTTATTTACAAAAACAGGAAGTGGACAGGAGTTAACCTGTAAACTGAAGTTTGCTGACCCCTGATCTAAGGGCTTTCTTTCAGACCCCATATAGGGCTGGCCAAAAGTGCCAAGCAGTTAATCTTACCAGGAACAACCATCATCCAATGATAGAGGGGATTTGGAGGATAAATACTAAGGTTCCTTGCCCTTTGGAGGGGGAACAACTTTGAGATTCCTACCAGGATTGAGTCTGAGTTGCCTGTAGCAGCAACTTGCTCGTTCATACAGCTTCTATTGGCTTTTTTCCCCTATTTTTGTCTCCTTCCTCACTCCCCTAGCAGGCTTCCTGGCATCACCTCCCTAACAAACCACTTGAACTCAAATTTTTGTCTCAAGATCTGTTTCTGGGGGAAACTCAACCCGGGATAGTTGGTAAAAGAAGCGATACTAGAAAACAGACCCTCAGGTTGGGTTTGTGAAGTCAGATGTTTCTTCAATCATATGACAACAGGGACCCTATTGCCACTTCTGATGTTAAGGGGGTATGGTCAAAATCTTTATCTTGCTGTAGAATCACGTTTATTAAGAGTCTCACCTATGGTTTATTTGGTTAGAATAACAGTGGTGGGATATATATGCTTATGCAATTGCTCTGGTGCTTGAGAGATATGGGCACAGAAGTAAATATAAGGATTAAGGAGTCGGATGTTGTTTACTACTATGCAAGCTCTACAGAAAGAAAATGACTCAGGTCAACCAATTATCACCTTAGGGCATAGTGAGAATGCCAGAAAGTGCCCATCATAGTATTTAAAGAGATTCTCATCTCCTGCAGGGAGAAGGAAGACTGTGCTGAAAGTCCGGCCCAAGACTTCACGGTAAGAGTGGCAGAATTATAAAGGAGGCTGAATGCACAACCTGGTATGTCTCCTATACTGATTCTTGAGAACTCTGAACTACTAGTTTCCTCTGAACTCTATGGGTCAACAGATGTGGCATTTTCCCTCTTGCTAGAGGATGTGGACCTTATTGCCTGGGGACTCCTAAGTAGCATGCCTTAAGGGAATAAGCTTGTCTTTCTTAAGATCTGCCTCTGCTTTCTCTCATTGTTTCAAGAGCAATAACGAGGGTCGAGATTCAAGATGACTCAAGCAGGGAAGTGCTATTTCTGCTATGAGAAGAAAGTGATTGTTTTCTAAAAAGAGCTGCAGGCATGGCTGATGTGTACTGGAATGATTTGAGAGAACACAGCTGGGCTCTAGAGATTGTTGGACCAAAAGCTGAAGTATATGGTTGGGAGTGGAAAGTTTACTGGTACAGGCATACTCTCCAGTGACTATAGACTTAACATCTTGGTGAGGATACTTGGAGCTGAGCAAAACATGTTGCTGGATTGGCTTCTTCTTGAAGCTTGGAAACAATGATGTTTTACAGAAAATGAAGCAGAGATGTTGAAATTGCCTTGGCAGAGTTCTGAGGAAGATGTCAATAGATTCAGAGGCATGCATGTTAGAATGGATTTTTAAGGAATACCAGACAGCTCGCCAGCTGACTATGTTTCCTGGGAGGGCCCAAAGGAGAGTAGTTTCAGTAAAGGAATAAGGAATGTGCTAGTAAGGAGACCCTGGCTTTATTGAGAAGCTCAATGTAGCTTCCTCTATAGCCCAGGGTTGATAGTTGGAGATGCTTCAGTGAAACTAGGCTCCCTGGTATCAATGGAAATGGTAGAATTACAGAACAGGAGAAGCAAAGTGGTGGCTTGTAACGATCAGAGGCTTGGTGGACTTAATGATCATAATGGACAGCAAGGCTGGAATAGCAATTAGGAGGCCTAGAACCTCAGGGCTCTGTGGCAGACTAATAGACCATGGTATTGCTGGGGGCAGCCTGTTGGGGAACCAACAAGGGTATCACTTGGCTTATGTGACCAAAGTAAACCAAAAGCAGATGATCAGAATGCTGAAGTTGGCTGCCCAATGTAATATAATAATCCCCCAACCAGTTTCCAGATCTGAGCCAGTTCTCTGATCCATAATCCTGTGATTGAGGGAGATACTAAATCCTCTGGCAGAAAATCCTACAAAACCTCAGAAAGAACATATAGTACTAATTCCCTCAATCCTTCTCCAAAGGGACCTACACTACAGAAAGGGAAATACCCAGACAGTGTACACTGCACTGTGCACTGCAGAAAGGGAAGTACCCAGATATTTCAAGGGCTGTTGGATCCAGGGTTTGAGCTTGGACTAAAACCTGGGAAACCAAAGCACCATCATGATGACCTTGTTGGAGTGGTTGTGTGAAAACCAGATGATCAATGGAGTTTTGGCCCAAGTCCATTTCATAAATGCCCACTGAGTCTGCCTGCCTACACTGTGACAATTTTCATGGTTCCTGAGTGCTTAGTTGGGTTGGATATACTTAGCAGCTGGAAGAACCCTCATATTGGTTCCTGACCCGCAGAGTGAAAGCTATTACATTAGAAAGAGCCAAGTGGAAGGCCCTGAAACTGCTTACCATTCCAGCCAAGATGGTAAATTAGAAACAATAATTCATTTCAGCAGAAACTAGTGCCACACTAAAAGACTGAAAGGTGTCAGAGGTGATCGTTCCCATATCTCCATTTAATTCACTGGTATGGCCCTTGCAAAAACCAGATGGATCATAAAGGACAAGGGTAAACTGTAAATATAACCAAACAGTAGACCCAGTTGCAGCTGCTTTGTTAGGTATTCCAGTTTCTTTACTGGAGCAAATCTATGCAAATATAGGCTCTTGGTGTGTAGCTATTGTATTGGATTGTACCAGAGGACTGGCTCAACATGTTGGTGTGGGCAGAAATCAGAGCACTGCCACACTATAACCCAACACAGGGGTGGCCCTCAAATAGTGGCAGGGGAAATCCTCTCAGAGGGCAGGGCTTAGAGCAGTACACCAGGCCAGCAACTTTGTGTGGAAAGAAAAGTGGCCCGAGACAAAGGTATATACAGATCCCTTGGTGGTGGCAAATGTCATGGTTGATTGTCAGGGGCCTGGGCATGGGGAAACTGGAAGTACATAAACAAGCAATCTGGAGAAGGGATGGGGCATATGGATAGACATATAGGAGCGGGCACAAAGTGCATAGATGCTCACATCTCAAGTTCATGACAACTAGAAAGCATCTACTACTGACAAGTCACTGAAAACCTGGGTGCTGGGTTGACTTGTAGATTTCAGCCAGCCTCTGTCCTCAACCACCCAGTGCCTACAAAATGAGCCCATCATCCATAAGGAAGGGTATTCATGGACCCGACAGCATGAGCTCCAAATCACCAAGGCTGAACCGGCTACTGCTGCTGCCGATTGTCCTGGCATAAGAGCAGCACAGCCCAGCACCGAGCCTGGGGTTTTCAGGAGACCAACTAGCACTAGATGTCAAGTTGATTACGTTGGAACCATTCTTTCCTGGAAAGGGCAATGATTAATCCTTATTAGGATTGGTACATATTCTGGGTATGGGTTTGCTTTCCCAACCACAGTGTCTCAGTCAGTACCACTATCCAAGGGCTCATGAAGTCTGATTTTCCAATATGGGATCCTGAATAACATGACCTAAGACCAAGGGACCCACCTTAAGGCAAAGGAGATGTGATGATGGGCACATGATCATAGGATCCACTGGTCTTAACACATACTGCTTCATCCAGAAGTGGCTCATCTAATCGAATATTGTAATGGCCTCTTAAAGTTTCAGCTAATGCATCATCTTAAGAGATACTCTGAAAAGTTTGGGTGCTGTCCTTCAAGAGGTAATATATACTCGGGTCCAGAAGCCAACGAGTGATAGTAAGAATGGCTTTTCTCCACACCCCTGCCAGACACTCATTTGGGGAAATTGTGCTTCTGGTCCCCACAGCTTCAGGCTCTTCTGAGCTAGAAGCGCTGGTTACGGTGTGGAGGGGATACTTCCACCAGGAGAAACAATGAGATCCACTCAACCTAAAGTTGTGGCTGCTATCTGACTATCTCGGGCTCCTCGCTTCAGCAGATAATCAGGCAAAGAAAGGATTTTCTGTACTGGTAATGGTCATTGATCACGATTATCATGAGGAGAGAGGACGGGAAGAATCATTTGGGACTCAGGGGATTCACGGGGGCACCTGTTTGTGCTTTTACACCTGGTGATGACCATGAATTGGGCAATTGCAGCAACCAAGGCTTTACAAGGGTCCAGGAAGTCACGGGTTCAGACTCTGCAAGGATAAAGTGCTGGCTAAGGCTAAGGGTGCTACCCTTTGTTTGGAATGAAAGATAGAGGAAGGAGATGCCGAATCAGGACCAACCACAGCAGCAGTCTGTCTCACCAATCCTCTTGTTGTAAGTCCTTTTTGAAAGGTCGTGATCCCAACTTCCTTGAAGAAGCAGTATCAGGACCAAATCAACACAGGGATCTGAGCAGTGCCGGGGTCAACTATGGCAGATACTCTGGGTTCCCTGCTCACATGGTCTTGGCACTCACTGTTTCAACAGCATCCGACAGCAAGAACTGTGATTCTCCACCTATGAGCTTTCTCTTAACCCCCTCAGGGCAGCACAGAGAGTTGGGAGTTTCTACCTCCAGGAGTAACCCTCAGCCACTGACAGATGGGAGCTGGAGAGGATAAATACCCTTGCTTCCTTCCTTCTAGGTGGGCTAATTCTGAAGCATGTTCCATATCATCTCCCAGATACACCCATTGAGATGGAGTCCTGGTCAACCACAGTGGTACCCTGCTCACTACTGCACCTTGTACTACTTCCTTTTCTTTCCGTCTCCATCCTCCTCGACTTGTGTTTCCTGGACCTGCCAAATAAGCCACATGTACTCAAACCCTTGTCTCAGGATCTGATTCTGAGAGAAGCTAGCCTAAGACTCATACCTTTTAAGCACTGCCTTGGGGAGCATTGATTCATAAAAGTGATGTTTATCTCAGAATTATTTAATATTTAAAACATAGATATGTATCCATTAAAAGTTCTGAGGAAGGCAGAATTGCCTTTTCCAAGTGTGTCAGCCAGAAGAGTAAGCTGAGCTCTGTCATGTGTTTTAGCCAATGAGCGCTAAAAGGAGACACTGGCTTCTCTCAGGTTGAATCTTGCTTGCCAATCTGCTTGCCCCACTTGATCCCTTTCTTCCACTGTTTCATGTTACGGTAAAGAGCTCTGATCCATAGTGGCTGACAAAAGACATGCAAGAAAGCATGCCAGGAGTGCTGCAAAAATGCTAGAAGAGCGTCATAGGATAGGGTTTATGCAAGTATCAAAGTGGTTCCAGGTGCCCTGAGGGAAATTGAGGGGGACACAGAGTGATATAAAATACAGCAGGAAATTAGAGGCTGGTGGGCATGCTGTGACATCATGAAGGTATTATGAACACGACTTGTACTGGAAGAATCCACAGCCAGATCTGTGTCCTGACTTCGGGGACTGGGAAGGGAAAGGAAAGGTTTGCCATTGGATTCAATATTGGGAGCACATTTCCTAAGGGCACTATAGTGACCCCAAGTAATGACAACTAAGTCAGAGCTTCCATTTCCAGAAAAATGGAGTGAGCATACGTGTGTGTGTGTCCATTCATACAAAGGAGGTTCTGTGTCTATATGTGCTCACATGGAAGGAAGTACGAGATAAGTTTTAATAAGTGTATATGTTTATTAAAAGCGAATTTTGTTAAAAAACTTATTATTTCTATAAGGAAATAGTATATTATGGGCATAAGTTTATTGTACATTTTACCTTTCTTCTCTCACTATTTTTGAGTAGTCTAAATTTTTTAGAGTAAGTATACATTTCTCTTATAATCAGCAAAAAAGAATCTCTGCTCCTCTTTTCTTCTTGAAACTACCTGAAAACAACAAAAGGAATGAGAAACAGAAAAGAAAATTATATATTTGATGAAACTAAGACGTACTCATAACTGCAAATAACAATTTGTGAGTGAGGGCTAACACACACAGTTAGATTCAGACTAGGGTGAGAGAAGATGCTGAGAGAGGACTCTTGCCTCCGGGGTATTTGGATGGAATGGGCAGAGCACAGAATTCACAAGTGGGACCCTTAGTTTAGAAAAATAAGTCTGGAGCACGTGGTAACTAAGAGAGTTTCTCCAAAAGTTGGCATCACGGTGGGGAAGTGGGGCTAACTGTATAATTATGTAGATCTGCCACCTTTGTAAAAAGTAGGTCATCATGGAGAAGAGAGCAAAAGGTGGAAGGCATACTTACAGCCGTCACTCTGACCTGCTGGATAAAAGGAAAGGCTAAATCACCCTCACCAAATCCACTGTGACTTTCAGAGCTTCCCTGTGACCAAGGAGACTTTCTGCCAGCCTGTGGCAGGAGAAAATGCAGCGAAAAAGTGCTTAGAGATAGCAGACCAAACTCCAGGGTGCTCACTACCCCAGCTCAACCCTGCCCCCTCACTCTCACTGTCTGTCATAATGAGCTCATCTAGGAAGAACCAACTCCATTCCAAGAAAAGCAATACTCAGAAAGAAAATAACAAACCAATGTGAGTGGGGGAGGGGAACCTAAAAAAGGACACACCTCGGAAATATTATAGAACAAAGCAGGTAGAAATTATGACCAGAGTTCTATATGAAATAAAAGATATAATGTTCAACATGAAACAAAATCTCAAAGAAGAGATGCACGGGCTCAAGAAAGAAATGATAGAAGGGGATGAAAAGTGTGTTGGTAAAGCTCAAGAATTAAATGGAAATGAAAAGTAAACCATTTTGGAAATGATGGTAGCACCAGAAACAGTAAAAAAGAAAACTAGATAATGCAGAAACACAGACAGGAATATGGAAGATGGGATTGAGAAAATGATTTTGACTAGGGCAAAGGGTTTAAAAGAATTAGAGAGAAAATGATAAAACAGATCAGGAAAACTATTCAAGATAAGATGCAAAAACTTTGGTGTCTCTGTAGATTCCTCCCATGGAGACTGAAAGAGGTTGAATAACTACCAGGAGCAAAAATTATCCTGATAAAGTTAGAGGAGTTCAATGAAAAATTTAGTTAACAAAGAATTCTATCCAGACACCCTGTCTTAGTTACTTATCGATGCATGACACATTACCCCAAAACTCAGTTGCTTAAAAAATCCAAACATCTATTATCTCATAGTTTCTGTTGGTCTAGTACGCAACTGTGGCTTAGCTGGTGCCTTCGGCTCAGGTCCTCATGAGGGAGCAACCGTGGGGGCGGCCCAAGCCTCAGGCATCTCAAAGCTCAGCTAGGGGAGGATTCATTTCCAGGCTCGCTCACAGGTTTGTTGGCAGGATTCACTTCCTCAAACGCTGTTGGACTGAGCGCTTCAGTTCCTTTCTTGCCATTGGCTAGAGGCTGTCCTTAGACCCTTGCCACATGGGGTTTCCATTAAGCAACTCGGGATATGAGAGCTGGTGCACCTCTGAGCTAGAGGTGCCAGATATAACACAAGAGGTCCAACTGAATTTCAGATAAGCGATGAATAATTTTTTAGTCCCAAACATTGCATGAGACATACTTATACTAAAAGATTCCTTGTTGCTTGTCTGAAATTCGAATTTACCCAGGCATCCTGTATTTTTATTTCCCAAATCTGGCAACCCTACTCAGGACGCGCCAGTAACAGAGCTAGAGAGGACAAGAAAGGCAGAAGTCACAGTCTTCTTGTAACTTAATATTGGAAGTGATGTCCCGTCACTTGTGCCAGACCCTATTTATTAGAAGCAAGGCACTAGGCACAGCCCACGCCCAAGGGTTGGGGATTTCACAGGAGCGCGAATACTAAGAGGAAGAGAGCATTGTGGGTCATCTTAGAGGGTTCCTAATGCACACTCCTACACACACACACCCGAGAACCAAATCATGTACAAGGATGAAATCAAAATTAGGCACATGCTAAGGCTTATCTACAGCAACATTCAAAGCTACAAAACTGCGAAATGATGTCTACAAAGTTCTCGGGGCAGTGTGTTTAGGGGGGAGTAAATGAAATTCAGATATAAAGCCCACAGAAATATTTGCAAATCTTCAAGAACTCAGGTTGTCAAGGTCCTACAGCATTTCCTAAAACAATGAAACTGAAAGGCAAAGTCCAGCTCATCACGAGGTGAACACAGTCACAAAGTAGAAGGACTGGTTTTGTGTGTCCGTGTACAATGCAAAACTACAGCTGAGTATCTGTGGAAAATATACACATATGCTTACCCTGAAAATGTATAATGATATAATTAACCAAACCCATGAGCTGAGATGTAGAAAGAAAGTGGGGATCATATATGTGGGCTGACTTCCTTGTCTTTCATAGCAGACCAGGGAGGGACATCAAAAATAGGATACAGAGGTGACACATAAAATAATAGGGTTGTAGGTGTTATTTCATAACAAGGTTAATCACAAGAGAAACCATGGGAAATAATACAACCAAGTCAAATCAGGTGATGGAGAATGAGGGTGAAGGGAGTCGTAGGAGAAGGGGCGGAACACTGAGGCACACCAAGCTCCTTATCTTCTGTAGGGGGCGCCGTTAGATACTATCCAAAGGCGAAAACTCAAGGAAACGTAGATGGCCACTACACAAGAAAAAGAAGTGCTTATAACCTTCCAAATTACCAGAAGGGAAGCATCGTCAAAACAAAGAAAACAAATACGATAGAGCGAAAGGTTTTTGGGTTTTTTCAGCATTAAGAGTAGAAATGATAGAAAAACAAGATGGTAAAAACAAGATAATTTAGGGGCTGGGCCCGTAACCGAGTGGTTAAGTTCGCACGCTCCGCTCCAGGCGGCCCAGTGTTTCGTTGGTTCGAATCCTGGGCGCGGACATGGCACAGCTCATCAAACCACGCTGAGGCAGCGTCCCACAGGCCACAACTAGAAGGACCCACAATGAAGAATATACAACTATATACCGGGGGGCTTTGGGGAGAAAAAGGAAAAAATAAAATCTTTAAAAAAAAAAAAAAACAAGATAATTTAGGGGCCGGCCACGTTCTGCTTTGGCAGCCCAGGGTTCGCCAGCCCAGGGTTCGCCAGTTCAGATCCTGGGCACGTGCCTACACACTGCTTGTCAAGCCATGCTTGGGCAGGCGTCCCACATAAAATAGAAGAAGATGGGCACAGATGTTAGCTCAGGGCCAGTCTTCCTCAGCAAAAAGAGGAGGATTGGCAGCATATGTTAACTCAGGGCTCATCTTCCTAAAAAAAAAAAAAAGTAATTTGTCTTATCAATAAATTTAAATCAAACACACTCACCTTTTAAAATCTGTTATTTTATTAAATATTAGTAGACAGAACCAAAATGCAAAACCCAAGAGAGGTATCTAAATCAAAATGCTCTGAAGAATTGAAAATAGAGGGATGGTCAATGATATAACAAACAAGTGTATAAATAAATGTGGAAAAACCATTATATGGGACAAGTAAGGGTTATTTATAATACAAGGATATAGTTTATAATATAATGAACGTTCTCTATGCATTGTTATGCATTAAACAGTATGTAAACAGTGTTTGTATGGCAGAATTGGAGATTTTAATACACCTGTCTCAGTGCTTCATGGATGAAGTGGATCAAAACCATGTAGTGACAGAGATGCCCCAAACAACAAACGAGGTGCACATAACGTAGAAGAACATGTCAGAGTAAAAAGGAAAAGTCTTTTCAAGTGACCGTGGAACACTTCAAAGAGTAGTAGTAACACACAGCGTGCTTCCTGAACACAAAGCAATAAACACAAAATAGCAAAGTAAAAGACTGAAAAAACCCCTACTGTCTAGAAAAGTTAAACTCTCGCTTAAACATTTCTTGTGCCAAAGAGAGAAACAAAACCAAAACTGTAAAATCTCTATAAAATAAGGACAATTTTAAAAGATTATATTGGTCTTGATCAGTAAAAACAAAGTCTGTTTCTTCAAAAAAGACATATATCTGACCATGCCATCCTGTTCCTTAAAACTACTCAGTGGCTGTCCATCGCTTTTTGCATGAAGCCAAAACTCTGTAAGGCCTTTCACATTCCATACGTGTGGTAGGCGGTCTCTAAGATGGTCCCCCGTGACCTCCCCTCCTCGCATTTACATCCTTGTGTAATCTTCTTCCATAGACCGTAGATCAGACTTAGAGAATCCCTTCTAGCAAACAGACTGAGGCGAAATGGTGGATGTCACTTTTGAGATTAGGTTTAAAAAAGGCTGTTTTCTCTCTTTCTCTCCTTCTCTTCCTCCCTCCCTCTCTTCCTCTCTGCCTTCTCACTCTGAGGGAAGCCAGCTGCCATATTGTGAATAGCCCTATGGAAAGATCCATATGGCAAGGAACTGATGTCTGATGGCCAGTGAGAACCTGAGGCCGGCCAATAGGTGAGCTTGGAAATGGTCCCCCCACCCCAACACCCCATGCCGTCAAGCCTTGACATGACTGCAGCTCTGGCCAACACCTTGATGACAGCCTCGTAGAAGATCCTGTGTCAGAAGCACCCAGCTAATCAACGCTCAGATTCTTGACCCACACACACTGTGAAATAATAAACGTTTGTTGATTCAAGTCATTCAGCTTTGGGGTAATTATTCATGGAGCAATACACAACTAATATATCATGTCTCTCTTCAACTTGAGTCATCCTCCTCCTATCCACTTGAACTCTGAGACACCTCTCAGTCCATCCTATTGCTCTATTTCTGCTACCACAGTCCCTTGGCACATACTATTCCTTCTGCCTGAAGTGTTCTCCCTCATTCCAAATTTATTCAAATTCATTCTTCATAGCTTAGCTCAATGATACCTTCCCTGAACTTCTTCTTCTTTTTTTTTTTTTTTTGAGGAAGACTAGCCCTGAGCTAACTACTGCCAATCCTCCTCTTTTTGCTGAGGAAGACTGGCCCTGAGCTAACATCCATGCCCATCTTCCTCTACTTTATATGTGGGACGCCTACCACAGCATGGCTTTTGCCAAGCAGTGCCATGTCTGCACCCAGGAACCGAACTGGCAAACCCCAGGGCACCGAGAAGTGGAATGTGCGAACTTAACCACTGCACCACCGGCCTGGCCCCTCCCTGAACTTCTCGACAACAAAATCTGCAAATTACAGATTTCCTTCTTCATAGCATTTGCCAATATTATAACTTTAAAATTGCTTTTGTAATTATCTGATTAATGTCTACTTCCTTCTATCGATGGTAAGTTCCCCCAAGGCCAAGGTCATGTAGCTTTTTCCCATCACTGTTTATCCAGCACCCATCATAGCACCAGGCCTCATAGCAGGTGCTCACTAAATATTTGTTGATTGAGTAAATTAAGTTATATTAACTTCATTTCCTTATCTGTTAGTTTTTCTATTCATTGAGTGTGGTATCTCTCTTCGAAGGTATTTATTTTCTTCAGATATTGGGGTTGCTTTGGTTGTAACTTCCTCTTGCTGTTTGACAATTTCTGTTTGCTCGTCCGTTTGCAGAACTTGGAATAAAGGGATCTTTATTTTAACTTTATTTATTCTTTATTTAATCTTTAGTTTAAACACTGTGGGAAAAAGGTGCAAATTGTGGCCAGATTGGGGGAGTATTAAGTTGCCTTCTGTTAGAGGAGGTCACTGAGAAGACATGACTGCTGGTTGACCCAAGAGCTGGACGCGGGCAATCGGAGGTCCTCACCCCTCCCCTGCCCTTGGAATATACATTCTGCTCACCGTTCCCACAGTGGGAACCCTTTTAAGATTCAGCCTTGAGAGAGCAATGTGTCGTTGTGACTATCTAGACTGAATATGTGGCTTGAACCCAGTAAAAGCCTCTATATAAACTTCTAAGATTCTGGTGGGCGTGCGCAGAGATCTACTCGTCTTGCCGTCACCCAAGACTAGCCTTTATGTATGTTCTCCTGCTTGTTAACACTGCCAGCTGCCAATCTGGGGTGGTCTGCCTCTTTCTCAGTCTCTCCTTGCCCTCCATGTACAGGGGCCAGTTTCAGATTTCACCCGGGGAACTCCCAAAGTTGTGAACCAATATCTTCTGGGTGTGGGGCTTCCTGTTGCTCCTGAAAACCAAGAAATGCTGGGGTTTTTCTCTCTCTCTCTCTCTTCTTTTTCTTAGAGCCTACACATACTCTCCAGTCTATGAACAAACCAACCCACCTGTCACTCTATGTAATCCTAAGGGAGGACAAGTAAAGAGCTCACATGGGCAATATTACTTCTTTAAATATTTTTAAATCAAATTCTACATTTTAAAACTCTTATAAGGATGCCTCAATCAAAGGAAATGTACGATTTGAGAATTTTAGATTCTTCTAGCTATTTCTTGGAAGACACACCTGGACACTGGACACTGATTTTTCTATACTAATTAAGATCCCATTGGCCTAACCTCCCCGTATAGGGATTGGGAATAGGTCATGGTTTGTATAACGTCAACTTAAGGAAGCTGGAACTAGTCTCCCAGAGCCCCCTTCCCTCTATGGTTCCACGTTAGATTTGCACAAAAGAGAAATTTGCAAGAGAGTAGAGAAGCATGACTCGTGAAGGCCATCGAGGTTAGATGCGGTGACAGGCAGACACAGAGGTACTGGTGGGCTCCAGCTTGTTCTTGCTCTCCTCCTACTGCCTCTAGCTCTTCTTCCCTATTCCTGGCCCTGTGGACAAACAGCAGCTGAGTTCCTCAGCAGATGCTTAGGGGTGGATCTGCAAAGGCAGAAGCTAGAGGGGCATCTTCCCATAGAAGTCCACTCGAGCCTTCCCTTCACAACCCCACTCTGGTGGCTGGACATGTTTGGCTTCTCAGATTGAATGGATGATGATCTCTTCTGTGGTCCTCCTCCTTCCCTCTTGGATCTTCACTTCCCCCTACAATTGTGCATTATCAAATTCCTCTCGCATAACTCATCATAGTTCTGCTTGCCAGCCTGAATTCTGAGAAGATCTTGTCATACAAACAAAATCTGTGCCCTCAAACTTCACATGTAGCCAGAAAAATTGCTCCACTAGTGCTCCCATAAGATGTAACTACAGAGAAAGAAGGAATCTGGAATGAAAGAAGTGAGGCTGATGCTCTTGAAGGTACAATGTTTTCCAAATCTGGGCAGAGTGAAGGCTTGCATGAGGAATTCTGTTTGTGCCAAGTACAAACAAAACTGAGTAGTAGTTTTGGAAGAAAGATGCTTCAGGAAGAATCAAAGTGAGGTTTGCAGAGACCTCCTGGACTTTTTATCATTTAGGTAAACTCATAAGGTCAAAAACCCAGTGAGGAAGCACCCCCGAGGAAGCTGGTGTCTCAACTTCTGGTCTCTTCCCTGTTCAGATTCCCCCGCTGCTTTCATCTTCCTCCTCTTAGTACTACTTCTGGTAATAAGCTAACACTTATTTAGAACTTACTACATACCATGCATTCCTCTATGGAATTTTACGTGTATTAACTCATTTTGTTTTCACAACAACCTTGTAAGGCACATGCTAATTTTTGTCCTAATTTTTCTAAATTGAGGTAAAATTCAAATAATGTAAAATTCACCATTTTAACCACTTTAAAGTGGCTTTTTAAAGTGGCAATTCAGTGGCTTTTAGTATATTCACAATGTCATGCAAATATCCCCACTATCTAGTTTCAGAACATTTTCATCACCCCCAAAAGAAACTCCATGTCCATTAAGCAGACACTCTTCATTCTCCCCATCTTCCAGCTCCTGGCAACCACTAATCTGCTTTCTGTCTCTATTGATTTGCTGATTCTGGACATTTCATATAAGTGGAATCATACAATATGTAGTCATTTGCATCTGGCTTGTTTCACTTAACATGGTGTTTTCAAGATTCATTCATGTTATAGCATGTATCAGTACTTCATTCCTTTTTATGGCTGAGTAGTATTCCATTGTATGGATAAACCACGTTTTGTTTATTCCTTCATCAGTTAATAGACATTTAGATTGCTTCCACTCTTTGGCTGTTATGAATAACGCTGCTATGAACAATTGTGTACAAATTTTTATTTGAATATAGGTTTTCTATTCTCTTGGGTCTATACCTAGGTGTGAAATTGCTAGATTACATGGCAATTCTATATTTAATTTGTTAAGGAACTTTCAAAGTGATTTTCACAGTGGCTGTACCATTTTACATTCTCACTAGCAATGTATGAGGGCTCCCATTTTTCCATATTGTTGCCAATACTTGCTATTTTCTATTTTTTTGATAATAGCCATCCTAGTGAGTATGAAGTAGAATTTCCTTGCAGTTTTGATTTGTCTGTCCTTAAAGACTTGTGATGTTGAGCATCTTTTCATGTGCTCATTGGCCATTTGTATATCTTCTTTGGAGAAATATTTAATCAAGTCTTTGCCCATTGTAAAATTGGGTTATTTGTCTTTTTGTTGTCAAGTTGTAAAGGCTCTTTCCTTTAAATTTTATTTTATTGTTGTAAGAACACTTGACATGAGACCTACCATCTTAACAAATTTTTAAGTGTATAACACATTATTGTTGACTATGGCTACAATCTTGTACAGCAGACCTCTAGAGCTTGCTTGAATGAAACTTTTCACCCTTTGATTAGTAACTCCGCATTCCTCCCTCCCCCGGTCCCTGGCAACCACTATTCCACTCTTTGATACTATGAATTTGACAATTTTAGATAGCTCCTATAAGTGGAATCATGCAGTAGTTGTCTTTCTGTGACTGGCTTATTTCATTTAGCGTAATGTCTTCAAGGTTCATCCATATTTTCACATATTGCAGAATTTCCTTCCTTTTTAAGGCTGAATAATATTTAATTATATCATATACCAGATTTTCCTTACCTATTCATCTATTGATGGACATTTAGGTTGTTTCCACATCTTGGTTATTGTGAGTAGTGCTGCAATGAACATAGGAATGCTAATATCTCTTTGAGATCCTGATTTCAATTCTTTTGGATAAATACCAAGAAATGGCACTGCCGGATCATGTGGTACTTCTATTGTTTTTTTTGATGACACTTCATACTGTTTTCCATAGCGACTGCACCATTTTGCCTTCCCACCAATAGCATACAAGTGCTACAATTACTCTTCCTTCTCAGCAACACTTACTGTCTTCTGTTTTTTTGCATAATAGTCATCCTGCAGGTGTGAGATGATACCACATTATGGTTTTGATTTGCATTTGTCTAATGATTAGTGATGTTGAGAATTTTTTATATATTTGTTGGCTATATGTATGTCCTCTTTGGAGAAATGTCTATTTAAGTCTTTAGCCCATTTTTAAATTGGATTATTAGATATTTCACTATTGAGTCGAAAGGAGTTCCTTATATATTTTGGAGATTAACCCCTCACCAGATATATGATTTGCAAATATTTTCTTCCATTTTATAGGTTGCCTTTTCACTTTGTTGATTGTTTCCTTTGCTGTGCAGAAGCTTTTTAGTTTGATATAGTCCCACTTGTTTATTTTTGTTTTCATTGCCTGTTCTTTTGGTGTTGTATCCATGAAATAATCGCTGAGACCACTGTCATGAAGCATTTCCCCTATGTTTTCCTCTAGGAATTTTACACTTTCAGGTCTTATGTTTAAGTCTTTACTCCATTTTAAGTTGATTGTTGTGTATGGTTTAAGATAAGGGTTCAATTTCATTCTTTTGCATGTGGATATCTAGTTTTTCCAGTACCATTTGTTGGAGAAACTATCCTTTCCCCATTGTGCATTCTGGGTACCCTGGTCAAAGATCAGTTGACATACATACATGGATTTATTTCTGGGCTCTCTACTCTGTCCCATTGGTCTATATGTCTGTTTTTATACCAGTATCTTACTGCTTTCATTACTGTAGCTTTGTGGTATATTTTGAAAGTGTGATGCCTCCAGCTTTGTTTTTCTTTCTTAAGGTTCATTTGGCTATTCATGGTCTTTTGCGTTTCCCCATGAATTTTAAGATTGTTTTCCTACTTCTGTGAAAAATACCATTAGAATTTTAAAAGGGATGCCATTGAATCTAGATTACTTTGGGTACTATGGACATTCTAACATACAAATTCTTCCAATTTACAAACACATGATGCCTTTCCATTTGTTTGTGTCTTCTTTAATTTCTTTAATAACAGAGTTTTAAAAAAATTTTCAATGCACAAATCTTTCACCTCCTTATTTAAGTTTATCCTAAGTATTTTATTCTTTTTAGTGTTGTTGTAAATGGGATTGTTTTCTTCATTTTCTTTTTGGATAGTTTGTCGTTAATATATAGAAATACAACTGATTTTTGTATGTTGAGTTTGTATCCTATAACTTGAATAAATTTGTTTATCAGTTTTAACTTCTTTTTTATTGAATCTTTAGGCTTTTTTATATACAAGATCATATCATTTGCTAACAGGGACAATTTTACTTCTTCTTTCTTGATTTGGATATCTTTTATTGCTTTTTTTTTTTTTTTTTTTGCCTAATTGCTCAGGCTAAGACTTCCAGTACTATGTTGAATACAAGTGATGACAGTGGAGAGCCTTGCCTTGTCCCTGATCTTAGAAGATAAGCTTTCAGTTTTTGACCATTGAATATGATGTTAGCTATTCTTTTCATATATGGCCTTTATTACACTGAGATACGTTCCTTGTATACCTCGTGTGTTGAATGTTTTTCTTGTGAAAGTGTGTTGAAATTTGTAAAATGCTTTTTATGCATCTATTGCGATGATGTGATTTTTATCCTTTATTCTGTTAATGTGGTGTATCATATTAATTGATTTTTATATGTTGAACCATTCTTGAATTCCATGGATAAATCTCATTTGGTCATGGTGCACGATTCTTTCAATGTTCTGTTGGATTCTGGTTGCTACTATTTTGTTGAGGATTTTGCATCTACACGCATCAGGGATATTGGCCTATAGTTTTCTTTTCTTGTGGCATCTTTGTCTGGCTTTGATATCAAGGTAATGATGGCCTCAAAAAATGAGTTTGGAAGTGTTCCCTCCTCTTCGGTTTTTTGTAAGAATTTGAGAAGGATTGGTATGCTTTTTTCTTTATGTTTGGTACAATTCACCAGTGAAGCCACCTGGTCCTGGGTTTTTCTTTGTCGGGAGGTTTTTATTACTGAGTCAATCTCCACACTAGTTGTAGACCTATGCAGACTTTCTATTTCTTCATGATTCAGTCTTGGTAGATTATATATTTCTGGGCATTTATCCATTTTTTGTAGGTTATCCAGTTTGTTAGCATGTAATTATTTATAGTAATTCCTTATGAGCCTTTTTATTTCTGTGGTATCAGTTGTATTCTCTCTAATTTATACTTTTACTTGTCTTCTCTCTTTTTTTAAATTAGTGTAGTTAAGGATTTGTCGATTTTGTATATGTTTTCGAAAAATCAACTTTTAGTTTCCTTGACGTTTTTCTATTTTCTATGTTATTTATTTCTGCTCTAATCTCTGTTATTTCCATCCTTCTGCTACTTTGGGCTTAGTTTGTTTTTTCTAGCTCCTCAAGGTATAAAGTTAGGTTGTTTACTTGAGACATTTCTTCTTTTTTAATGGAGGCACTTAACATTATGAACGTCTCTCTCAATATTTTCTTTTCCTATGTCCCATAAGTTTTGGTATCTTATATTTTCATTTTTGTTTGTCTTGAGGTATTTTCTAATTTCCTTTTTGATTTATTTTTTAACCCAAATGTTTGTTAAAGGGTATGTTGTTTAATTTCCACAAATTTGTGAATTTTCCAGTTTTACCTCTGCAATTGATTTCTAGTTTCATTCCACTGTGGTCAGAAAAGATACTTGGCATGATTTCAATCTTCTTAAATTTGTTAAGATGTGTGTTCTGACTTAACATTTGATGCACACTGGAGTAAGATCTATGTGCATTTGAAAATAGAGGGTATTCTGCTGTTGTTGGATGGAAGTCTCTGTATATGTCTGTTGGGTTCATTTGGTCTATAGCGTTATTTAAGCCTTCTGTTTCCTTATTGATCTTCTATCAGGATGTTCTATTTGTTATTTAAAGTGGGGTGCTGAAGTGTCCTGCTATTATTGTATTTCTATCTATTTCTCCCTTCAGTTCTGTCAATGTTTGCTTTATTTATTTAGGTGTTCTGATGTTGGGTGCATATATATTTATAATTGTTATGTCTTTCTGCTGGATTGACCCTTTTATCATTATATGATGTTCTTTGACTGTTGTGACGGTTTTGACTTGAAGTCTATTTTGTCTGATATAAATATAACCACTGTGTTCTCTTTTGGTTACCATTTGCATGGAACGTTTTTTCCATGCCTAGTTTTAGCCTGTGTGTAGTTAGAGTTAGTCACTCTAAAGTGAGTTAGTTGTAGACAGCATATGATTGAGTGTTGTTGTTGTTTTTTATCCATTCAGCCACTCTATGTCTTTTGATTGGGGAGTTTAATCCATTTACATCTAAGGTAAGTATTGCTAGGGAAGGATTTACTACTGCCACTTTGTTAGTTCTTTTATGTTAGTTTTGTAGTTCTTTTATCTGTATTTTCCTCTCTTGCTGTCTTCCTTTGCTTTTTGTTTACTTTCTGTATTGTTATGCTTTGATTCCTTTTTAAAGAAATTTTGTGTAACTGCTATAGGTATTGTGTGTGTGTGTGTAGTTACCTTGGGGCTTACATAAAATATAGTTATAACAGGTTGTTTTAAACTGTTAACATATCAAAACTCTATTCTTTAACTCCCCCCACACACACTCTTTATGTTGTTGTCACAATTTACATCTATTCATATTATGTATTTTAACATATTTTTTAGTTATAGTTATTTTTAATATTTTTGTGTTTTAACATTTATACTAAAATTAAAAGTGACTTACCCACCGCTGTTACAATATCCCCTATTTGTCTATATATTTACCTTTACCAATGAGTTTCATACTTTCTTATGCTATCATGTTGCTGTTTAGCATCCTTTCATTTGAACTTGAAGAACTCCCCTTAGTACTTCTTGTAAGGCAGCTCTAGTGGTGATAAATTCCCTTACATTTTATTTGTCTGAGAAAGTCTCTATCTCACCTTCATTTTTGAAGTACAGGTTTGTCATATATAGTATTCTTGGTTTTAGTTTTTCTCTTCTTCAAGAAAGTATTCTTCCCACACTTTGAATATATCATCCTATTCATTCTGACCTGTAAGATTTCTGCTGAAGAACCTTCTGATAGTCTTATAGGGGTTTCCTTGTATATGAAAAGTGATTTTTCTTTTGTTGCTTTCAAAATTCTCTGTCTTTGACTTTTGACAACTCGATTATAAAATATCTTGTGGGTATTTCTTTGGATTTATCTTATCTAGTATTCCTTGGGCTTCTTATATTTGGATGTCCATTTCCTTCCCCAGATTTGGGGAGTTTACAGCCATTATTTCTTTCTTTCATTTTTTTTTGGGGGGGGCGGGAGATTAGCCCTGAGCTAACTGCTACCAATCTTCCTCTTTTTGCGAGGAAGACTGGCCCTGAGCTAACATCCGTGCCCATCTTCCTCTACTTTATATGTGGGACACCTACCACAGCATAGCTTGCCAAGCAGTGCCATGTCTGCACCCAGGATCTGAACCAGTGAACCCCAGGCCGCTGAAGTGGAACATGCACACTTAACTGCGGTGCCACTGGGCCAGCCCCTATAGCCATTATTTCTTGAATAAGCTTTCTGGTCTTTTTCGTCTCTCTTCTCCTTCTGGGTGTCCCATAATTTGTATATTGGTCTATTTGATAGTGTCCCATAAGTCCCTTAAGCTTTCTTCACTCTTTTTCATTATTTTTTTTCTTTTGCTCTCTGGTTGAATTATTTCCAATGATCTGTCTTCAACATTGCTGACCCTTTCTTCTACTTGATTTAGAATGTTGTTGAAGCCCTCTAGTAAATTTTTCAGTTCAGTTTTGTATTCTTTAGCTCTATGATTTCTTTTTAATATTTTATTTAATTTTTTAAAAATCTTTTTAACATTTTTCTATCTCTTTGCTAAAATTCTTACTTTGTTTCATGTACTGCTTTCCTGACCTTGGTGAGCATTTTTATGACCATTATTTTGAATTCTCTGTTAGATAAACTGTATAAGTTCATTTCAGTAAGGCTGGTTTCTGGAGATTTATAATCTTACTTTGTTTGAAACATCTTTGCCTGATTTTTCATTTTCTTTGATTTTCTGTGTTGGTGTCTGCTCATTAGATAAAGCAAGTACTTCTAATCTTCATTGACTGGCCTCATACAGGAGATGATTCCCACCAATCGTACAGCCAGAGATTCTGGGGGCTCTATCAGCTCTGGTCCTTCCCAGGGAGAAGCAGGCAGCTGTGGGTTTTATCTGCTTGCTCTGTGCTGAACTTGGGTGGGGCAAGCTATGGTGTCTACCAGTCCAAACTGCCATCTCTGTTCTACCCCTGGTGGCTAGACTATGTCAGATCCATCAGAGTTCCAAGACTAGTAAGACAGGTGCTAGTTCTTTAGGTAGCCCCAGAAAAGTTGGGTGCTGGATGCGTGGATTAACTCTTTCTGTCCTAGGGGGAAGCTGAGAGCTTTGGTTTTTGTCTGTGCTGAGGAGGGGAGAGGCTATATGATGTTTACCATCCCAAGCCACTGCCTCCATTCTCCCCTAGGCACTAGACTATGGCAGAACTGTCAGAGCTCCCAAACTGGCAAGATGGATCCAGTCCTCTTGGAGCCCCCTCAGAAGAGTTTGGGTGCTGGATGCATGAACCAACCCCTTCCTTCACCTAGTTGAAGCTGGGAACTAGGGGGTCTCAGTCTTATGACACCACACCAGGGGCAGACACTTTGGTGAGGGGGTGTACTGGATCTCCCTACTGGCTTAGGTGAGTCTGGTTTCACATTCTCCTGGGGTGCAAGAGCCTTTTGATATAACTTTCTGAATTTCTCACAAAGGGAATTTGTCTGTGAACTGTTGCTGAATTGGTGTGTTTATGGGGAGAGGAAGGATCAAGGCCCTCCTTTTCTGCCATCTTGTTGACATTGTCTCCTAAAAGTTCTTTATTTATTCTGGATACTAGATTCTTATTAGATATATGATTTCCAAATATTTCTCCTGTTCTGTGTGTTGTCTTTTTACTTTCTTGTAGGGCACTTTGATGCACAAAAGTTTTTAGTTTTGATGAAGTTCAGTTTATCTATTTTTTATTTGTTGCTTGTGCTTTTGGTGTCTTATTTAAGAAAGCTTTGCCTAATTTAAGGTCACAAAGATTTACACCTGTGTTTCCTTCTATGCGTTTTAGAATTTTAGTTCTTAAATTTACCTCTTTGTTCAATTTTGAACTAATTTTTGTAAATGGAGTAATGTAAGGGTCCAAACTCATTCTTTTGCACATGGATATCCAGTTGTCCCAGCATCTCTTGTTGAAAAGACTATTCTTATTCCATTGAATGGTCTTGGCACCCTTGCCAAAAATCAATTGACCATTGATGTGTGGGTTTATTTCTGGACTGTCAATTCTATTCCACTGATCTATATGTCTACACTTGTGCTAGTATCACATGGTCATGATTACTGTAGCTTTGTAGTAAGTTTTGAAATTGGGAAGTGTGAGTCCTTGAGGTATCTTCCAATTTCATTTGAATTTTAGTATCAGCTTTTCCATTTGTGTGTCACCAACTTAACAATATTAATTCTTCCTATCCATGAACACAAGATGTCTTTCCAATTTTTAGGTCTTCTTTAATTTCTTTCTATAATATTTCGTAGTTTTTAGTGTATAAGACGTGTACCTCCTTGATTAAGTTTATTCATAAGTTTTTAATTCTTTTTGATGCTATTGTAAAGGTAATTATTTTCTTAATTTCCTTTTTGGATTGTTCATTGCCAGTGTCTAGAGAAACAACTGCATTTTTGCGTGTTGATCTTGTATTCTGCAACTTTGCTAAAGTTGTTTCTTAGGTCTAATTTTTTTTTTTATAGATTCCTTAGGGTTTTCTATATATAAGATTATGTCATCTGTGAATAGAGATAATTTTACCTCTTCCTTTCCAATTTGTATGCCTTTTATTTCTTTTTCTGGCCTAATTGCTCTGACTTGAACTTCCAGTAGAAGATTGGAAACAATTGTTGAGATCAGACGTCAGTGTCTTTTTCCTGATCTTAGGGAGAAAGCTTTCATTCACTATTAAGTATGATGCTACCTGTGGGATTTTTATAGATACTTTTTATCAGGTTGAGAAAATTCCCTTTAACTCCTAGTTTGTTGATAGTTTTTATCATGTAAAGGATTTAGATTTTATCAAATGCTTTTTTGTGCATCAGTTGAAAAGATTATGTGTTTTTCTTTCTTTCTTTCTTTTAATGTGATCTATTACATTGATTTATTTCCATATGTTGGATCACCCTTATCTTCATTTTATAAATAATAAAACTGAGGCCCAGAGAGGTAAAGTGACTTGCTTAGAACTGGGATATAAATCAGGGAATTTAATTCCAGGGACTAAGGTTTTAACTATTATGGTATATGCCATCTTTAAATTATATTAGCTCTTAAAACACTATCGTAAGTTGATTAATCATTTAAGAAGACACTGCCAGTTTTAGAGTTTTTGAGTTAAGATTTGGTGGTATTATCATGGTATTCTAACCAGAGAACCACAAAGGCCTGATTCCTACTATTCACTTTTCCTCTCTATTGGGGTCCTTACCAAGAGATCTATATATAGAAACAAGGGTAGGAAAAGAAGAAAATGAAATAAAGAATAGTGCTCAAGGATAAAGATAACCAGTCAGAAAGTAAAAGTTATCCATAAGGGCAAAAGAAAGAGGTAGGAGTCAGACTTCTCATCTGCTGTATGTTGAGTACATTGGTAAAATAAGGCTGCATCTCAAATCTTATTGTTAATCAATATACCATTCCTTGATATAAACTTTAGAAAAGCTGGGATCGGCCGGCCTGGTGTCACAGTGTTTAAGTTCTCATGTTCTGCTTTGGCAGCCCAGGTTTTGCCAGTTCAGATCCCAGGTACAGACATGGCACTGCTTGGCAAGCCATGCTGTGGTAGGTATCCCACATATAAAGTGGAGGGAGATGGGCACGGATGTTAGCTCAGGGCCAGTCTTCCTCGGCAAAAAAGAGGAGGATTGGCAGCAGATGTTAGCTCAGGGCTAAACTTCCTCAAAAAAAAAAAAAGATAAGAAAAGCTGGGATAAAACTTTGTAGTTTTTTTGGATGACATGATTGTATACCTAGGAAATTCAAACATGAGTTGAAAGCTATAATTAAGATAATTGGGTAAGGTCATGGATAATTGGATATGAGATACACATATAAAAATAATAGGTTTTAAAACACTTATATATAAATATATACTAGTATATATAAGCTTATATATCTATATATGTATACTTATATATATACATATATATATACACACATTAATGCAATAAGTATAGTATTTTAATTTGTTGGAGAAAAAAATCATGGTTTATTTGATAGGTATGCTTCATGGAGCCAGCCCTGATGGTCCAGTGGTTAAGATTCAGCGCTCTCACTGATGCAGCCTGGGTTCATTTCCCAGCCAGGGAACCATACCATCCATCTGTTGGTTGTCATACTGTGGCAGCTGCCTGTTGCTGTGATGCTGAAAGCTGTGCCACCAGGATTTCAAATACTATCAGTGCCACCCATGGTGGACAGGTTTCAGCAGAGTTTCCAGACTAGACAGTCTAGGAAGAAGGACCTGGCCACTCACTTCCAAAAAACTGCCCGTGAAAACTTCACAAAGAGCAGCAGAGCATCATCTGATATAATGCCAGAAGGTGAGAGGATGGCACAAAATGATTGGGCAGGGTTCCACTCTGCTGCACACAGGGTCACTAGGAGTTGGAACCAACTCCACAGCACTAACAACAACAATGCTTCATGGAATTTAGATACAGAGATATAGAATAGGTGGTGATACCTAGACAGGTCTACTCCAAGAAAGCAAGTCTTATAGAGGTTTGTTTATCAAACAGAAAGAGGAAACAGGAACAGAAGGGTCACAGAGGGGTGGGGGATCAGAATTGGCCACCTCAAAATGTGTCTCTTTGGCTTGATTATTTTTAAGAACAAAACACTTTGAAAGAAACTTTGACCTTCCTCCTAACTGCCTAAAAGAAATTTAAGATAAAGGCCTGTCCCCAGGACAGGCCATCACCATAAATAACTATGGGTGTCTGGTAAACTGGGAGGATCCTTGCTAAGCCCACTCTTATCAAAGTTCTATTTACAAAACACTTACTCTTCCATTTCTGTGTGAATTGCTTTCCTCCCCTTTGACGTCCCAAACCACCATCCCCCACATCTCCCTTTGTCTTTAGCTGAAGATGGTATTTAAGATGAGAGCCTCTGCCATTTTGGCAAGTTGCTCAGCTTTCCTGAGTGTCTCCCATGTATACATGTTATAAAGCTTTGTTTGGTTTTCTCCTGTTGTTCTGTCTCATGTCCATTTAATTCATAGCCCAGCCAGAAGGACCCTGTCGGTAGAGGAAACGTTCTTCCTCTGCTACAGAGGCATGAAGAATTTTAATGCAGTGACCATTCCCACTAATATCCATGGACCAAAAAGTGTCTCAGGGTCTTATTCAACTAGATTAGGGACTCTTTACTCTTCGTGTGTGAGGAAAAGTTTGGGGAGGTAGGGGAGAAAAGTCACACAGGGGATTGTCAGGAGGGTAAGAAGTGCTTTCAGGAGTGCTAAAGTCTTGCTTTCTCTATGAGAGGAGGAGAAGGCTAGGCAGAGTGGCAGAATCATCACCTCAACTCAGTCTGCATTATTTTTCTTCTTTTAACCCAGTGGCTCAACAAGCAAGATCGTGGTAAGAAGGATACGATTGTTCCTCCAGGGAACGAGAATAGTTCTGTTCCCATTCCCACGGCACCACCACACCTCCTCTGCATTGTTTTGGAACCATGTGAGGGGCAGGATATTTATGACTCATGGAAGTACCTAAAAGAGGAGTATCTAAAAATACTTTAATCATATTTATTCCAAAGCCATAGGGTAGAGAGTGCCGGATATTCACAGTCTAGTCTACTTCCCCTCAGAGACCATACAATGAACCCAAGCCATAAAATAAGAATGTCTAAATTTAACAACAGAAAACCAAAAAGAAATCAAGATAGAAAAATGAAAAAAGCTTTCTCTTCTAGAAATAAAAGTCTCCCAAAATTAGAATGCGAAATTCTCCCCTCCCCAATTTCTCATTATGCTTTAACCAGGCAAAAGGGTCTCACTCTAATTTTTTGGTCACATGCTGGGTTTCTTAGGTCTTGGCACTTCTAGAGTTGAATTAATCCAATCCTAAGTTTTCAAATGGCCTACTTTCCGAATGCATGACACGTCAGCATATAAGAAATGCATTCCTTTTTATGTGTTCTGTATCCGTTCCTTTTGGTAACTGACTCCATCTCTCAAAGTGATTCTGGTGGCACTATCCATCAAGCGGCTTTGCCTCTTCTACCATAGGGTTGAGCATGTCACCAAGATGGGCCATCAGTGGCCTCATTTCCACAACAGCTGGACACATTAATTGGCTTCATTTTGGACACAATACCCAAGTAAGACCAATCAGAGCCCTCTGGGGGGATTTACATGAATGCCAGGATAAAAAGAACATTGCTTTTCTTCAGAGATCAAGAGTTCTAAAGACAATGTAAGCTCGGGCTGCAGCAATGGGAGTGGCGGGCATGAGATGAAGATGAAAGCTGTTACCACGTGGGCAAAGCCTAACTGAAAATAGAAACAAGCAGACAAACAGCTGAGTGATGGAGAGTGACAGAGAGAAACAAAGAGAATTCTGACGTTATTTGTACCTCTGTGACCATTCCAGCATGAAGCTAGATCCACCCCAAGATGCCCCAAGTACATGAATCAATCACTTTCCTTTTATTACTTAAACTGGTTGAGTGGGTTTCTGACCTGAGTAGTCCAGTCAATGAGACATGCTTGGTATCTATTGTGTAAGACAGCCCTTCCCCAACAGGAGCCCAATGTGGACCAGATGACTGCAGCAGAAATAGCATCTCCTAAGCAAAAACAGTGGTGTCATTGCTAGCCTGCAGCCACAATGGAGACTGTGCGACCTGGAGGTGGGGGAGGTAAACAGAGAAAGCAGGAAAGAAAGGAAGGAGAAAGCTTGGTTTCAATTTTGCCAGGAGTCAGCCTATGAACTTAAAACTGGCTGCCAGAAATCTCCAAAGAAGTTAAATGTGCTGTGATGAGCTTTTTCTGAAACGTCCAGAAATCCCAAATTTTCCTAGCCTTGTGTGCTGCTTTTGGACCTTCCCAAACCTGTCTTTGGAGACACAGGGACTTTTAGAGGCTCTTCTCTGACACTTTGTCTTTCTGAAGATGGCTAATTCTTCTAGCCCTAATTAGCGTTCTAGTGCAATGACAGGACACATGATCCTTTCTTTCATGGTCTTGACTCTGATCTCTCCTTAGAAACATGAGTCCCTCATCTCTGGTGGAGACAATTAATTATAGAACAGTGAGTCTCGAGCACGTAATCTGTTACTAAGACCTGTAATTTGAAGTGACTCTTCCCCACCCTTCCCCTCTAGAAGCAGACCTGTCCCCATTCATGCGCTCTGATGTTGAGGAATAATGCCTTGCTCTGTCTGCTTGCTACGTGAATACCAGAAGAGTCGGCTCCTGCATGCTCAACCTTTAACTCATAGTGACTCTCCCTGGTAGTAACTCTGGTCTAATATCTTTTGTTTGTTTATCAATTATTTACTAAGAATCTAATGTATGTCAGGCACTAAAAAGACCATTAGAACTAATAAACAAGTTCAATAAAGTTGCCGGATACAAACTCAACATACAGAAAGCAGTTGCATTTCTATACGCTAACAATGAATTACTCAAAAAGGAAATTGAAAAAACAATTGCATTTACAATAGCATCAAAAAGAATAAAATGTTTAGGAATAAACAATCAAGGAGGCAAAAGACTTGTACACTGAAAACTACAAAACATTGATATAAAAAACTAAAGAAGACACAGACAGATGGAAAGACATCTTATGTTCATGGACTGGAAGGCTTAAGATTGTTGAAATGTCTATCCTGGGCTAATATATCACCTGGGTGGATAATATCAGAGGATAAGTATGGTGTTACAAAATTTGTGTTAATCAGCTTTAGTTTCACTTCTGGAACAATTCATGCTGATTTGCCTACATAAATGCCTTCCTCTGTCTCTCCCTTCTCCTTTCTTATTCTCTCTGGAACTTTCTGGCTCCAATGTGCCTTCCACTCTACCTTTGTTTTTATTTTTTTTCTTCCTCTGGTTCATAATATTTATTTACTTAAGGCTTTCATCGTGACACTTTTTACTTATTGCAGAGAAAAGGGAGGAAAGGAGTCAGATGGTTAGAAGAGCAGGGATGGGAAGATGTGGAGAGGGGGAAGAAGTCAGCTCCTTGTGACAGTCATAGGAATCACGTGGGCCTCTTGTGCCTTCTGAAATGCACACAAGGAATCTCATTGAGTAGGACAGTTGCTGTTGTCTAAAAGTTATGAGTAGAGTTCCAAGGCTGGCAATGATAGGTTCTCACATTCTAGAGAAACTCTTGGTAGGTTAGAGGCTCCCTCCACAGCTTATTAAGAGCTGGATCTGGCCCCACTGTCCTCACCCACCAAGAGACCAAATCTTGGGAGGAACCTGGGGCTGTGAGGAGAACGCTGTGACCTGCTTCTTTCCCTGCCATGCCTCATCTCACCCTAAATCATAGATGGATTGCATCAAAGGGCCTACCGGCAGAGATTGAGGTATCCACAAGAAGTAAAGACTGAGATCTCCTTCCAGTTGAACACCTGCTTGTGTTCTCTATGCCTATGTAAAAGGTGTGGAAGTGGGGTGGGGCGAGACAATTGTAGCAAGATAGTGGATGGCAGAGTGGAGAAAGCAGTTACCAATGGAGCGACCCGCACTCCCCATCAATCATGGCAAGAATGTGATGGCTTCTCAGTGTCCACTCTTAAGCAATCTTGTTACCCTGCCCAGGATGGCTACTTGACATGAAGGATCCCCAAGCAGCAAGAATTTTGGATGTCTCAAAAGGAGCAGAAGCTAAGGGAAGCCCAAGGAGGTCAGTCAGAGCATATCCCCATCTAGGGCCCCTCGTGGCTTCTCTCAAAGAACTCCCCCATTCATTCCCCACCCCCTTCTCTCCCAGACCCACCAGGAGAGAACCACTGCTGGGAGCCACCAAGACAGCTGAGAGAGAGCTGCTGGGGGACACAAAGAAGAAATTAGGCACGCCATTTTCAAGGAAGTGATTGCACAGAAAAACAAATTTGTGTTTATCTTACAATTAGCTCAAACTTGGTTAAAATTAGAGTAATAATAAAGATAATGACAGTTAATATTTATGGAGTGCTAACTATGTGCCTGGGGCTGCACCAAGCACAAACACTGTCTCCTAGCTTTGATGTGGATGCGATGTTGAGCACTGCAGGGACCTGCTGAGGTCCCCCCACCCAAGACTCATGATTCAAATGCAGGCATCCCCGCCTTAAAGACCAGGCTCTTCCCCAGGGTAGATATACCATTGCTGTTTTCCCAGCAGGTGTGTTGTGGCATGTGGGATGGCCTCAGGTGGCTGCAGGTCTATGGCATAAGCTGAAGCCTGGGGCAGCTGGAACCTCTAGCTTGAACAGCCTCATCTCTTTTTCTCAGTGTGCTTGCTGTCACATCATTATTTCTCTGGGATCCATGGTGTGAAAAAAGTATAACAACCATTGCTATAGGGGAAAGGCAGAGACTAAACTAATGACGATCAAGCATCTGGTCTGGAACACATGTGATCCTTCAGCACTGTGCCTGGCACGTGTTCTGCTTTTGATCCTCCCAGTAACCCTGGGAGGGAAAAGCCAGTGGCTCCATCTCGCATTAAGGATGTTAGGCTCAGAGAGGTTAAGTAACTTACCCACAGCCACATGCTTTGTGTCCGGGTCTTAATTTATAAAGGTGACTGAGTGATGACACTGAGAGGTCAGTGCTGTTGAAAGAAAAGTTTAATGTTACACACAATCCTGCTAGAAACAAGAGGCCTGGCTCATCACGCAGGGCCACAGGAGGAACACTGGGTTTTGGTCAGAAAGCAGAAGCAGGAGCAGTTGTCTTCCCAGACAGATTTTTTTAGATGTCCAAACGTCATAAAAAACAGAATACAAAAAACATGATTAATACACTAGGAAGGTAGAGAGAGTTGGAGCTGGGATCCAAACCCAGGTCTGCTCACTCTGCCCTCTTTCTGCCATGAGATTGCCCCTGTCAGCATCAGGACCAAGCTTCACCGTCAGCTTTTGCTGAGGCTTCGCAATAGCTCAGATTAGGCCTGAAGAGCAGGAGGTCGGAGTGGCCAGGAATCAGCACTACCACAGACACAGAAACAACAAATGCAGCGAGAAGTGACATCTGCGCTTGTCATCCAAGCAAAGCTCTGACGGGGCTGACAATGCATAAGAGGTGGAAGAACTCGAAATTAAGAAATATCCAGGACCTGTGTCCATTGGAGAACTCTTTACCTTGTGCTGGAATTTCCTGTGGTTTATGGGAGGCAGAAGCCAGGCTTGGAGGAGCCAATGAGAGGCCCCAAGGAAGGAACCAGGTCCTAGTGGCTCTTGCAAGAAATCTTCAGCAGCTTTTGGTGAGCAGACTCTGACATCCCACATCAAAGGAAGAGGGCGAGAGAAAATTAAACCAGCTTGCGAAGACCTCCAAAGCTTAGGTTGCCGGGGTCTTCCTCTTCTTTTATTCCTCTAATGAGGAAAAGAAGTGGGTAGTCAAACAGAAGAGGAAAGTCAATACCTATTGTCACCCGCTTCATAGTGAAAGGACCAGAGAATAGTCTTAGTTAGAGAAAGATTGAATTGAGTTTTAAGGAGGCAATTAGCAGATTCTATCCTGTATGAGTGACAGGTAATGAAGGGCCTTTAACTTTGCTTTTGTGATTTTGGACTCAAATGGAAGAGGTCTAGATGGCCTGGCTACATTAATGTAAAGGTGCACACATTCACATTCACACGCACACACACACACGCACACCACCATTCTTCCCACCCCAGATCTCACAGTCGCCATGGAGGGCCAACCGAGCTGAGACCCACAGTGTTGGACAACGTATACCTGCAACTTGAGAATAATACAGAATTCCACCAATCTTCTCTCTTTTTATCTTCTTTTATATATTCCTTTTTGACGCTATTCTCACCTTCTGCAGACAGCGCCTATTTATTCTTTCATCTGTTCATTCATTCATTCACTCATTCACTTATTCTTTAGACACCAGTTGAGTGCTTTCATGTTCCAGGACTCATGCTGGAATTCAAAAGACAAATATGATGCCGTATCTTCTGTGGCCGGAACCCTGGTGTTTGGCTCCAGGACTGCTCTGCTTTCTACCCTGCAAACATGACTCTAATTGGTAACTGTTGTGTTTTTTGCCATGCAAATGTGATTTCACTTTGAACAAGATTTTGAATTGATGATCGAGATCATTTTTTAATCTTAAAAGCATCACACACGCATACACACACACTGAAGTTTCTTCATCCCCAAACACAGGCATTCTGCCAAACACTGATAGAGATGGCCATCCTCCTTTAAAATTAATTAAAAGCACTTAAAATTAAATAAATTTGATTTATAGAAATACTTTTTTATAATATAGAAATACTTTTTTATAATGCCAGTATAAACTTTCATAGTTTGGCTCTTTTCCAGCATCATTTTATGCTTTGAGGTTCTGAAGTGACAGAAAAGCCAGGATATCAATAGCCAACATTTAAGAAGCATTCATTTCTTTCCCAGACACTGTTCTTGAGGCTTCTTATATATCGCCTCATCTAATCTTTACAGCCACCTTAGCGGGGATAGGCTGTATTATCTCTGTTTAATGGATGGGGAAACTGAGGCACAGAGAGGTAACTTGCTCAAGGTCACACAACTAGCAATTTGGCAGAGCAGAGATTCAAATCCATACTGCCTGGCCCCAGAGTCTACACTGCGTCACAGAGCAAAAATAAACACTGCCGGTGGAAAGACTGAAGGCTAACATAGCCCCAAGACAGGCAGAATGGAAAGACTTCTCCTTAACGTGAGCAAAAAACTGAAATTAGAATAATTTGACAGGCGGGGCTGTGGCTTCGTGGGAAGTTATTTTTGCTTGTCCAAAGAAAATGCTTCCCCACACACACGCGTGCTTCCTGCAGTCACGCACACTACATAAACCTATGTATAAACCCTCTATGTTTAGAGGTCTTTTACAATTATAAAATTTAGAAATCAAATGAGAACAAAATATAAAATTAATTTCTAATTACTAACATGAATGTCATGGGCTTGGTGACACCTTGCTGAAACTAAATTGCTAAACCCAGTGTGGCAAGGGTCCCAATTGCCAAAGGAAGGTCCTTTTGAGCCCACACGTCTCAGTTGCCCTGTGCCGGGTGGTCTCTCCATCCTCTCACTGGGTCTCTCCACTAGGACTTTGGTGAAACCTTTGTTGATACAGAGAACCAGGGCGCCACATGGCCTCCCTCGCTGGGAGTGCCTCCATTTTATATCCTGTTGTTCTTGACTTAGTAACTCACACAATGAAAGAAACACTACTTAC
The DNA here is from genome assembly GCF_041296265.1 of Equus caballus. Classification (NCBI taxonomy): domain Eukaryota; kingdom Metazoa; phylum Chordata; class Mammalia; order Perissodactyla; family Equidae; genus Equus; species Equus caballus. Next base: position 53,682,238 of record NC_091694.1, on the reverse strand, counting down.
GAGGGCACTGAAATTGCACTGCTGTCAAGACAAGAAAAACAAATACAACAAAATGAGTTCTGCTTAGATTCTCATCGGGGCTTATTTTATGATGCTTGGCACACAGTTTTAATAAGCTTAGTTATCTGGTTTCTCAACCTATAGCAGATTGGAAGCAGCAAATTAAAAGATGGGAGAGATACCGCCATAGGCAAGAAGAGTGAAAATAGTGAGAAATGCCAGCTGAGAGCAAGAGAGAACAATATCAATCATGGGGCCATTTAGTGTCAGCGCAAATACAACTGGTCCCATTATAGAACAATACAATAACCGATGCTCCCAGTGATGACTCTGAGTCATGAAATAAGCTTAAATTATTCCCTTCATGCTATATAAGATGTCAGAAAATGCAAAATGCATTTGTCAAAGACGTTCATTGAAAATGATTAAAATAAGAAAGTGTTTTGATGCTTAAAGTACAAGTCCACCAAAGTGGCCCATTTGGAAGAGATCAATTCCTGAGACATTGTAACAGTGGAGAATTGATAAAATTATAATGTCTCATCTGCCTATGTTCTTTCTTATGTTAGAATATAAGGAACTTGACAATGGGCACTGTGGATGTATTTCTGGCCTCTGTGATACCTAAAATAGACTGTTGCTCATAGTGAGACCCACAAGTTGTCATCATCATAATCACTATGTATTGTCCCAGGCATCACACTTGTTGAATCCTCATAATAAGTCTACAGAGTGGTCCTGTCGTTAGCCCCAAGTTGTGGCTTTGTGATGTGTCCACCTGCCTAGACGGAACTATAGTTCCAGAATCCACCTTGTGGTATGTTTCTGGTTAGGGTAGGCCACAAGAGATATTTTTCGTGCCCGATTTTGAGGACAGAAGTGAAGTGCCTGCCATTTGTTTTGGCACTCCCACACCTTGTTGCCGATCCGCGGACTCACCTCATTGGTCCAGGGCAGCCATTGGACCTGCGACTGGCTCCACCTTCCCCTGATCCTCCTTCAGCTTCACCATCTCCAGGGCGAGGTGTGTGTTCACTTGTGTGACGAAGGGTGCCGGCCTCTCTTGCAGGACACCCACTTCATTCAAGTTGGAGGCAGTGAGAACTGACATGGGTTTGGGTTGATCCTTGCAGGCTCCTATTCATGTCCATGGCTTCCACCTTGACCTTGCTCTTCTCTACCTTCCATCCATCTGCCCTGCAGATCTTAAGTACCAGCATCAGACACAGCCTTGCAGAGACTGCTTAAGCAGCTCCCACGCTGAGTACATCCAAATCCTTGATGTACATATCCTAGTGGTTCTGCTTCTCCGATTGAATCCTAACTGACTGATATGCCCCACTTTACAGATGAGGAAACTGAAGCTCAGGGAGGGTAAGTAACTTGTTTGAGGCCTCAAAGCCAGTGAAGAGGCAGAGCTAGGCTTAGAACTCAATCTGACTCCAGCACTTGTGTTCTTACTCGCTAGGCCATACGGCCTTTCTAACAAAAATTCACTAAGTGAATGAAATAATAAATATAACATCTGAAATGGTCAGCGCTTCAAAGTCAGGAAATCATTTCATTTGCTTAAGTGCCTACTTGGTGTCTGGAGAGCCTGGTCCTGGCACTGGGCGAACCAGCCACTCTAGAATCTGGTTTATGAACTATCACCATGGGCCCTTTCAATCTCATCTATGGCTAAACAACCACCAGTCAAATCCAGCTAGAGCTGTACGCATAGCTTTCTCCTCTTTGAAAACACGTTTAGAAGCATCCTCATAGACACAACTGTCTAGTGGAATGTGAAGGCGAAGATAAACATGCATACATTACTGTCAGAAAGGGCTCTGGGGCAGTGATTTTATTTTCCTTTCAATGTGCTTCTGTTAGTGAAATACAAGACTAGTCATTTCTACTTAAAGTAACAATAGAGAAGATTAATCCAGACATGCCATATCTTCTGAATAGAGGCGTGCAATTTGCATACACCAATGTTGTTAAACTCTGAAAAACAACTTGACATTTACTTTTATTTAAGATTTTAAAATGGAGATGTACCTCCCTCATCCTACTATGGGAATTTCTTATGTCAGGGTAAACGCTCTGATCTGGAACTCAGAAGGTCTGCAATCTAATCCTGGACGTACCGTTAATAGCTGTGCAACCTTGGGCAAAGCACTTCACTTCTCTTGGCCTCGGTTGGCATATCTGTGAAAGGAAGGGTCTCTATATTACTTTGACAGCTTTTTCGGACTCTTTGTAGCATCTTCCAACTTGGCTGATCATTAGCATTTGCTGTCCAGGTATAGGATAATCAAATGAGAACTTAGAGTTTCATAGCATATGTTCCCTCCAGGGAGTATGTAAAAATCAAACAAAAACAATTTGGTCATATGTAAATCCAATCCCAGAGTGATAAGAGCACTAAACTCTTCACAGAGACATGAATCTCTTAGGGACTGCTCCTCCACCAGCTTTGCAAGACCTCCTTCTGGAAAACTGAATAAGAGCCTGTCTGACTAATTCTTGAAGCTCAAGGAAGGCCTGAGAAGGGCAGGAAATAAAAGGGATGTCTGTAATTTGAAGATGGGATTTCAAGTCTTTTGGGATGGTCCACCATCTAGAATTACATCAGTGGTTTCTACTCATTGATCTAACGTGGGCCAGAACTGTAGCTCCTTGTAAGTTACCAAGAAAAATGGGAGGTGTAATCTCTATCTTAAAGAGTTATGATTATGTGGCATTTGTATTGGTGAAGCAGGATCTTAGAGTCAGAAAGGGCCTTAGAAAGGGTCGAAATCACTGGTTCTCAAACTTTAGTCTGCATCAGAGTTATCTGGACATCCTGCTGAAATACAGACTTCTGGGCCATGCCTCTGAGTTTCTGATTCAGTAGGCCTGAGGAGGAGCTCAAGAATGTTCATTCCTAGCAAACTCCCACGTGATGCTGATACTGCTGGTCCAGGGGTCATTGTTCAAGAACCACCGGGCTAGGAGGCTCCCCACCTGTGCCCAGGTGCTTCTAATGGAGATTGTGAACATGCCAATACTGCTACGCATGCTTTTACAATCTGGCCCTAAACTCTTGGAAGGTTTCCAAGAAACTTCTCACTGGGATACCAAAAATAGAGTGATTTTTATTAACACATTTCCCACAGAGGGTTTGTTTTCCATTGTTTGGGTCCTTAAATTTCCTATTAAGTTCAGACATTGAATTGTTGTTCATTTCAAGGATCTGCTTTAGTTACCTCTTCTACCGTATGAATCTTTTGAATCTGACTCAGACCAAGTATGTTCTACCATGCTTCAACAGTGAGGGAGAGTTTGCAGTTCATTCTACGGTGGGATAGCTTTTCCCAAAGTGAACTCTAAACTCACCTCCCCGTTGGTCCCAGTTCTCCCCTTTGGAGCACCACAGATCAAGTATTTACCTCTGCCGTGTAGAAAGTGTTTCAACATCCAAAGGCAGCTCTCATGTCCTCTCATAGACACATCAACCTGTCTCTCTCTTCTCTAGGTTTGTCACCTCCGGTTATGTCTTCATCTCAGCTGGGACTATATGACTTCACCTCAGCTGTTCCTGAGCTCATAGGGGTTTGGGGATAGACTCAAATTAAGGCTTTTTCATCATTCATCCAAAAATATTTACTGACTACTTCCTCCATGCCAAGCCCTGTGGAAGGTTTGGAGAGAGATGAGAAAAATACAGACTCTGCCTCACTCTCCACAGGGTTCACATTCTCATGGGGAAAAAATAAATATGCTTTACCCTGTCCTTCTTGACCTTTTTTTTCTCTCTTGCTAAATAAATTTCATTTTTCTATACATTTTCCATTTTAAAATTAAATTCCTCCTAACATTTTAGCATTATTTTACGTGGAAGACTCAGGCTATGTAATGTGAACTCTCTCATTTATTTACTCAACATCTTCTTATCGAGATTCACTCAGGAGTGTAGTAAAATACAAGATCACTGGAGGGCCAGCCCCGTGGCTGGGTGGTTAAGTTTGTGCGCTCTGCTTCGGCAGCCCAGGGTTTTGCTGGTTCGGATCCTGGGCACGGACATGGCACCACTCGTCAGGCCATGCTTAGGCAGTGTCCCACGTGCCACAACTAGAAGGACCTACAACTAAAACATGCAAGTATGCACTAGAGGTACTTGGGGAGAAAAAACAAAACAAAATAAAAAAGATTGGCAACAGTTGTTAGCTCAAGTGCCGATCTTAAAAAAAAAAGAGTCACTGGAGGAATCCTTTAGGAACGTAGAGTGTGGTAGGTGAGGTGAACTATAAAATTAAGATGATTTGAACACATGCCCCCCACATTCTTTGACACTCCTCCCAGCAAGAGATGGGGATCTACATCCCCGTCCCTTGAATCTTGACATGTGTGTGCCAGCTTTTACCAAAAGAGTACAGCAGAAGAATCATTCTGTGTCCTCCAAAACTGTGTCATAAAAATCATTGCAACTATGTCCATACTACCTAAAGCAATCTACAGATTCAACGCTATCCAAATCAGAATTCCAATGTCATTCTTTACAGAAATTGAACAAATAATCCTAAAATTCATATGGGGCAACAAAAGACCCCGAATTGCTAAAGCAATCCTGAGAAAGAAGAACAAAGCTGGAGGCATCACAATCTCTGACTTCAAAACATACTACAAAGCTACAGTAATCAAAACAGCATGGTACTGGTACAAAAACAGATGCACAGATCAATGGAACAGAATTGAAAGCCCAGAAATAAAACCACACATCTATGGACAGCTAAGCTTTGACAAAGGAGCTGAGGGCCTACAATGGAGGAAAGAAAGTCTCTTCAACAAATGGTGCTGGGGAAACTGGACAGCCATATGTAAAAGAATGAAAATCAACCATTCTTTTTCACCATTTACGAAAATAAACTCAAAATGGATCAAAGACCTAAAGATTAGGCCTGAAACAATAAGTCTTCTAGAAGAGAATATCGGCAGCACACTCTTTGACATCAGCTTCAAAAGAATCTTTTCGGACACCATAACCCCTCACATGAGGGAAACAATAGAAAGAATAAACAAATGGGACTTCATCAGACTAAAGAGCTTCTTCAAGGCAAGGGAAAATGGATTTAAACAAAAAAACAGCCCACTAATTGGGAAAAACTATTCACAAGTTATTTATCTGACAAAGGGTTAATCTCCATAATATACAAAGAACTCACTCAACTCAACAATAAAAAAATCAAACAACCCAATTACACAATGGGCAGGGGACATGAACAGACATTTCTCTGTAGAAGATATACGGATGGCCAATAGATACATGAAAAGATGCTCATCATCACTAATCATCAGGGAAATGCAAATCAAAACTACACGAAGATGTCACCTTACACCTGTTAGAATGGCAAAAATATCCAAAACCAAGAGTGACAAATGTTGGAGAGGCTGTGGAGGAAAGGCAACCCTCATACACTGTTGGTGGGAATGCAAACTGGTGCAGCCACTATGGAAAACAGTGTGGAGATTCCTCAAAAAGTTAAGAATAGAAATACCTTATGACCCAGCCATCCCACTACTGGGTATCTATCCTAAGAACCTGAAATCAGCAATTCCAAAAGTTCCATGCACCCCTATGTTCATCGCAGCATTATTCACAATAGCCAAGACGTGGAACCAACCTAAGTGCCCAGCAACTGATGATTGGATAAAGAAGATGTGGTATATATATACAATGGAATACTACTCAGCCATAAAAAAGGACAAAGTCGTCCCATTCACAACACCATGGATGGACCTTGAAGGTATTATGTTGAGTGAAATAAGCCAGACAGAGAAAGATGAACTCTGTATGACTCCACTCATAGGTGGTAGTTAACATATGGACAAAGAGAACTGATCGGTTGTTGCCAGGGGAAAGGGGGGTGGGGCGAGGGCACTAGGGGTGAAGTGGTGTACCTACAACATGACTAATAGCGATGTACAACTGTAATTTCACAAGGATGTTAACTTTCATAACCTTAATAAAAAAAAAGTTAAAAAAATCATTGCAACTTTCACCTTATCCACCTTCGTACTGGAATCTATGAGTCACGTACAAGAAGTCCAACTACCCTGCGGCTGCCATGTTGTGAGGAAGTCCAGGCTCTATGTAGAATGCCTGTGCAGGTATTCCGGTTGAGGTAGTCCCAGGTGAGATGCTAGTTTGTAGCCAACATCAACTGCAAGGCAGTTATGAAGTGAAGGCAGCTCCAGATGATTTCAGCCCCAGGTCATTGAGACTTCCCAGCTGAGTTCCCAGACATCTTGGAACAAAGATATGTCATTCCAGTGGGGACTGGACACACAGAATTTGTAAGCATAGTATAAATTGTCTTATGCCATTAAGTTTTGGGTAGTTTATTATGCAGCAATAGTAACCAAAACAAAAACACACAACCATGTCTATTTTCATTGATTCTCATCCATATAAACTAGGATCAGAGCTTTCCACATCTTTTCTAAATCTCTACCCCCAATCCTTTTCTGCTTCCATCTGCTATCCTATAATCTCTCTCTCTTTCTCTCTCTCACCATCTTCATCTTTAAATACACCTAGTTTTCCCTGAACTTTGTTAGATCCTGTTGCCTCTTCCAGGCTTTGCCAGCCTAAGCTGTTAATATGCCACAGGAACAAAACACAGAGAAAATCACATTATAATGATCACATCAATAAGAGTCTACCCATGGCAAAAAGATTTCCAAGCCCCAGTGGATGACCTGCTTGTTTCAGACAGTATTTGCAAAATCATTTTACAGTCCCATGGAGAAGTGACTCTGTCCTATTCATCATACAAATGATTGCAAGGTAATTTAGAAACCCTATGATTCTTACTTACCTTCCAATATTCTGTCTGGGAAAACTGAAATGAATTATCCCTTGTGAGGCAGGAAATCTGACAACTTCCTATTCTGAATTAGCGTGCTTTCAGTTCTACACTCACATTAAACCTGTATGATTATGTAATATCATCCAAACTACCATATTTTTCCTTTGCTTTCCAGGCATACAATGCTTACAGTGTTAGTGCTCATGAGAAGAGGTGCGGAAGCTTATATTAAAACGAGATCATCTCTAGAAACTTGCTAGCATACTAGCTGAAACCTGAAGATCCTACAGTTACCACTGGCTAGTGAGTGAAGAAACTATAATTGAGAGGAAGGCAAAATTCATCATCAACCTGTACCAAGGGTCATGAAGCCATGGGAATGATTCAGTGGGAGAGAAGACATGGTAGAAATACTCGCTTGCATTCACATGGTTGGAGTCATGGTCAGAATGCAGGAGAGGGGATCCCCAGGGGTTCTGGAAGAAGACTTGGCTACTCAGAGGACTGTGATTCCATGATAAGATGAGTAGGACCACAAGGGATGAGCTTCCTCTCCCGCAACACACATGCAATGTCAGTGGCTGCAGACTAACCAGCATCAGTTTCAGAAAGAAACAAAAATCACTCCAGGGGTCGGCCTGGTGGTGTAGTGGTTAAGTTTGCACACTCCACTTCGGTAGCCTCGGGTTTGCAGATTCAGATCCCAGGCACAGACCTACACACCGCTCATCAAGCCACGCTGTGGCAGCATCCCACATCCAAAATAGAGGAAGACTGGCACAGATGTGAGCTCAGCAACAATCTTCCTCAAGCAAAAAGAGGAGGATGGGCAATGGATGTTAGCTCAGGGCCAATCTTCCTCACAAAAAATGATAATAATAATAATCATTCCAATATTGGCAGTTATGGTAACTGAAGAAATGAAACATGAGAAGAGCTGAAAGGCCAAGCGGCAAAAAAAACAATGTCTACAACAGGTAAAACTTGACAAATTTACTAGCTCTTATGGATGTAGAACCCTTGATCCTGATGGCACATAAACCCACAAGGTTTGTGCACATCTATGTCCATTATTTTGATCATGGTAGTGGTTTCGCAAGTGTATACAGATATCAAAGTTTGTCACATTGTACACTATAAATATGTGCAGTTTTTCATGTAACAATGACACCTCAATAAAGCCACAAAGAAGAAAGACAAAAGCCACAGGTTGGCACAAAAAGAGTAACTTATTTTGTTTATTGGAGGTACTTTGTCTAAAGATATAAATGCATACAGTCCTATCATTTGATAGCTGTCTAGTGTACTCCTCAATTCTAGGGAAAGCTACAGTATAATTAGCACCAGGCCTCATCTCAATCTTTCCTCCAAAAGCATCCGACAGGATTTTCTTAAAGGAAACAAATTCTCCTGTGTCTTTGACATTTGGTTGAAATATTGAAAACAAAGTACACCCAGCAGACAGGGCTTGGCCATATTCAATTTTCCATTTCTGTCAGGAAAGAAAGACAGGCACCTCGCTATATAGTGTGATTTATAGCAACAAAAAGATGAGAAAGTGTATTGCCTTCTTTTTAAAGTAAAGGCCGCTTCCAATTAACAGAGAACTGGGCTTGTTTCTGAAGAGTTGCGGACAGGAGAGGATGGTTGCAAATAGCATGTACTTGTGAGGAGCAGAAGACAACGTGTTGGGAGTTGTGGCTGTTTTATGGCTTTACAAACTGGAAGGACTGTCGCAGACAAGATGCACAGAAAGGGCACGTAAAAGAATGGCAATTCCAACGTTCAGACAAAACTGGGCATCCAAGCAGACCACTCTGCTCTTTCTCAAACCCAACATAAAGAAAGCACCTTATGTTTGAAAAGGCTCTTTTTTGGTGTCTGAGTCTCCTCATTCAATTAGTTCATTCATAGCATTTACTGTACTGTCTGGTAGGTGTAAGAACATAGAAGGGATAATAGAGATAAATAAAACACATCCTTGACAACTTAGAACTCGTATGCTAACCGGGGAGATGGAAGAATAAGTAATGTAAAGAAAACTTGCCAAATGCTGAAATAGAGATTTGTGTAAGGCACAATGGGAGAAAGAACTGTAGGTAGAGAAATCCAAAAGTGCCTGGCATGGAAGAGGACTAATGGGATAGATGTACAAGGAGGAGTCGAAATTGGAAAGATACAGAAGGTACATTGACATACTCCAGGTTTAGGAAAGAGCATTGGGTTAACATATGAAGGGTTATGTGTGAGTTATGTGTTATATATGGGTTAGCACACAACAAATGAAAATTTGATGAACACTACAGAGTTCTGTGTGTCAAGTATAAGACTTGGCGGCAGTTATGGGGGGTGAGGAGTTTCTTCCTGATGTGGAGGGTAGCAGTGCCAGAAAGAGCAATGGAGAATTTTAAGAGCAATGACATGGGTAGACCAGGGCATGGGCAACTACACCAGAAAATGGGCTAGAGACTGTGGCAAGCCCCTACCATCCCATAATATTATGGCTTGTCCAGATGTGGTGTGGGCCAGGAACGGGAGCATTTGACAACCAGGTGCCCTGCTCAGTGGCTTTATCCAGAAAAGACACCGCCTATTCATGAAATTGGCCTTCTGATATTGTGCATAGCTGTAGGTCTCTCTCCAGTCCTCAGGCTGCCCTCAAGCTTAAGTCGTCAATGAGATGATTTCAGAAGAATCTATTCATCCAGTCTGGTGAACAAATTCTAGACACAGATAGAAGCCTTATTGTTCAAAGATGAAAAAATAGAAACGAAATAATATGGGACCTATGAAAAGATCCTAAACACAGATGGATAGTATAATACTTATGAAGCAATAGAAGAACATTCTTTTTAAAAAGATTTACTGCAGGAAACAGACATAAATTTTAGACATTTGTCTTGTATTGTCAACAATATTAAAACAAAAGACAACACAGTGAGAGCGAAAGGCAGCTGTTAAGAAGGAGTTATAAAAAGGGAACTAGATGAGATAAGCAGAGAATGTTACTGTTAAATATGTAAAAAGATTTTTTAATGCATAAAAAAATTAAGAATCAACAGTGCAAAAATATCACATCAGCAATGTACAGGACAGTCTTAAGGAACTCAGAATTAAGAGGAAAAGGAAAGATAAAATAAAATCATGAAAGGAATGGTGCTACAAATAGATGACAGAAAAGAGAGATCCAAAATACAGATTGGTGGCGTATTTGATGGAAAAAGTAAGGCAAATAGGGCAGAAGTAAATATAATACCAACAATTTAATAAGAGAAAAATATCCTTAAACTAAAGACCTGAGCTGCAGATCAAAAGGCTTCGATAAATATTAGACAGAGTTCCTACTAGATAGAGATGTATCTTGAACTTAAGGGTAAATAAGATCAATTTGAACTGATTATCTATCTTCTTATAGATTAATTTCAAAATTATCCACTGAAATATCAATGCCAAAGGTAATCAACAAAGTTATGGAAGAAAAGGGGTGAGACCAAAATATTCCTAATGTACCTGTTTTAGTTAAGACGCTTCCTACTGCAAGAGACAGAAGCTCCTAGGAGGAGGAGCAAAGGACTCTGATTGGCAGTCTCACGACTATCCCACAGAGCAGGACAGAAGCTCCTCAAAGAACTAGGGACAAAGGAGGTGCCAGAAAGAGTACATCCATAGTTCCCACATTCCACTACATCTACCCTGTGACCTCACACCCAAATGCCCTTCTCCTTTACATTCATTTCCAAAAATGCTCTCAACTAGCATGATGCTACCATCCAAGATATAATCAAAACACACACCTTTTCCCCAAAGGAAGACAACTCAGCATCTCATCTGGTTACTGCATCCACCTGCAAGCCCATATCTCTGGAAGATATGCATTGCCCTCATTGAAGGCCGTATGTGGGTCCTCCAAAAGCCTGCAACCTAAGGCTAAATGATAGATTCAGTCACTTCTGACAAGCCTAATGTTACAACAATGGGGAGAAAATAGGATTAACAAAATAGTAACTAACCAAAAAAAGGAAAGGAGGGAAATTGACTTCAGCGGTCACTGGGCTGTAACAGTTCCTGTTGGTGAGACACAGAAAGGTCTCAAGCCTGATAGTGGAACAGTCAATAAACCAGGTGGCCTGCCTTCTGCTCTCTTAGCCCTCATCTTCCATGCCACACCTGAGAGGGGCACAAAGGGGAAGTGAGGAGAATGCCTACTCAGCAGACTATTTCCTACTGGCCAAGTGACGCAGGCCTGGGGATTTCATAGGGACGCCTCTTAACCAGGCTTGGAGTTCCTCTCATTATAATTCCCTTAAAACTTAGTTAACTATTGATCACTTTGATTTCTGAAAACTCTGAATAACCAACACGCATCTTAGTGAATGCTATGGTCTCTGAATCTGGGCCCTATCCATGCTGTTTCTGGCTCTTAGGAACAGGCCAGTCATCTTCCCATCAAGACTTGGAACCAAACCTTGCAACTTCACTCTTGGCTGCTGTCTCTGAGCATCACCAATTGCTGGGGCAGAACTTCTGTGTTCCTTCCCCCATGTGAAGGGAAGACTTTAATTCTGGTAAAGAGTATATAGCAGAAGGCATTTGGGAGGGACTTGGGGTACCTTCAAGGGTTGCGATCTTATATGTCAATGAGTTTCTGTGTAGACAGCTTCTAAGATGACCCCCAGCGATCACTACTTCCTGGTATTCACACTCACCCATTGAGTATGGCCTGGACTCATTGAGTGGCTTCCATGAGATTAGGTAATAAAAGACTATGGCTTTTGTCTTGGGCTCTTCCTCTCTCTTTCCTTGATCATGCGCCCCCAGGGAAGCCAGCTACCATGTTATGAGGCAACCCATTAGAGAGGCCCATGTGGCCAGGGTCCCAGCCTGCCAACCGCATGAGACAGCTTGGAAGCAAATACCCAGTCTACCCCAAGCAGAGCCTTCAGATAAGACCACACATCTAGTCAAGACCTTGACTGCAGCCTTGTGAGAGCCTCTAAGTCAAGTGTACCCAACTATGCTGCATTGGAATTCCTACCCCATGGAAAATGGGAGATAATGCATGTTGTTTTAAGCTGCTGAGTTTTGGAGTAATTTGTTATACAACAATAGATAAGTAATACAATTTTTCACCCCCTGCCCTACTTCACATTAACTTTGAGTTTGAAGCAAAGAATTTATCAGTGTATGATGATCTGACTGGCCACTGTCTTAGACAGCTGGCCGCAGCACCAGGAGCCTCTCTTACCACAGTTATGTGATAGTCCCTTCCTGCTTTGATGGGTAGCTGGGACTGCAACTTGGTCCTTTGCTGAGAAAATTTACTAGTCTATGGAAAACAAAGGTAGCCTATTCCAACGTTCTGACGTCTTTCTAAAATTACAATCCAGTAGGCACTTGGACCAAATCCTAAAATAGCAAGGGGTTCAGCTCTATGGGTCACAGTTCAACCACCTGCCTCACTATTGCATAACAAATGTTGCCAAATTCCCAGCTAGAACTGAGGGCATCCTCACCACCTTAGAAATCATCTCAGCTTAATCAGTTTCCCACACTTAGACCAGCCTAAAAGAAAAAAGAGAGTTTGTTAACTGACATACCTGGGAAATTCTGTGGATAAATCTTTAGCTACAATTAATTCCAGAGGCTCAAGTGATGACATCAGACATCAGAACTCTCCATCCGTCTCTCAACTTGATTCTACTTGGCTTTGATAAACAGTCTCACCCGATAGCAGTCACGATGTCTCCTGGCTACTCTGACTAACAAGCTTCTCAGTATAACGATCTCGGGGGAAATAAACCTTCACTCCTCCAATAACCACAGAGCAATCCCTGTGGCTAAGGGTGGGGTTCTCATAAAGGGATAACAAGAAAAATTCCCTGAAGGCCCTTGACAAAGGGAGCGGAAAAGTCTGTGGGCAGACTCCACTTCACTCTTGCTACTCAAGGTGTCGTTCACGAGCCACCAGCAGGGCAGCATCACCTGAGAGCATGTTAGAAATGGGAATATAGCACTGCAGCCTCCATCCAAAACTTCTCCATCTGACTCTTCAGTTAACAAGCTCCCCAGGTGATTCGCATGCACAGTAGAATCGAGAAAGTCTGCTTTAATAAAGTGGCCATCCAAGCGAGAATGCAGGGGAAAAGCATTTTTATGCCGGGACTTAGAAAGTAGAAGCCCACGTCTCCTTCCTGAAAGAAGACATTCCACGACGTCCAGCCATCTGAGAGAGACACAATGAATTCAAGAATGGAGATGCTGAGATTTAAAAGGATAATCTGTGAGCATTCAAATATTCATTTAAAGTAGAATTGTAAGAAACAGAATGTCTTGGTCGAGACACAGGTAGTTCTCTAAGCTTCAATTTCCTCATCTCTAAAAGGACGGAGATGTTCCATCAGAGGTGCTCAGCCCTGGCTGCATGTTAGAATCACCTGGGAAGTCTTACAAATCCCACTGCCAGGCCTCATCCAAGCCAATTGAACCAGAATCTCCAGCCGGGAGCCGGGGCTGCCTTAATTTTTCAAACTCCCCAGGTGGTTCTAATAAGAGTCCATGTTTTCAGTAAAGTCACAACTGGGACAATGTTCCAGGAAAGGCTAAGAACTAGCTCTTGCATAGGTTTTCTTAAAGCTTCCTAAATTCTACCATCCATATCTTGTAGCTGGTCTTTACCACTGAATGGAGGAGCAGAATCTTTTCCCTCTTACACTCCTTCACGTTCTTTAAGGAGTTCATATCATACTAAGAGTCAGAGTTTTCTTCTCAGACTCTCAGTTTTCCACAAGCGAGCTTGGGGCTAGGAGCTGAGACCTTCCCCTAGTCTGAGAGTTCAGTGGCATCAAGGTGGCAAAGAAAGGGGAAGGTGCTCCATATAAAAAAGGAAGAATTTGGAGTTCTTTAGGAGTGGAGAGTGTGGAGAGAAAAATCCAGAAAGGGGTAGAGGGAAGAACAGAAATGGGGAAAAGGGAAGATAGTAGGACTGTCTGTGAGGTGACTCCATTATATGAGCCCCACATTTTCTTTAAATATATAACATGGCTGGTATGAGTGGATTTTTTTGTGGAGATCTAAAAAGGGGCTGAAATTTGTGAATACGGGGATGTAGAAAAACAGAGATAGCATGCAGATGAAGTTATTGGACTCAGAGGAGCCTAGACCAGGACCTGTAGAGGCACTTTGGGAGGAGAGCAAAACTAACCGGTGTCCATGGCAATTGCATCCAGATCTCCAAGGGCAATGTTTCCCTAAGTGACAACTGCTTATACCTTGTATCCTCTCCGAATAAGCTCAACTTGGCTCTACACAGCTCTCTTCACGCTGTCATTCATTCTTTCATGTAGCAGCCACTGAGATGCAGCTACAGATACAGTGCAAAACCAGACAGGTCATGGGGCTTAAAGTCCAATGTTGAGGATAGATATTAATCAAGTCATCACAGTGTCAAGTTTATAATTACAAATTGGAGTAAATGCTATGAAGGGAAGGAATATAGTTCTATGAGAGCAGATAACAAAGAAATCCATGATGGACAAGGTAGTCAGAGAAGGTCTTCGTGAGAGAATGATGCTTGAGTTGAGATCAGGGTAAGGTGGTGGGGACATGAGCTAGAATTTGGTCTTCATCATAAGCTCAATAGGAAGCCGTTGAACAATTCTAAGCAGAGAGTGAAAAGATCACTCTTTGGTGTGGAAAGAAGTTTGGAAGGCTCAGAGTAGATGTGGCAAGACTAATTAGGAGTCCAGAAAAGAGAGATGATGGTTTGGATCCCAGTAACAGCAGTGGAGTTGGAAAGACAGAATCAGGATATTTAGGAGGCAAAACTGGCTGGACTTGGGGCTAGATCCAGTGTGAGGGGTGATGGTAAATGAGGATTCCAGAGTTCCTGGCTCACGCCGTGAGATGGATGGTGGGGCCATTCAGAGGTAGACAAGATGGCTATGATTCACCTCTCCTGTTACATTATCTCCACTTAGAGCCTGAAAGTAATCAAGCCAGCAAGTCAGATAAACCCTCACGAAACTTCTTGAGCTACATTTTTGCCCTTTCTCTGTGCATCCCATCTCTCAGATAGCTCCTGTCATTATTTAAAGACAAGGGAACGGGAATCTTCTTCCCAAGGGATCTCCTTGGAAATTCCTCAGAAGTTCTAGCTAACCAAAGAGAGACCCTCATTCTGCTCAGCCACAATCGTTTGAGGGCCAGCCCCACACCCTCTGGGAAGGTACAAATACCTGCTTATGGGGTAAAGACTTCTAGCCTGTTAACTACATCATTGTCCTCTTGCCTTCTGAATGATGGTCCAGCAGAGAAAAGGAAGCCAGTATGCACATTTCTATGTCTCACTTTTAAGGGCATTAAAGTGCCCACTCAGGCCACTAGAGGAAAGAAGAACTGTACTGGCTCTGCTCCCTAATGTTGCTACTGCCGACCCTCACAGGAGTCTCCTCGACATGGTGATGCAAATGACAAGATTTGCGGTGTTATATGGTACAAAAGAATTGACCCCATTAATCATGCTCTCTTTCCTGAAATATTTTCCTCCCTTGGCCTCTGGGAGCCATTATTCTGCTAATTTTCCTCCTATATCACTGGCAGTTCCTTCTAAATCTTCTCTGCTGGTTTCTTTCTTCTTAACCTTTAAAATTTGAAGTTCCCTAAAGCTAAGTCTTTGGACCACTTTTCTTCTCCCTCCTCACTTACTCCCTGGTGATCCCATCCAGTCCTATGGCTTTAAGCGTTACTATACCCTGATGGTTCTGAGGTCCATATCTCCAGCCTCAATATCTCCCTTAGTTATCCACTTGCCCTCTTTGCACATCTCCATTTTTATATTAAGCCTAATATGTTTAAACTTGAACCCTTGATTTTCTGCCATGCCTCATCCATCGATCCTCCACCTCAGTCCATGTAACACCATTCACCCGGTTTTACTGACACGCAAGGCATCCTCACCCTCTAAGTGTAGTCTGTGAGTAAGTACTATTCAGCTCTACCTTCAAGGTATATCCTGAATCCCATCGCTTTGCCCAGATCTCCAGCAGTACCATCCTGTGCAATGGATCATTATCTTTCCCGGACTTCTGCAGTGGCCTCCTAAATGAGCTCTCTGTTTCTGTTCCTGAATGCTCTCGGTTCTTCACTCAGATGTCAGAGTGACCCATCTTAACATGAACCAGATTATGTCACTCCCTGCTCTTCACTGTCCACTGGATCTTCTCCTACTTAGATTGACTCCAAAGTCCGATTGTGACCCAGAAGGCCCTCAGCCCAGCCCTCCAGCCTCACCTTCTACCCGCTGCCCATCACTCCCCAAGCTCAGCCACGTTGGCCTCCTTGGTATTCCTTGAACACACCAAGCACCCGCCCACCTTAGCGCTTTTGCGTGTGGTGCGTCATCCTCCTTTGGGCACGGTTGCTTCATTCAGGTCCCTGCTTCAACCTCACTTCCTCCAGGAGGCCTCCTTAGCTATTTTTTAAAAAAGTATCCAGCCCCCATCCCTCTTTATAACCTTATTCTGCTTTATTTTTCTTCAGAGCATGTATCATTTTCTGACATAATGATTTTCAATTATTTGAATCTCTGTTAGTCTCTCCTACAAGACTAGAAGGTCACAAGGATGAGGATTATGCCTACTTCATTTGCTGCTGTATCTCCAGTGCCTGGTTCAGTGTCTAGCACATAGTAGGGGATCAATAAACATTTGTTGAATGGTTGAATAAATGAATGCCTAGTTCTATGCTAAGAAGGTTAAGGAAAGAAACACTTGTGGGACCCAAAGAGTTTACACAGAAAAACACTGGCCATCTAAAAGTGTTACCTGAATTTTGGAGCAAGTTGAGAAATATTATTGGGGAGGGCAAGCTGTCGAGAAAAAAAGCAAGCTGCTATAAAATTATAAAAGGATTTACAGTGCCTTGTTGAAAGGAAGAGGCTAAAACAAGAACAAAGAATAAGGATATTGGGCTTAAGTACTTCCTGAGACCACAGAAAACCTGAAGTGGGAATACAATCAGGAGAAGGACATTCTAAAAGGGTAAAACGCATTATGGAAAACCAGAGGGAGAAAGAAGAGATGGGAAAGAATAAAAATATGACTCTATTGTGTTTACAGAAAGCCATGATGTCCTTAACTGAATGTTTGTGTAAATGGTTTTGGTTTTCCCGGTGGTAGGAAAGGAACCATCAATACTGTGTGTACACTGTGGAAATTCATTTTGCAATTTTTGAAAAGCCTGCAAGAAGTGAATGCAATAATAGATAGGAAAGTATAAAGAGTTCTGTAAATGGAAGGTATTGTCATGAAAAGAATAAAAAGTGACACTGCTAGGATGTGAGTTAACTTTGGGGGACCTGCTCAGAATTCTAAGTGGCCCAGAATCCAGGGCCATGAGCAAACCCAGAATGCCTGTTGCTGAATAAGTCAGGCAGCCAGTGATGACTTGCTGATGTAGATGCTGCTAGTGGGACATGGACAAAGAAGAGAGAGTAAGAGACCCCCTGAAGAACCCTTGGCCCCTAGGAATGCTCAGAGCTAATGTAACTTAAAATAGAAATATATTTTCTGCGCCATCCCACCTCTCCCTGAGCCTCCCCACTCATGATAATATTGATTGTGAACCATGTAGGTGAGCAGATGCAGCCAGGTAGAGGCAGGGATGTGACTCAAAGTGACCAAACAGGGATACAGTGTTCCCGAACAACTGGCAGATGTCAACCACGGCAACTCCTGCCAGAAGGACAGCTTCTGCCCTTGACCTGCACACCCTCCTCCTAAAGAATAGGAGAAAATTATGCTCCCTGCCTTGTCCCGCAAGTTTTGGCATTGAACTTTGACAGGCACGGCCTGTAGCCTACTGGAAATGTAGCTCGAGAGCTCCACAGCAGCGGTGAAGGAACTTTGCAGAGGGCTTCTTTGAGGCCAGCTCTGATATCTCACAATGCCAAAGTCAGTGACCCATCCCCCCTTGTCCATCCTGTGTATCTTTAGAGTGATCTGGAGACAGAGCTGAGCCAGAAGCGCCAGTCCTGATGCTCTGCATGCTGGAGGGAAGAAGGCACCCTTCCACCCAACAAAGGCCCCTCTCTGCCAGGGCCAGGGTTGGAACAGCCCGAGAAGGCCCAGCCTCTGTCGTTTGTCAGCACTTTCCTTCCCTTTGTCTTGGAAGCAGTGCCCTGGGCAGCCTCTCTCATTCAGACACAGTGCGATGCCATGCTCCTCATTGTCCCCTCCTGCATGCCCAGACACACACGGCTCCTTCCCTCCTACAGCTGGTGCAGGTTCAGCCTCCCAACTGCCAGCACAGGCTGGGACGTGGAGACTGAAGCTGCTCTCTGGAGGAACACTGAGTGACCTTGTGTCCTCATTCACACTCTCTGGGCCAACGCTACAGGCACAGCCTCACCATATGTCACTTTCCCAAGCTTGACTGACACCTTTTCTAGACATGTTTCTAGGGTGAGCAAATGCAACAGCAGTCAGACCTCCACTTGAGTTCTGAGACAACACTGACAACTTTCTCTGTGCTTTCCACCCTCAGAGCAGAAGCTTCCCTGAGTGAGCTCTGCTTGGGAGGAGAGCAACGATGGACGCAGGAAGATGCCTCCTTCCTCTGTATGCTAGGACTCTCCTGGAGATGTAGCAGAAATCTCTCCAGTGCTATAAAAACAGCCACTCTTAGACTAAAAGGGCAGCCTTTACTCCTGCTGCACACTTTATATAATTCTTTTAGATGCTTAAGGCTGGTGAGAGGAAAGATCAGATTGGAATCTGCTCCTTTCAAACATCTCAACAATATGGAGCCTGTATCAGTCAGAATATGTTAGCTTATGCTGCACTAACAAATGACCCCCCCAAATTTCATTAGGGTTGAACCATAAAAGTGTGTTTCTTTATCATGCTACATGTCCACTGAAGATGGCAGAGGGCTCAGCTCACTGGAGTCACTCATGGACTCAGACTGATGGGGGAGTCACCATATTGAACATTCTGGTATACCATATCAGAAGGAAAAGAGATCTGGAGAGGCTCTCACACTAGCAATTAAATGCTCCAGTCTAAAAGTGACACACGTCACTTCTGTTCACAGTACGTCTGTCAGAACTGGTCATTTGGATGCATCTAATCACAGGCAGGCCAGGAAGTGCAATTCTATCCTGCTCCAGAAGTGGAGGGAATCAGAAATGTTTGGTAAACAGCTCTAACGGCGACTGCATAGTACACAGGGTTAGGAAGTCAACTCCTGGGTGCTAGTTCTCCAGGAGAAAGACCACCCTTTGCTTCAAGCTCAGAAGCAATCCCTTATCCTTTGCTATTAAATTTGAAGCCAGGAGAGGCCCTGTGATGATTTCAATGGGAGGGTCAGGAGAGGAAGTGGTGGCCACAGGGTCTTCTGCAGGACAGATTTCGTTACCCTCTGATGACATTTATTAAACAACAACATTTACTGTGATGAATGGCTCCTGGAAACATGACATTTAAATGTTTATCGATCCTATAGTATGCTTGGACAGGACCCAGGAGATGCTCAGAACTGGGCACAGAGCCAGGGTGGCCAGCTGCTCTGTATCAAGTGGAGCCGACAGATACCTCAGAATCCAGCCCACTAAGGGCACGGCATCTTCCTCATCCTACAGGACACACATGAAGCCTTGAGATTCAATTCTCCCCTCATAAAGGCCAAGCTGCCTCAGCCCAGAAGGATAAGCCCTGTGACTAGCTCTTCTCTTGTTTTTCTTCAAATTCACACTGAGGCTTTCTTTTCTTGCTCACTTTTCAATTGCGTGATGAATGTCAGTGGTAACAGGTACAAAGCCTTCCATCCGGTCCTCCCCCAGTACACTTTCCCAGAGCCTGGGAGCACATGCCAACTCCAGTTTCCCTCAGTGCTCCCATCTCTCTTAGAGCCTCCTGGGACCCAGGAGCTCAATCCTAGCAAAAGCCGTGTGTGGAACTCTCTCTTCATTCTGAGCGATGCCAAAGATTGAGCGAAGCTGAAGTGTGAATGCAGCAGTTAAGCAGAAGCGGTGGAGTATGGAGTTCTGAGGCTGTGCTGGTTGGGAGAAGGAAAACCCAGGAGCTCACCAGGACCTAGGCTGCCATGGGAAGGGCTATTGGAGATCTTGTTTGAGTCAGGGGTGTGAGACCCTTGGGAGAAGAGGCTGTGACTGGGTGAGGGCAACACAAAGACTCAGAGGAGAGTTTGGAAGGGACTCACACAGGGATAAGATGACAGAACAGGCTGGACCCCTGGGAACCATGCCAAAGCTATCCTGGTCACCTTGCATTGGGGAAACTGAGGTAGAGGGTAGCAGCATGCCTTGCCCAAGAAGACATGGCCAGTCCTATTGGTAGAATAGAATCCAGAAGATCTCAGAAATCCTGGCCCAGTGTCCTTTGCACCAGAGTTGCTTTTGCCCTGTAGTCCCAGAAAACATCTCATGATTGCCTCTTCTTAGCCCCGCCTCAGTCATTTGACACCCCAAGCCAACATTTGTGGCCAGACAATGCAGTACAGTTGACCAGCCACCCATGCCAAGTGGGAGTGGTGACGCTGTGGACTCCAAGTGGCCAAGATGCAGCCAAGTCGTCTCTGGACTTATAATCAGAGAAGTGCTGACAGGCAAGCAGTGCAGAGGTCCTTGCTCAAATTCTTGAGGATTCTGAAGAAAAAGTCTACAGGTGCCCCAGGACCAGGGAGGAACAACAGTAAAATTCCAGTTATCCCTTCCTTACGATTAATCCCACCTTGATTTATCATTGAGGCTCTCGAGGGAGCTTTGAGTGAAATGGGGCTTTTACTGCTTGCATATGGTTGACAATAAATAGCTAAGTCACAATTTTTGACCTTGAAAACATTTTCCTTTAATGCTATATTTATAAGGACTCTTTGAGTCATAAGTGTGGCATACACAAATTAATTTGGATTAAGGAGGAAAAAAGTGAATTATTGGCCAAATAACTGAAAAGTCAAGGATGTAGCTTGTTCAGGGTATCAACTCAACTGCTGGTATCAAGAATCTCTCTCTTTTGTTTTCTTTTGTTTTTCCTTCATTCTCATGAAGCTGACTCTTCCCATGAAGTGGTGACAGCTGCTGGCAGGACCAGACACTCATTCTTACAACCTAGCACCAGCAGAAGAAAGAGGGCTGCTGTGGCCATGTAGTCCCAGAAAACATCTCAGGATTGCCTCTTCTTAGCCCTGCCTCAGTCATTTGACACCCCAAGCCAGAATTTGTGGCCAGACAACGCAGTACGGTTGACCAGCCACCCATGTCCAGAGCTGGGTGTTGAGGCCTCAGCTTCCTCGAATGGCAAGGAATGAGAACGGCAGAGGATGATTCCTAAAGAAAATAAGGATGCCCGTTCCCAGAGGGAGAATGGATGGGTAAGCACGCAGAAACAACAGCCATTCCCTCTGAACACCTGCTAACTTTCCACGGAACTAGTTTTGTGAAATGCTGCGCTGCATCTTGCTTCCTCCCTAATCAGCCATTAGTTACTGCTATTAAACGGCTCTTTGGTTTAATTCAGCTAGTTTATTGTTGAGTCTGAAGAGGTTGAACCCAAACAAAACACCACTGTTCCCTCTCTAGCTCCTCTTTGTGCTCTGTGGTGGTCAAAAAACAAACACACAAAAAAGTGAGTTTCCTTCTACAGCGATCCAAGTGTCTGTTCCCTGGGAGTATGATTGTAGTAATTTTAGAAGGAGATGCAGGCCCTATACTAACTATAGGACTCAACTGAGGTTCTTAAAGCCTTCTGAGTTGTTTGTAAAATACAGTTGCTTTCTCCAAATTTGCTTCACTCAAATTAAAACTCTGTGCTTACCTAATTGTTTACAGAAATCTTCACAAATGAGATTAACATTTTAAAAAAAGAAAAGACAACAGGATAATTAAGTCTGATTGCTCCAGAGCAGGTTGGTGACAGCCCTGGAAACGTGCCAACACTAATTGACTGGAGATATTTCCCGTACAGTTAATTGCAAATGGTCATTGAAAGCCCTTGAAATTATCTCAGGTCCCCTCAGCTGAAGTGTGGAGAAGGGATTTAGAAGTGTGAAGGAGACCAGGACTTAGAAAGGGGACCCACCAGAGACGTCTGGTCCTTCCTGTCCTAGAGCGCTGTTCAATGTTGCCAAATCTTGTCACCTCTCTGGACTTTGGTCTTCTGGTCTATAAAATGGCTGGGGGTGATGAAGATGGAGAGGTCATGCCAGAGTGGGGTGATGGGACCTTTGGAGACCTCCTCCAACTTTGATTAAACTGTGACTGTGTGCAAGGCCTGTGCTGGGAATGACAGGGACACAAAGATGCCTGACTCTTCTAGTCACTTGCGCAGACCTGCAGTGGGTAACTTTAAAAAGAGCAGAATGAAATGCAGAGGGCTACCAGTAACAGGATGCTGAGTCTGAAGGAAAGATGGACTAATCAGGAAGGAATCAAGAGTAAGAGAATCAAGGAAGGCTTAGTTGGGAAGATTCCCTTTAAGTCTTGATGAGTAAGATTTAGGTACACAGAGGAGGGCAGGGAAGGGGAGATCAGCCTGCACAGAGAAACATACGTGTGCATGATGTGTTAAAGGAAGACAACATGCTGGTGAGGCTGGAGTGTTCTGTCTGTTGAGAGACTGGTCTACTCTTTTGGTGCCAAGGAACAGACCCTCCATCCCTGTTTGTTGGCAGGACTCACCTGAGACCAGGAATCTCACAGGGACGTGGACCTCCCCTGGCTCAGGAGGCAGACTTGTGTTTCAGGGTACCAGCAGCAGCTTGGTGACCAGGTTCCTCGCTGCCCCTTCAGTGGAGGTGTTTTCCCTAGCGCTCGTCTGGTAATGTCAGTCAGCTCTTCTCTGCCTCTGGATCTCTCTTCTGTAACAATGAGCTTCAGTTGACGGCCTGTCACCCTCACAATTTCAACGTACCCACGGCTTCCGCTTCCTCATAGCTTCTACCTCCTCACGTCTTCTGCCTCGTGAAAGCCATGTATTGTCTTGTCTCTGCATTTTCCGTCTTTTACTTTGGCTCCCCATAGCAATGAATGATTTCCTACTTACATATCCACTTAAAATCCTCATGCAGGTGAACCTCATTAGACTTGACAGATGAAAACTGTCACTGATTTTCGATCATGTGTTCAGTGCTAGTCAAATCAGACACATGGGGTACAGAACATGGATGCCTGTCAGTAACTTCCCGCAGCCATTTGCCTCAACAAGCAGCTGTGGAAAAGGACTTCTCAGAAGGTGTTTAGGGTATCAGGTTGATCAGCTTGCCTAATACAAAAAGAAGAGAGAGGAAAAGGAGGGAAAATTGGCTTAGAATAAGTTCATGAAGAGCTTAAACTCTAGCCCGGTGATTCTTAAACTTGAGCGAGTATCAGAACCAGCTGAAGGGCTCTCCTTGGTTTCTGAGGCGGTAGGTCTGGAGTGAAGCCTGAGATTTTCACTTCTGACAGCTTCCCAGGGGATGCTGATACTGCTAGTCCAGGGACCACACCTTGAAAACCACTGATTGACTCTGACTGAGTACTTTCTTGGGCCAATCCAGCCTGCTGCCTGTTTGTGTATGGCCCACGAACTCAGTGGTTTTCACATTTTTAAATGGTTGGAAAAATAATAATATTTTGTGATGTGTGTATTACATGAAATTCAAATTTCAGTATTCATAAAGAAAGTTTAATTGGAAACAACATGCTCCTTCATTTATGTATTGTCTATGGCAGCTTTCATGATACAATGGCGGAATTGAGAAGTCATGGAGAGCCCACAAAATATTTGCTGTCTGGATTTTTATAGAAGAAGTTTGCCGACCTTGCTGTGGACTAAGGGGTATTATTCTACACGTGCTGGAGATTTATCTGGAGAGAAGAGATATACGTAATTCTAGAAATTCTCTTGAGGAATTCTTTGAATCATGAAATGATCTGGTCCTCAAGTCTCTGCTTCCTAGGCTCAGAGAAAAGTGTACCCCGCCCTTCATAGGACCATCTCTGGGAGAACCTTCTCAGACCCCAGATAAGGGTCCACCTTCTGGAAGCTGGGAAGGGGAACTGAGTTGCTAAACTATCAGCAGAGCTGAGTCCTCCCCAAACCACAGCTGCTCTTCATATTAACTGGTTTACTAGATTATCATCCATTTCCTGCTTGAAATAATTCGTGGAATTGTGGCCTGCTCTCCCCAACCCCCAGGGAGGGGGTAAATGGGTCAATGTGACCAAGGTGCTTCCTGGCCATCTGGGCTTTGTTGCCCTGCATCCCCAGAGTGAACTTTTGGAACCTTCTGGCTTGTGCATTCTGACTGTCTGTGATCCATTCATGAACTAACTTAAGAGATGTGTAGAGATGAGTGGCTTTCTGTTCCTTCCCCTCCATTCTCTCCAACACTTGCAACACACGGATCTCCCACTCACCCGCCCTCCCCCCTCTTCACCTTTTCCCTTTTAGATTGTTAAATTAAGCCCAATAATGATGAGTAACCCTTAGTGAATGTTTCTGTTGTGCCAGGTGCTGTTCTCAGCCTTGCGCATGAATTAAGGTAATTAGTCCTCTCAAGAAAACCATGAGGAAAGCAAGATTGTTACCCTCCAAAAAACTGAGGCAGAGAGAGAGTAGGCAACTCCCTAGTGTCAAGCTGCTGGTATTCAGAAGACTCTGGCAGTCTGACTTCAGATCCGTGCTCCTACCATGATGGAGTATTGCCCCACAGCCACGCTGTGGATTCACTGGCCTGGGAAAAATTATCTTGGGAAGATGAAAAGAATCTTACCCCAACCTCCATTTGAAATAGGAAAGGTAAAACATTTAATAAAGTTTTTCAAGGAAGACATCTTTGTGACCTTGAGTAGACAGAGATTTCTTAAACAGGACACAAAAGAGCTAACCGTAAATATAAGAAAAAAAAGATAAATTGGTGAACATTAAAGTTAAGAACTTCTATTTATCAAAAGACACCAGTAGAGTGAAAAGATAACCCTTTTTTTTAATAGGCAGAAGATTTGAACAGATTCTTCACAGAAGGGGATTGTAAATGTAAATGGCCATTAAACATACAAAAAAGTGCTCAACTTTATTAGTCATCAGGAAAATGCAAATTAAAACAGCGATGTGATACACGACACCTTCACCCAATGAAAAATGAAACTGAGATTTTGTCTTTCAACACCCAAGGGTTGGGGAGGATGTGAAACAACCAGAACTCTCCCACAGTGGGGATGGGAATGTGAATTGATACAACCACTTTGGAGAACTGGCAGCACATCCTAGAGCTTAACAATTCAATTCCTAGATGTGTATCCCAAAGAAACATGTACACGTGTTCATGAAAAGAAATGTACCAGAAATCTCATAACAGCACAATTTGTAATAACCCCAAAGGGAAACTACTCACATATACATCAATAGTAGAATGGATAGTGTCATATAAACACAATGGACCACTATATAGTAATGATATACTACAGTAATACAACTACTCACAATATGGATGGATTAATCCTACAAACCATGTTGAACAAAAGAAGCTAGACACAATACGTGTACAAAGAAAGATAATCTATGCTCTTAGAAGTCAGGATAGTGGTCACCCCGGTGGAATCAAGGGAGGTGCGTAACTGAAAAGGGAGCTTAAGGGTCACTTGGAGTGCTGGTCATGTTGTCTCTTGATTTGAGTATTGGTTACACAGGTATGTTCTGTTTGTGAAAATTCATTGTGTGGTATTTTTATTTGCACTTTCCTGTATGTAGATTATGTGCACATTTCCTATATGTACGTTGATAACATTTATAAAATATCTCTGCTGGACATACAGATACACTACAGTTTGCGCCTGATCTGACTGTCCTGTGGTCACAATATGCTTGGATTTCCTAACCCAGTGTGTAGGTAGATCTGGGAACCCATTTATGAAGATTTCTCATTAAGTGAGCCATTAAGCTCAGAAAAATCCCCAGCCACCCACCTTAAGAGTAACGAAGATACTCATCCTAAAGGCAATTTCCAAGCATGTTCTAAACAGAGTTAAATCTCTCAAACACCTTATCTTATTCTGGTTACATGGAGAGACTTCTACAGTGTGATCCATCCCCCACGTCCTGACTGTCAGCAGGATTCCCTTTTTTATTCAGGGAAGAAACTCTCTTATCAAGCTAACAGGGAAAGTATTCCCTGAGCCCTGGCTCTGCATGGTGACGTCCAAACAGACTCGTGAACTGGAATCACTTTTCAATCCCTGACATCCATGAAGACCTGAGGCTGAAAACAAACAGGTATAGCTGCCTTGGCAACTTGCTTTGCTTAGCTAGGTGGTATTCAATTTTAAATTTGAATTAGTTGTCAATATTTAAAAATCAGATTTCACCTAAAACTCTGGGTTTCTGGCTTCTCTGGAAAAATCAAGTGCCATCCATCTCCTTGAGGCTCATGTCCAGCCCACTCCCCGTGGACACATGAGGTCCTCGCCCCATAGATATGCGGTTGAAATTTCCAATGTAGAAAGTTGAAAAAAACAAAACAAAGGACCCCTGTTCTGATAGACTTTATAAAGTATGACACTGGACATACTTTTGGTATGATTGGGTGAACTGAGATTGTTTTGTCAGGCCCTGTGTTAGGTGCTAAGTCAGCTATTCAAGCATTTGGGCCTTAGGTTCATCATCTTTAAATAAGAGACTTGAACTGGAATTTTCTACAGTCCCCTCCAGCTTTAAATTTTGACCCATCTATGATTTCAATTAACTCTGGAGAAGTGGGATGTAACTATGTTTCACAAATAGGGCAGTTATTCCAAAGTAGCACGCATGAGTCTTGGCATGCATAACCAACCCTGTCATGGTCACTGGGGCCAGCATGGCGTTTCTCCTTGAGGATTTGGGTTTAGGGGTCTCTTAGTAGTCCCAGGAAATGAGACCATGTAAGAAAACAGCCAACTTCCAGACTTCTACTTAAAGAAGGCGTTGGATGGTTTTATTCTAGAGGCCTCACTGAATTTTCCCATTTTTCATACCAGAATCTTGAAATCCCCAGCTACCCCCATTCCAGACCCACTGAATCAAAGTCTGCATTTCAATGAGATCCTTAGGTGATTTATATGGAATTTGCATCCCAGACATGGTGTTTCAGAGGATCCTTTTGGTTAGATATTCTAACCCTGGGTTCCTTAAGAAGATCATTGACATTCCACCTTCATCTCTGCCTGTCCCAGCCAATGTCAGGAGGTGGGAGGACAGACAGCAATCCTGGTCTCAATCTTCCTTCACCAGCAGCAGACGTCACGGATGACATTCACACTCACGGTCCCAGGGACAAGCCCCCTCCCAGTGGCTCCACCTTTTTCTCTCTAGTCATCAGAGAACTGCAAATCAAACCCACAATGACATATCACCTCACATCTGTCAGAATGGCTATTATCAAATAGACAAAAAGTAACAAGTTTTGCTGAGGATGTGGAGAAAGTGGAACCCTCGTACACTGTTAGTGGGAATGTAAATTGGTGCAGCCACTATGGAAAACAGTATGGAGGCTCCTCAAAAAGTTAAACATAGAACTACCATACGATCCAACAATTCCACTTCTGGGAATTTATCCAAAGAAAACAAAAACGTTAATTCAAAGAGACATATGCACCCCTATGTTCATTGCAGCATTATTTAGAATAGCCAAGATATGGAACCAACCGAAGTGTCCATCAATAAATGAATGGGCAAAGAAGATGTGGTATATATATATATACATATATACACAATAGAATATTACTCAGCCATAAAGAAGAGTGAAATCTTGCCATTTGTGACAATGTGGATGGATCTAGAGGATATTATCCTAGTGAAATAAGTCAGATAGGAAAGGACAAATACCATGTGATTTCATTTATATGTAGAATCTAAAAAACAAAACAAACCAGAAACAGACTCATAGATACAGGAAATAAACTGGTGGTTACCAGAGCGGAGGTGGGGAGTGTGCAAAATAGGTGAAGGAAATTGAGAGGTACAAACTTCCTGCTATGAAATAAATAGGTCACAGTGATGTAATGTACAGCATAGGGAATATAATCAATAATATTATAATAACTTTATATGGTGACAGATGGTAACTAGACTTATCGTGGTGATCATTTCCTAATGTATATAAATGTCAAATCAATATGATATATACCTGAAACTAATGGGACATTGTGTATAAATTATACTTCAGTAAAAAAAAGAAAGAAAGCATCTTGGAATTCTAGTGAGTGGAAATGACTGTTCCAATTTATTATACATTTTCAAAGCAGATTGTGCACATGCTTTCCTCCTGTCACTACCATCAGACAACAAATTACCGTGACCCTCTCCACAACAGCTCATGACACACCAGTGGAGGGAGACACACAGCTGAGGACCCTGGACTGGGGCCTGGGACGGAGAGGACGGCTCTGGGGGGAGGAGAAAGGGGACTGCCTGGTCGCCTTCCAGGCAGATGCTAATGAGCCTCACCAGCCCTTAACCTCCCGGCCCGAGAAGCCAGCTGGTAATGTGATGAGCTGTCACTGTTCATTATGG